>NW_026988499.1:11800000-12360192 GCF_030222135.1 Aotus nancymaae | reverse complement strand
ATATTGTGATGTCATAATGCGGATACATTATGACGTCATAATACATTGTGACGTCATAGTGCATACTAATTATGATGTCATCATATACTGTGACGTCATAATGCATGCTCATGATGCTCCAGTAGATGTGAAACAAATTGGGGTAAGAGAAATTGGTCATAATACCTGCATGTTACGCTCTCATAATACATTGTGATGTCATAATGCGGATACATTATGACATCATAATATATTGTGACGTCATACTGCATACTAATTATGATGTCATCATATACTGTGACGTCATAATACATGCTCATGATGCTCCAGTAGATGTGACACAATTTGGGGTAAGTGAAATTGGTCATAAAACTTGCAAATTGCGCTCTCATAATATATTGTGATGTCATAATGCGGATACATTATGACGTCATAATACATTGTGACGTCATAGTGCATACTAATTATGATGTCATCATATACTCTGACATCATAATACATGCTCATGATGCTCCAGTAGATGTGACACAAATTGGGGTAAGAGAAATGGGTCACAATACCTGCAAATTGCGCTCTCATCATATATTGTGATGTCATGATGCGGATACATTATGACGTCATAATACATTGTGACGTCATACTGCATACTAATTATGATGTCATCATATACTGTGTCGTCATAATACATGCTCATGATGCTCCAGTAGATGTGACACACATTGGGGTAAGCGAAATTGGTCATAAAACCTGCAAGTTGAGCTCTCATAATATATAGTGATGTCATAATGCGGATACATTATGACATCATAATATTCTGTGACGTCATAGTGCATACTAATTATGATGTTATCATATACTGTGACGTCATAATACATGCTCATGATGCTCCAGTAGATGTGACACAAAATGGGGCAAGAGAAATTGCTCATAGTACCTGCATGTTGCACTCTCATAATATATTGTTTTGTCATAATGCGGAAACATTACGACGTTATAATACATTGTGACGTCATAGTGCATACTAGTTATGATGTCATCATATGCTGTGACGTCATAATACATCCTCATGATGCTCCAGTAGATGTGACACAAATTGGGGTAAGCGAAATTGGTCATAAAACCTGCAAATTGCCCTCTCATAATATATTGTGATGTCATAATGCGGATACATTATGACATCATAGTACATTGTGATGTCATAGTGCATACTAATTATGATGTCATCATATACTGTGACATCATAATACATGCTCATGATGCTCCAGTAGATGTGACACAAATTGGGGTACGAGAAATTGCTCATAATACCTGCATGTTGCGCTCTCATAATATATTGTGATGTCATAATGCTGATACATTATGACGGCATAATATATTTTGACGTCATACTGCATACTAATTATGATGTCATCATATACTGTGACGTCATAATACATGCTCATCATGCTCCAGTAGATGTGGCACAAATTGGGGTCATCGAAAATGTTCATAAAACCTGCAAATTGCGCTCTCATAATATATTGTGATGTCATAATGCGGATACATTATGACGTCATAATACATTGTGACGTCATAGTGCATACTAATTATGATGTCATCATATACTGTGACGTCATAATGCATGCTCATGATGCTCCAGTAGATGTGACACAAATTGGGGTAAGAGAAATTGCTCATAATACCTACATGTTGCGCTCTCATAATATACTGTGATATCATAATGCGGATACATTATGACGTCATAATACATTGTGACGTCATACTGCATACTAATTATGATGACATCATATACTGTGACGTCATAACACATGCTCATGATGCTCCAGTAGATATGACACTAATTGTGGTAAGAGAAATTGCTCATAATACCTGCATGTTGTGCTCTCATAATATATTGTGATGTCATAATGCGGATACATTATGACGTCATAATACATTGTGACGTCATACTGCATACTAATTATGATGTCATCATATACTCTGACGTCATAATACATGCTGATGATGCTGCAGTAGATGTGACACAAATTGGGGTAAGCGAAATAGGTCATGAAACATGCAAATTGCGCTCTCATAATATATTGTGATGTCATAATGCGAATACATTTTGACGTCATAATACATTGTGACGTCATAGTGCTTACTAATTATGATGTCATCATATACTGTGACGTCAAAATACATGCTCATGATGCTCCAGTAGATGTGACACAAATTGGGGTAAGAGAAATTGCTCATAATACCTCCATTTTGCGCTCTCATAATGTATTGTGATGTCATAATGCGGATACATAATGACGTCATAATATTTGTGACGTCATATTGCATACTAATTATGATGTCATCATATACTGTGATGTCATAATACATGCTCATGACGCTCCAGTAGATGTGACACAAATTGGGGTAAGCGAAATTGGTCATAAATGCTGCAAATTGCGCTCTCATAATATATTGTGTTGTCATAATGCGGATACATTATGACGTCATAATACATTGTGACGTCATAGTGCATACTAATTATGATGTCATCATATATTGTGTCGTCATAATACATGCTCATGATGCTCCAGTAGATGTCACACAAATTGGGGTAAGCAAAATTGATCATAAATCCTGCAAATTGCGCTCTCATAATATATTGAGATGTCATAATGCGGATACATTATGACGTCATAATACATTGTGACGTCATAGTGCATACTAGTTATAATGTCATCATATACTGTGACATCATAATACATGCTCATGATGCTCCAGTAGATATGACACAAATTGGGGTAAGAGAAATTGCTCATAATAACTGCATATTGCGCTCTCATTATATATTGTTATGTCATAACACGGATACATTATGACGTCATAATACATTGTGACGTCATACTGCATACTAATTATGATGTCATCATATACTGTGACGTCATAATACATGCTCATGATGCTCCAGTAGATGTGACACAAATTGGGGAAAGAGAAATTGCTCATAATACCTTCGAATTGCGCTCTCATAATATATTGTGATGTCATAATGCGGATACATTATGACGTCATAATACATTGTGACGTCATAGTGCATACTGGTTATGATGTCATCATATGTTGTGATGTCACAATACATGCTCATGATGCTCCAGTAGATGTGACACAAATTGGGGTAAGAAAAATTGCTCATAATACCTGCGAATTGCGCTCAGATAATATATTGTGATGTCATAATGCGGAAAAATTATGACGTCATAATATATTGTGACGTCATAGTGCATACTAATTATGATGTCATCATATACTCTGATGTCACAATACATGCTCATGTTGCTCCAGTAGATGTGACACAAATTGGGGTAAGAGAAATTGGTCATAAAACCTGCAAATTGCGCTCTCATAATATATTGTGATGTCATAATGCGGATACATTATGACGTCATAATACATTGTGACATCATAGTGCATACTAATTATGATGTCATCATATACTGTGACGTCATAATACATGCTCATGATGCTCCAGTAGATGTGACACAAATTGGGGTAAGAGAAATTGCTCATCATACATGAAAATTGCGCTCTCATAATATATTGTGATGTCATAATGCGGAAACATTATGACGTCATAATACATTGTGACATCATAGTGCATACTAATTATGATGTCATCATATACTGTGACGTCATAATACATGCTCATGATGCTCCAGTAGATGTGACACAAAATGGGGTAAGAGAAATTGGTCATATCACCTGCAAATTGCGCTCTCACAATATATTGTGATGTCATAATGCAGATACATTATGACGTCATAATACATTGTGAAATCATAGTGCATACTAATTATGATGTCATCATATACTGTGACATCGTAATACATTCTCATGATGCTCCAGTAGATGTGACACAAATTGGGGTAAGAGAAATTGCTCATAATACCTGCAAATTGCGCTCTCATAATATATTGTGATGTCATAATGCGGATACATTATGATGTCATAATACATTGTGACGTCATAGTGCATACTAATTATGATGTCATCATATACTGTGACGTCATAATACATGCTCATGATGCTCCAGTAGATGTGACAAAAATTGGGGTAAGAGAAATTTCTCATAATACCTGCATGTTGCGCTCTCATAATATATTGTGATGTCAAAATGTGGATACATTATGACGTCATAATATATTGTGACGTCATACTGCATACTAATTATGATGTCATCATATACTGTGACATCATAATACATGCTCATGATGCTCCAGTAGATGTGACACAAATTGGGGTAAGCGAAATTGGTCATAAAACCTGCAAATTGCGCTCTCATAAAATATTGTGATGTCATAATGCGGATACATTATGACGTCATAATACATTGTGACATCATAGTGCATACTAATTATGATGTCATCATATACTGTGACGTCATAATACATGCTCATGATGCTCCAGTAGATGTGACACAAATTGGGTAAAGAGAATTTGCTGAGAATTCCTGCATGTTGCGCTCTCATAATATATTGTGATATCATAATATATTGTGACGTCATACTGCATACTAATTATGATGTCATCAGATACTGTGACGTCATAATACATGCTCATGATGCTCCAGTAGATGTGACACAAATTGGGGTAAGCGAAATTGGTCATAAAACCTGCAAATTGCGCTCTCATAATATATTGTGATGTCATAATGCGGATACATTATGACATCATAATATACTGTGACGTCATAGTGCATACTAATTATGATGTTATCATATACTGTGACATCATAATACATGCTCATGATGCTCCAGTAGATGTGACACAAAATGGGGCAAGAGAAATTGCTCATAGTACCTGCATGTTGCGCTCTCATAATATATTGTGATGTCATAATGCGGATACATTACGAAGTTATAATACATTGTGACGTCATAGTGCATACTAGTTATGATGTCATCTTATGCTGTGACGTCATAATACATCCTCATGATGCTCCAGTAGATGTGACACAAATTGGGGTAAGCGAAATTGGTCATAAAACCTGCAAATTGCGCTCTCATAATATATTGTGATGTCATAATGCGGATACATTATGATGTCATAATACATTGTGACGTCATAGTGCATACTAATTATGATGTCATCATATAATGTGACGTCATAATACATGCTCATGATGCTCCAGTAGATGTGACACAAATTGGGGTAAGAGAAATTGCTCATAATACCTGCAAATTGCGCTCTCATAATATATTGTGATGTCATAATGCGGATACATTATGACGTCATAATACATGTGACGTCATAGTGCATACTAATTATGATGTCATCATATACTGTGACATCATAATACATGCTGATGATGCTGCAGTAGATGTGACACAAATTGGGGGAAGCGAAATTGGTCATAAAACCTGCAAATTGCGCTCTCATAAAATATTGTGATGTCATAATGCGGATACATTATGACGTCATAATACATTGTGACATCATAGTGCATACTAATTATGATGTCCTCATATACTGTGACGTCATAATACATGCTCATGATGCTCCAGTAGATGTGACACAAATTGGGTTAAGAGAATTTGCTCATAATTCCTGCATGTTGCGCTCTCATAGTATATTGTGATATCATAATATATTGTGACGTCATACTGCATACTAATTATGATGTCATCAGATACTGTGACGTCATAATACATCCTCATGATGCTCCAGTAGATGTGACACAAATTGGGGTAATCGAAATTGGTCATAATACCTGCAAATTGCGCTCTCATCATATATTGTGATGTCATGATGCGGATACATTATGACGTCATAATACATTGTGACGTCATAGTGCATACTAATTATGATGTCATCATATACTCTGACGTCATAATACCTGCTCATGATGCTCCAGTAGATGTGACACACATTGGGGTAAGCGAAATTGGTCATAAAACCTGCAAGTTGAGCTCTCATAATATATAGTGATGTCATAATGCGGATACATTATGACATCATAATATACTGTGACGTCATAGTGCATACTAATTATGATGTTATCATATACTGTGACGTCATAATACATGCTCATGATGCTCCAGTAGATGTGACACAAAATGTTGCAAGAGAAATTGCTCATAGTACCTGCATGTTGCGCTCTCATAATATATTGTGATGTCATAATGCGGATACATTACGACGTTATAATACATTGTGACGTCATAGTGCATACTAGTTATGATGTCATCATATGCTGTGACGTCATAATACATCCTCATGATGCTCCAGTAGATGTGACACAAATTGGGGTAAGCGAAATTGGTCATAAAACCTGCAAATTGCGCTCTCATAATATATTGTGATGTCATAATGCGGATACATTATGATGTCATAATACATTGTGACGTCATAGTGCATACTAATTATGTTGTCATCATATAGTGTGACGTCATAATACATGCTCATGATGCTCCAGTAGATGTGACACAAATTGGGGTAAGAGAAATTGCTCATAATACCTGCAAATTGCGCTCTCATAATATATTGTGATGTCATAATGCGGATACATTATGACGTCATAATACATGTGACGTCATAGTGCATACTAATTATGATGTCATCATATACTCTGACGTCATAATACATGCTCATGATGCTCCAGTAGATGTGACACAAATTGGGGTAAGAGAAATGGGTCACAATACCTGCAAATTGCGCTCTCATCATATATTGTGATGTCATAATGCGGATACATTATGACGTCATAATACATTGTGAAGTCATAGTGCTTACTAATTATGATGTCATCATATACTGTGACGTCATAATACATGCTCATCATGCTCCAGTAGATGTGACACAAATTGGGGTAAGAGAATTTGCTCATAATACCTGAAAATTGCACTCTCGTAGTATATTGTGATGTCATAATGCGGATACATTATGACGTCATAGTACATTTTGACGTCATAGCGCATAATAATTATGATGTCATCATTTACTGTGACGTCATAATACATGCTCATGATGCTCCAGTAGATGTGACACAAATTGGGGTAATCGCAAATGGTCATAAAACCTGCAAATTGCGCTCTCATAATATATTGTGATGTCATAATGCGGATACATTATGACGTCATAATACATTGTGACGTCATAGTGCATACTAATTATGATGTCATCATATGCTGTGACGTCATAATACATGCTCATGATGCTCCAGTAGATGTGACACAAATTGGGGTAAGCGAAATTGGTCATAATACCTGCATGTTGCGCTCTCATAATATATTGTGATGTCATATTGCGGACACATTATGACGTCATAATACATTGTGACATCATAGTGCATACTAATTATGATGTCATCATATACTGTGACGTCATAATACATGCTCATGATGCTCCAATAGATGTGACACAGATTGGGATAAGAGAAATTGCTCATAATACCAGCAAATTACGCTCTCATAATATATGGTGACGTCATAATGCGGATACATTATGACGTCATAATACATTGTGACGTCATAGTGCATACTAATTATGATGTCATCATATAATGTGACGTCATAATACATGCTCATGATGCTCCAGTAGATGTGACACAAATTGGGGTACGAGAAATTGCTCATAATACCTGCATGTTGCGCTCTCATAATATATTGTGATGTCATAATGCTGATACATTATGACGGCATAATACATTTTGACGTCATACTGCATACTAATTATGATGTCATCATATACTGTGACGTCATAATACATGCTCATCATGCTCCAGTAGATGTGACACAAATTGGGGTCATCGAAAATGGTCATAAAACCTGCAAATTGCGCTCTCATAATATATTGTGATGTCATAATGCGGATACATTATGACGTCATAATACATTGTGACGTCATAGTGCATACTAATTATGATGTCATCATATACTGTGACGTCATAATGCATGCTCATGATGCTCCAGTAGATGTGAAACAAATTGGGGTAAGAGAAATTGGTCATAATACCTGCATGTTACGCTCTCATAATACATTGTGATGTCATAATGCGGATACATTATGACATCATAATATATTGTGACGTCATACTGCATACTAATTATGATGTCATCATATACTGTGACGTCATAATACATGCTCATGATGCTCCAGTAGATGTGACACAATTTGGGGTAAGTGAAATTGGTCATAAAACTTGCAAATTGCGCTCTCATAATATATTGTGATGTCATAATGCGGATACATTATGACGTCATAATACATTGTGACGTCATAGTGCATACTAATTATGATGTCATCATATACTCTGACATCATAATACATGCTCATGATGCTCCAGTAGATGTGACACAAATTGGGGTAAGAGAAATGGGTCACAATACCTGCAAATTGCGCTCTCATCATATATTGTGATGTCATGATGCGGATACATTATGACGTCATAATACATTGTGACGTCATACTGCATACTAATTATGATGTCATCATATACTGTGTCGTCATAATACATGCTCATGATGCTCCAGTAGATGTGACACACATTGGGGTAAGCGAAATTGGTCATAAAACCTGCAAGTTGAGCTCTCATAATATATAGTGATGTCATAATGCGGATACATTATGACATCATAATATACTGTGACGTCATAGTGCATACTAATTATGATGTTATCATATACTGTGACGTCATAATACATGCTCATGATGCTCCAGTAGATGTGACACAAAATGGGGCAAGAGAAATTGCTCATAGTACCTGCATGTTGCACTCTCATAATATATTGTTTTGTCATAATGCGGAAACATTACGACGTTATAATACATTGTGACGTCATAGTGCATACTAGTTATGATGTCATCATATGCTGTGACGTCATAATACATCCTCATGATGCTCCAGTAGATGTGACACAAATTGGGGTAAGCGAAATTGGTCATAAAACCTGCAAATTGCCCTCTCATAATATATTGTGATGTCATAATGCGGATACATTATGACATCATAGTACATTGTGATGTCATAGTGCATACTAATTATGATGTCATCATATACTGTGACATCATAATACATGCTCATGATGCTCCAGTAGATGTGACACAAATTGGGGTACGAGAAATTGCTCATAATACCTGCATGTTGCGCTCTCATAATATATTGTGATGTCATAATGCTGATACATTATGACGGCATAATATATTTTGACGTCATACTGCATACTAATTATGATGTCATCATATACTGTGACGTCATAATACATGCTCATCATGCTCCAGTAGATGTGGCACAAATTGGGGTCATCGAAAATGTTCATAAAACCTGCAAATTGCGCTCTCATAATATATTGTGATGTCATAATGCGGATACATTATGACGTCATAATACATTGTGACGTCATAGTGCATACTAATTATGATGTCATCATATACTGTGACGTCATAATGCATGCTCATGATGCTCCAGTAGATGTGACACAAATTGGGGTAAGAGAAATTGCTCATAATACCTACATGTTGCGCTCTCATAATATACTGTGATATCATAATGCGGATACATTATGACGTCATAATACATTGTGACGTCATACTGCATACTAATTATGATGACATCATATACTGTGACGTCATAACACATGCTCATGATGCTCCAGTAGATATGACACTAATTGTGGTAAGAGAAATTGCTCATAATACCTGCATGTTGTGCTCTCATAATATATTGTGATGTCATAATGCGGATACATTATGACGTCATAATACATTGTGACGTCATACTGCATACTAATTATGATGTCATCATATACTCTGACGTCATAATACATGCTGATGATGCTGCAGTAGATGTGACACAAATTGGGGTAAGCGAAATAGGTCATGAAACATGCAAATTGCGCTCTCATAATATATTGTGATGTCATAATGCGAATACATTTTGACGTCATAATACATTGTGACGTCATAGTGCTTACTAATTATGATGTCATCATATACTGTGACGTCAAAATACATGCTCATGATGCTCCAGTAGATGTGACACAAATTGGGGTAAGAGAAATTGCTCATAATACCTCCATTTTGCGCTCTCATAATGTATTGTGATGTCATAATGCGGATACATAATGACGTCATAATATTTGTGACGTCATATTGCATACTAATTATGATGTCATCATATACTGTGATGTCATAATACATGCTCATGACGCTCCAGTAGATGTGACACAAATTGGGGTAAGCGAAATTGGTCATAAATGCTGCAAATTGCGCTCTCATAATATATTGTGTTGTCATAATGCGGATACATTATGACGTCATAATACATTGTGACGTCATAGTGCATACTAATTATGATGTCATCATATATTGTGTCGTCATAATACATGCTCATGATGCTCCAGTAGATGTCACACAAATTGGGGTAAGCAAAATTGATCATAAATCCTGCAAATTGCGCTCTCATAATATATTGAGATGTCATAATGCGGATACATTATGACGTCATAATACATTGTGACGTCATAGTGCATACTAGTTATAATGTCATCATATACTGTGACATCATAATACATGCTCATGATGCTCCAGTAGATATGACACAAATTGGGGTAAGAGAAATTGCTCATAATAACTGCATATTGCGCTCTCATTATATATTGTTATGTCATAACACGGATACATTATGACGTCATAATACATTGTGACGTCATACTGCATACTAATTATGATGTCATCATATACTGTGACGTCATAATACATGCTCATGATGCTCCAGTAGATGTGACACAAATTGGGGAAAGAGAAATTGCTCATAATACCTTCGAATTGCGCTCTCATAATATATTGTGATGTCATAATGCGGATACATTATGACGTCATAATACATTGTGACGTCATAGTGCATACTGGTTATGATGTCATCATATGTTGTGATGTCACAATACATGCTCATGATGCTCCAGTAGATGTGACACAAATTGGGGTAAGAAAAATTGCTCATAATACCTGCGAATTGCGCTCAGATAATATATTGTGATGTCATAATGCGGAAAAATTATGACGTCATAATATATTGTGACGTCATAGTGCATACTAATTATGATGTCATCATATACTCTGATGTCACAATACATGCTCATGTTGCTCCAGTAGATGTGACACAAATTGGGGTAAGAGAAATTGGTCATAAAACCTGCAAATTGCGCTCTCATAATATATTGTGATGTCATAATGCGGATACATTATGACGTCATAATACATTGTGACATCATAGTGCATACTAATTATGATGTCATCATATACTGTGACGTCATAATACATGCTCATGATGCTCCAGTAGATGTGACACAAATTGGGGTAAGAGAAATTGCTCATCATACATGAAAATTGCGCTCTCATAATATATTGTGATGTCATAATGCGGAAACATTATGACGTCATAATACATTGTGACATCATAGTGCATACTAATTATGATGTCATCATATACTGTGACGTCATAATACATGCTCATGATGCTCCAGTAGATGTGACACAAAATGGGGTAAGAGAAATTGGTCATATCACCTGCAAATTGCGCTCTCACAATATATTGTGATGTCATAATGCAGATACATTATGACGTCATAATACATTGTGAAATCATAGTGCATACTAATTATGATGTCATCATATACTGTGACATCGTAATACATTCTCATGATGCTCCAGTAGATGTGACACAAATTGGGGTAAGAGAAATTGCTCATAATACCTGAAAATTGCGCTCTCATAATATATTGTGATGTCATAATGCGGATACATTATGATGTCATAATACATTGTGACGTCATAGTGCATACTAATTATGATGTCATCATATACTGTGACGTCATAATACATGCTCATGATGCTCCAGTAGATGTGACAAAAATTGGGGTAAGAGAAATTTCTCATAATACCTGCATGTTGCGCTCTCATAATATATTGTGATGTCAAAATGTGGATACATTATGACGTCATAATATATTGTGACGTCATACTGCATACTAATTATGATGTCATCATATACTGTGACATCATAATACATGCTCATGATGCTCCAGTAGATGTGACACAAATTGGGGTAAGCGAAATTGGTCATAAAACCTGCAAATTGCGCTCTCATAAAATATTGTGATGTCATAATGCGGATACATTATGACGTCATAATACATTGTGACATCATAGTGCATACTAATTATGATGTCATCATATACTGTGACGTCATAATGCATGCTCATGATGCTCCAGTAGATGTGACACAAATTGGGTAAAGAGAATTTGCTGAGAATTCCTGCATGTTGCGCTCTCATAATATATTGTGATATCATAATATATTGTGACGTCATACTGCATACTAATTATGATGTCTTCAGATACTGTGACGTCATAATACATGCTCATGATGCTCCAGTAGATGTGACACAAATTGGGGTAAGCGAAATTGGTCATAAAACCTGCAAATTGCGCTCTCATAATATATTGTGATGTCATAATGCGGATACATTATGACATCATAATATACTGTGACGTCATAGTGCATACTAATTATGATGTTATCATATACTGTGACATCATAATACATGCTCATGATGCTCCAGTAGATGTGACACAAAATGGGGCAAGAGAAATTGCTCATAGTACCTGCATGTTGCGCTCTCATAATATATTGTGATGTCATAATGCGGATACATTACGAAGTTATAATACATTGTGACGTCATAGTGCATACTAGTTATGATGTCATCTTATGCTGTGACGTCATAATACATCCTCATGATGCTCCAGTAGATGTGACACAAATTGGGGTAAGCGAAATTGGTCATAAAACCTGCAAATTGCGCTCTCATAATATATTGTGATGTCATAATGCGGATACATTATGATGTCATAATACATTGTGACGTCATAGTGCATACTAATTATGATGTCATCATATAATGTGACGTCATAATACATGCTCATGATGCTCCAGTAGATGTGACACAAATTGGGGTAAGAGAAATTGCTCATAATACCTGCAAATTGCGCTCTCATAATATATTGTGATGTCATAATGCGGATACATTATGACGTCATAATACATGTGACGTCATAGTGCATACTAATTATGATGTCATCATATACTGTGACATCATAATACATGCTGATGATGCTGCAGTAGATGTGACACAAATTGGGGGAAGCGAAATTGGTCATAAAACCTGCAAATTGCGCTCTCATAAAATATTGTGATGTCATAATGCGGATACATTATGACGTCATAATACATTGTGACATCATAGTGCATACTAATTATGATGTCCTCATATACTGTGACGTCATAATACATGCTCATGATGCTCCAGTAGATGTGACACAAATTGGGTTAAGAGAATTTGCTCATAATTCCTGCATGTTGCGCTCTCATAGTATATTGTGATATCATAATATATTGTGACGTCATACTGCATACTAATTATGATGTCATCAGATACTGTGACGTCATAATACATCCTCATGATGCTCCAGTAGATGTGACACAAATTGGGGTAATCGAAATTGGTCATAATACCTGCAAATTGCGCTCTCATCATATATTGTGATGTCATGATGCGGATACATTATGACGTCATAATACATTGTGACGTCATAGTGCATACTAATTATGATGTCATCATATACTCTGACGTCATAATACCTGCTCATGATGCTCCAGTAGATGTGACACACATTGGGGTAAGCGAAATTGGTCATAAAACCTGCAAGTTGAGCTCTCATAATATATAGTGATGTCATAATGCGGATACATTATGACATCATAATATACTGTGACGTCATAGTGCATACTAATTATGATGTTATCATATACTGTGACGTCATAATACATGCTCATGATGCTCCAGTAGATGTGACACAAAATGTTGCAAGAGAAATTGCTCATAGTACCTGCATGTTGCGCTCTCATAATATATTGTGATGTCATAATGCGGATACATTACGACGTTATAATACATTGTGACGTCATAGTGCATACTAGTTATGATGTCATCATATGCTGTGACGTCATAATACATCCTCATGATGCTCCAGTAGATGTGACACAAATTGGGGTAAGCGAAATTGGTCATAAAACCTGCAAATTGCGCTCTCATAATATATTGTGATGTCATAATGCGGATACATTATGATGTCATAATACATTGTGACGTCATAGTGCATACTAATTATGTTGTCATCATATAGTGTGACGTCATAATACATGCTCATGATGCTCCAGTAGATGTGACACAAATTGGGGTAAGAGAAATTGCTCATAATACCTGCAAATTGCGCTCTCATAATATATTGTGATGTCATAATGCGGATACATTATGACGTCATAATACATGTGACGTCATAGTGCATACTAATTATGATGTCATCATATACTATGACGTCATAATACATGCTCATGATGCTCCAGTAGATGTGACACAAATTGGGGTAAGAGAAATGGGTCACAATACCTGCAAATTGCGCTCTCATCATATATTGTGATGTCATAATGCGGATACATTATGACGTCATAATACATTGTGAAGTCATAGTGCTTACTAATTATGATGTCATCATATACTGTGACGTCATAATACATGCTCATCATGCTCCAGTAGATGTGACACAAATTGGGGTAAGAGAATTTGCTCATAATACCTGAAAATTGCACTCTCGTAGTATATTGTGATGTCATAATGCGGATACATTATGACGTCATAGTACATTTTGACGTCATAGCGCATAATAATTATGATGTCATCATTTACTGTGACGTCATAATACATGCTCATGATGCTCCAGTAGATGTGACACAAATTGGGGTAATCGCAAATGGTCATAAAACCTGCAAATTGCGCTCTCATAATATATTGTGATGTCATAATGCGGATACATTATGACGTCATAATACATTGTGACGTCATAGTGCATACTAATTATGATGTCATCATATGCTGTGACGTCATAATACATGCTCATGATGCTCCAGTAGATGTGACACAAATTGGGGTAAGCGAAATTGGTCATAATACCTGCATGTTGCGCTCTCATAATATATTGTGATGTCATATTGCGGACACATTATGACGTCATAATACATTGTGACATCATAGTGCATACTAATTATGATGTCATCATATACTGTGACGTCATAATACATGCTCATGATGCTCCAATAGATGTGACACAGATTGGGATAAGAGAAATTGCTCATAATACCAGCAAATTACGCTCTCATAATATATGGTGACGTCATAATGCGGATACATTATGACGTCATAATACATTGTGACGTCATAGTGCATACTAATTATGATGTCATCATATAATGTGACGTCATAATACATGCTCATGATGCTCCAGTAGATGTGACACAAATTGGGGTACGAGAAATTGCTCATAATACCTGCATGTTGCGCTCTCATAATATATTGTGATGTCATAATGCTGATACATTATGACGGCATAATACATTTTGACGTCATACTGCATACTAATTATGATGTCATCATATACTGTGACGTCATAATACATGCTCATCATGCTCCAGTAGATGTGACACAAATTGGGGTCATCGAAAATGGTCATAAAACCTGCAAATTGCGCTCTCATAATATATTGTGATGTCATAATGCGGATACATTATGACGTCATAATACATTGTGACGTCATAGTGCATACTAATTATGATGTCATCATATACTGTGACGTCATAATGCATGCTCATGATGCTCCAGTAGATGTGAAACAAATTGGGGTAAGAGAAATTGGTCATAATACCTGCATGTTACGCTCTCATAATACATTGTGATGTCATAATGCGGATACATTATGACATCATAATATATTGTGACGTCATACTGCATACTAATTATGATGTCATCATATACTGTGACGTCATAATACATGCTCATGATGCTCCAGTAGATGTGACACAATTTGGGGTAAGTGAAATTGGTCATAAAACTTGCAAATTGCGCTCTCATAATATATTGTGATGTCATAATGCGGATACATTATGACGTCATAATACATTGTGACGTCATAGTGCATACTAATTATGATGTCATCATATACTCTGACATCATAATACATGCTCATGATGCTCCAGTAGATGTGACACAAATTGGGGTAAGAGAAATGGGTCACAATACCTGCAAATTGCGCTCTCATCATATATTGTGATGTCATGATGCGGATACATTATGACGTCATAATACATTGTGACGTCATACTGCATACTAATTATGATGTCATCATATACTGTGTCGTCATAATACATGCTCATGATGCTCCAGTAGATGTGACACACATTGGGGTAAGCGAAATTGGTCATAAAACCTGCAAGTTGAGCTCTCATAATATATAGTGATGTCATAATGCGGATACATTATGACATCATAATATACTGTGACGTCATAGTGCATACTAATTATGATGTTATCATATACTGTGACGTCATAATACATGCTCATGATGCTCCAGTAGATGTGACACAAAATGGGGCAAGAGAAATTGCTCATAGTACCTGCATGTTGCACTCTCATAATATATTGTTTTGTCATAATGCGGAAACATTACGACGTTATAATACATTGTGACGTCATAGTGCATACTAGTTATGATGTCATCATATGCTGTGACGTCATAATACATCCTCATGATGCTCCAGTAGATGTGACACAAATTGGGGTAAGCGAAATTGGTCATAAAACCTGCAAATTGCCCTCTCATAATATATTGTGATGTCATAATGCGGATACATTATGACATCATAGTACATTGTGATGTCATAGTGCATACTAATTATGATGTCATCATATACTGTGACATCATAATACATGCTCATGATGCTCCAGTAGATGTGACACAAATTGGGGTACGAGAAATTGCTCATAATACCTGCATGTTGCGCTCTCATAATATATTGTGATGTCATAATGCTGATACATTATGACGGCATAATATATTTTGACGTCATACTGCATACTAATTATGATGTCATCATATACTGTGACGTCATAATACATGCTCATCATGCTCCAGTAGATGTGGCACAAATTGGGGTCATCGAAAATGTTCATAAAACCTGCAAATTGCGCTCTCATAATATATTGTGATGTCATAATGCGGATACATTATGACGTCATAATACATTGTGACGTCATAGTGCATACTAATTATGATGTCATCATATACTGTGACGTCATAATGCATGCTCATGATGCTCCAGTAGATGTGACACAAATTGGGGTAAGAGAAATTGCTCATAATACCTACATGTTGCGCTCTCATAATATACTGTGATATCATAATGCGGATACATTATGACGTCATAATACATTGTGACGTCATACTGCATACTAATTATGATGACATCATATACTGTGACGTCATAACACAAGCTCATGATGCTCCAGTAGATATGACACTAATTGTGGTAAGAGAAATTGCTCATAATACCTGCATGTTGTGCTCTCATAATATATTGTGATGTCATAATGCGGATACATTATGACGTCATAATACATTGTGACGTCATACTGCATACTAATTATGATGTCATCATATACTCTGACGTCATAATACATGCTGATGATGCTGCAGTAGATGTGACACAAATTGGGGTAAGCGAAATAGGTCATGAAACATGCAAATTGCGCTCTCATAATATATTGTGATGTCATAATGCGAATACATTTTGACGTCATAATACATTGTGACGTCATAGTGCTTACTAATTATGATGTCATCATATACTGTGACGTCAAAATACATGCTCATGATGCTCCAGTAGATGTGACACAAATTGGGGTAAGAGAAATTGCTCATAATACCTCCATTTTGCGCTCTCATAATGTATTGTGATGTCATAATGCGGATACATAATGACGTCATAATATTTGTGACGTCATATTGCATACTAATTATGATGTCATCATATACTGTGATGTCATAATACATGCTCATGACGCTCCAGTAGATGTGACACAAATTGGGGTAAGCGAAATTGGTCATAAATGCTGCAAATTGCGCTCTCATAATATATTGTGTTGTCATAATGCGGATACATTATGACGTCATAATACATTGTGACGTCATAGTGCATACTAATTATGATGTCATCATATATTGTGTCGTCATAATACATGCTCATGATGCTCCAGTAGATGTCACACAAATTGGGGTAAGCAAAATTGATCATAAATCCTGCAAATTGCGCTCTCATAATATATTGAGATGTCATAATGCGGATACATTATGACGTCATAATACATTGTGACGTCATAGTGCATACTAGTTATAATGTCATCATATACTGTGACATCATAATACATGCTCATGATGCTCCAGTAGATATGACACAAATTGGGGTAAGAGAAATTGCTCATAATAACTGCATATTGCGCTCTCATTATATATTGTTATGTCATAACACGGATACATTATGACGTCATAATACATTGTGACGTCATACTGCATACTAATTATGATGTCATCATATACTGTGACGTCATAATACATGCTCATGATGCTCCAGTAGATGTGACACAAATTGGGGAAAGAGAAATTGCTCATAATACCTTCGAATTGCGCTCTCATAATATATTGTGATGTCATAATGCGGATACATTATGACGTCATAATACATTGTGACGTCATAGTGCATACTGGTTATGATGTCATCATATGTTGTGATGTCACAATACATGCTCATGATGCTCCAGTAGATGTGACACAAATTGGGGTAAGAAAAATTGCTCATAATACCTGCGAATTGCGCTCAGATAATATATTGTGATGTCATAATGCGGAAAAATTATGACGTCATAATATATTGTGACGTCATAGTGCATACTAATTATGATGTCATCATATACTCTGATGTCACAATACATGCTCATGTTGCTCCAGTAGATGTGACACAAATTGGGGTAAGAGAAATTGGTCATAAAACCTGCAAATTGCGCTCTCATAATATATTGTGATGTCATAATGCGGATACATTATGACGTCATAATACATTGTGACATCATAGTGCATACTAATTATGATGTCATCATATACTGTGACGTCATAATACATGCTCATGATGCTCCAGTAGATGTGACACAAATTGGGGTAAGAGAAATTGCTCATCATACATGAAAATTGCGCTCTCATAATATATTGTGATGTCATAATGCGGAAACATTATGACGTCATAATACATTGTGACATCATAGTGCATACTAATTATGATGTCATCATATACTGTGACGTCATAATACATGCTCATGATGCTCCAGTAGATGTGACACAAAATGGGGTAAGAGAAATTGGTCATATCACCTGCAAATTGCGCTCTCACAATATATTGTGATGTCATAATGCAGATACATTATGACGTCATAATACATTGTGAAATCATAGTGCATACTAATTATGATGTCATCATATACTGTGACATCGTAATACATTCTCATGATGCTCCAGTAGATGTGACACAAATTGGGGTAAGAGAAATTGCTCATAATACCTGAAAATTGCGCTCTCATAATATATTGTGATGTCATAATGCGGATACATTATGATGTCATAATACATTGTGACGTCATAGTGCATACTAATTATGATGTCATCATATACTGTGACGTCATAATACATGCTCATGATGCTCCAGTAGATGTGACAAAAATTGGGGTAAGAGAAATTTCTCATAATACCTGCATGTTGCGCTCTCATAATATATTGTGATGTCAAAATGTGGATACATTATGACATCATAATATATTGTGACGTCATACTGCATACTAATTATGATGTCATCATATACTGTGACATCATAATACATGCTCATGATGCTCCAGTAGATGTGACACAAATTGGGGTAAGCGAAATTGGTCATAAAACCTGCAAATTGCGCTCTCATAAAATATTGTGATGTCATAATGCGGATACATTATGACGTCATAATACATTGTGACATCATAGTGCATACTAATTATGATGTCATCATATACTGTGACGTCATAATACATGCTCATGATGCTCCAGTAGATGTGACACAAATTGGGTAAAGAGAATTTGCTGAGAATTCCTGCATGTTGCGCTCTCATAATATATTGTGATATCATAATATATTGTGACGTCATACTGCATACTAATTATGATGTCATCAGATACTGTGACGTCATAATACATGCTCATGATGCTCCAGTAGATGTGACACAAATTGGGGTAAGCGAAATTGGTCATAAAACCTGCAAATTGCGCTCTCATAATATATTGTGATGTCATAATGCGGATACATTATGACATCATAATATACTGTGACGTCATAGTGCATACTAATTATGATGTTATCATATACTGTGACATCATAATACATGCTCATGATGCTCCAGTAGATGTGACACAAAATGGGGCAAGAGAAATTGCTCATAGTACCTGCATGTTGCGCTCTCATAATATATTGTGATGTCATAATGCGGATACATTACGAAGTTATAATACATTGTGACGTCATAGTGCATACTAGTTATGATGTCATCTTATGCTGTGACGTCATAATACATCCTCATGATGCTCCAGTAGATGTGACACAAATTGGGGTAAGCGAAATTGGTCATAAAACCTGCAAATTGCGCTCTCATAATATATTGTGATGTCATAATGCGGATACATTATGATGTCATAATACATTGTGACGTCATAGTGCATACTAATTATGATGTCATCATATAATGTGACGTCATAATACATGCTCATGATGCTCCAGTAGATGTGACACAAATTGGGGTAAGAGAAATTGCTCATAATACCTGCAAATTGCGCTCTCATAATATATTGTGATGTCATAATGCGGATACATTATGACGTCATAATACATGTGACGTCATAGTGCATACTAATTATGATGTCATCATATACTCTGACGTCATAATACATGCTCATGATGCTCCAGTAGATGTGACACAAATTGGGGTAAGAGAAATGGGTCACAATACCTGCAAATTGCGCTCTCATCATATATTGTGATGTCATAATGCGGATACATTATGACGTCATAATACATTGTGAAGTCATAGTGCTTACTAATTATGATGTCATCATATACTGTGACGTCATAATACATGCTCATCATGCTCCAGTAGATGTGACACAAATTGGGGTAAGAGAATTTGCTCATAATACCTGCAAATTGCACTCTCGTAGTATATTGTGATGTCATAATGTGGATACATTATGACGTCATAGTACATTTTGACGTCATAGCGCATAATAATTATGATGTCATCATTTACTGTGACGTCATAATACATGCTCATGATGCTGCAGTAGATGTGACACAAATTGGGGTAAGAGAAATTGCTCATAATACCTACATGTTGCGCTCTCATTATATATTGTGATGTCATAATGCGGATACATTATGACGTCATAATACATTGTGACGTCATACTGCATACTAATTATGATGTCATCATATACTGTGACGTCATAATACATGCTCATGATGCTCCAGTAGATGTGACACAAATTGGGGTAATCGCAAATGGTCATAAAACCTGCAAATTGCGCTCTCATAATATATTGTGATGTCATAATGCGGATATATTATGACGTCATAATACATTGTGACGTCATAGTGCATACTAATGATGTTGTCATCATATACTGTGACGTCATAATACATGCTCATGATGCTCCAGTAGATGTGACACAAATTGGGGTAAGCGAAATTGGTCATAATACCTGCATGCTGCGCTCTCATAATATATTGTGATGTCATATTGCGGACACATTATCACGTCATAATACATTGTCACGTCATACTGTATACCAATTATGATGTCATCATATACTGTGACGTCATAATACATGCTCATGATGCTCCAGTAGATGTGACACAAATTGGGGTAAGAGAAATTGCTCATAATACCTGCAAATTGCGCTCTCATAATATATTGTGATGTCATAATGCGGATACATTATGACATCATAGTACATTGTGATGTCATAGTGCATACTAATTATGATGTCATCATATACTGTGACATCATAATACATGCTCATGATGCTCCAGTAGATGTGACACAAATTGGGGTAAGGGAAATTGCTCATAATACCTGCAAATTGCGCTCTCATAATATATTGTGATGTCATAATGCGGATACATTATGACGTCATAATACATTGTGACGTCATAGTGCATACTAATTATGATGTCATCATATACTGTGACGTCATAATACATGCTCATGATGCTCCAATAGATGTGACACAGATTGGGATAAGAGAAATTGCTCATAATACCAGCAAATTACGCTCTCATAATATATGGTGACGTCATAATGCGGATACATTATGACGTCATAATACATTGTGACGTCATAGTGCATACTAATTATGATGTCATCATATACTGTGACGTCATAATACATGCTCATGATGCTCCAGTAGATGTGACACAAATTGGGGTACGAGAAATTGCTCATAATACCTGCATGTTGCGCTCTCATAATATATTGTGATGTCATAATGCTGATACATTATGACGGCATAATGCATTTTGACGTCATACTGCATACTAATTATGATGTCATCATATACTGTGACGTCATAATACATGCTCGTCATGCTCCAGTAGATGTGACACAAATTGGGGTCATCGAAAATGGTCATAAAACCTGCAAATTGCGCTCTCATAATATATTGTGATGTCATAATGCAGATACATTATGACGTCATAATACATTGTGACGTCCTAGTGCATACTAATTATGATGTCATCATATACTGTGACGTCATAATGCATGCTCATGATGCTCCAGTAGATGTGACACAAATTGGGGTAAGAGAAATTGGTCATAATACCTGCATGTTACGCTCTCATAATACATTGTGATGTCATAATGCGGATACATAATGACGTCATAATACATTGTGACGTCATACTGCATACTAATTATGATGTCATCATATACTGTGATGTCATAATACATGCTCATGACGCTCCAGTAGATGTGACACAAATTGGGGTAAGCGAAATTGGTCATAAATGCTGCAAATTGCGCTCTCATAATATATTGTGATGTCATAATGCGGATACATTATGACGTCATAATACATTGTGACGTCATAGTGCATACTAATTATGATGTCATCATATACTGTGACGTCATAATACATGCTCATGATGCTCCAGTAGATGTGAAACAAATTGGGGTAAGAGAAATCGCTCACAATTACTGTATGTTGCGCTCTCATAATATATTGTGAAGTCATAATGCGGATACTTTATGACGTCATAATACATTGTGACATCATAGTGCATAGTAATTATGATGTCATCATATACTGTGACGTCATAATACATGCTCTTGATGCTCCAGTAGATATGACACATATTGGGGTAAGAGAAATTGCTCATAATACCTTCGAATTGCGCTCTCATAATATATTGTGATGTCATAATGCGGATACATTATGACGTCATAATACATTGTGACGTCATAGTGCATACTAATTATGATGTCATCATATACTCTGACGTCATAATACCTGCTCATGATGCTCCAGTAGATGTGACACACATTGGGGTAAGCGAAATTGGTCATAAAACCTGCAAGTTGAGCTCTCATAGTATATAGTGATGTCATAATGCGGATACATTATGACATCATAATATACTGTGACGTCATAATGCATACTAATTATGATGTTATCATATACTGTGACGTCATAATACATGCTCATGATGCTCCAGTAGATGTGACACAAAATGGGGCAAGAGAAATTGCTCATAGTACCTGCATGTTGCGCTCTCATAATATATTGTGATGTCATAATGCGGATACATTACGACGTTATAATACATTGTGACGTCATAGTGCATACTAGTTATGATGTCATCTTATGCTGTGACGTCATAATACATCCTCATGATGCTCCAGTAGATGTGACACAAATTGGGGTAAGCGAAATTGGTCATAAAACCTGCAAATTGCGCTCTCATAATATATTGTGATGTCATAATGCGGATACATTATGATGTCATAATACATTGTGACGTCATACTGCATACTAATTATGATGTCATCATATACTGTGACGTCATAATACATGCTCATGATGCTCCAGTAGATGTGACACAAATTGGGGTAAGAGAAATTGCTCATAATACCTGCAAATTGCGCTCTCATAATATATTGTGATGTCATAATGCGGATACATTATGACGTCATAATACATGTGACGTCATAGTGCATACTAATTATGATGTCATCATATACTCTGACGTCATAATACATGCTCATGATGCTCCAGTAGATGTGACACAAATTGGGGTAAGAGAAATGGGTCACAATACCTGCAAATTGCGATCTCATCATATATTGTGATGTCATAATGCGGATACATTATGACGTCATAATACATTGTGAAGTCATAGTGCTTACTAATTATGATGTCATCATATACTGTGACGTCATAATACATGCTCATCAGGCTCCAGTAGATGTGACACAAATTGGGGTAAGAGAATTTGCTCATAATACCTGCAAATTGCACTCTCGTAGTATATTGTGATGTCATAATGCGGATACATTATGACGTCATAGTACATTTTGACGTCATAGCGCATAATAATTATGATGTCATCATTTACTGTGACGTCATAATACATGCTCATGATGCTCCAGTAGATGTGACACAAATTGGGGTACGAGAAATTGCTCATAATACCTACATGTTGCGCTCTCATTATATATTGTGATGTCATAATGCGGATACATTATGACGTCATAATACTTTATGACGTCATACTGCATACTAATTATGATGTCATCATATACTGTGACGTCATAATACATGCTCATGATGCTCCAGTAGATGTGACACAAATTGGGGTACGAGAAATTGCTCATAATACCTGCAAATTGCACTCTCGTAGTATATTGTGATGTCATAATGCGGATACATTATGACATCATAATACATTGTGACGTCATACTGCATACTAATTATGATGTCATCATATACTGTGACGTCATAATACATGCTCATGATGCCCCAGTAGATGTGACACAATTTGGGGTAAGTGAAATTGGTCATAAAACTTGCAAATTGCGCTCTCATAATATATTGTGATGTCATAATGCGAATACATTATGACCTCATAATACATTGTGACGTCATAGTGCATACTAATTATGATGTCATCATATACTCTGACGTCATAATACATGCTCATGATGCTCCAGTAGATGTGACACAAATTGGGGTAAGAGAAATGGGTCATAAAACCTGCAAATTGCGCTCTCATAATATATTGTGATGTCATAATGCGGATACATTATGATGTCATAATACATTGTGACGTCATACTGCATACTAATTATGATGTCATCATATACTGTGACGTCATAATACATGCTCATGATGCTCCAGTAGATGTGACACAAATTGGGGTAAGAGAAATTGCTCATAATACCTGCAAATTGCGCTCTCATAATATATTGTGATGTCTTAATGCGGATACATTATGATGTCATAATACATTCTGATGACATACTGCATACTAATTATGATGTCATCATATACTGTGACGTCATAATACATGCTCATGATGCTCCAGTAGATGTGACACAATTTGGGGTAAGCGAAATTGGTCATAAAACCTGCAAATTGCGCTCTCATAATATATTGTGATGTCTTAATGCGGATACATTATGACGTCATAATACATTGTGACATCATAATGCATACTAATTATGATGTTATCATATACTGTGACGTCATAATACATGCTCATGTTGCTCCAGTAGATGTGACACAAATTGGGGTAAGAGAAATTGCTCATAATACCTGCGTTTTGCGCTCTCATAATATATTGTGATGTCATAATGCGGATACATAATCACGTCATAATACATTGTGATGTCATACTGCATAATAATTATGATGTCATCATATACTGTGACGTCATAATACATGCTCATGATGCTCCAGTAGATGTGACACAAATTGGGGTAAGAGAAATTGCTCATAATACCTGCATGTTGCGCTCTCATAATATATTGTGATGTCATAATGCGGATACATTATGACGTCATAATACATTGTGACGTCATAGTGCATAATAATTATGATGTCATCATATACTGTGACATCGTAATACATGCTCATGATGCTCCAGTAGATGTGACACAAATTGGGGTAAGCGAAATTGGTTATAAAACCTGCAAATTGCGCTCTCATAATATATTGTGATGTCTTGATGCGGATACCTTATGACGTCATAAAACATTGTGACGTCAAACTGCATACTAATTATGATGTCATCATATACTGTTACGTCATACTACATGCTCATGATGCTCCAGTAGTTGTGACACAAATTGGGGTAAGCGAAATTGCTCATATTACCTGCAAATTGCGCTCTCATAATATATTGTGATGTCATAATGCGGATACATTATGATGTCATAATACATTGTGACGTCATAGTGCACACTAATTATGCTGTCATCACATACTGTGACGTCATAATACATGCTCATGATGCTCCAGTAGATGTGACACAAATTGGGGTAAGAGAAATTGCTCATAAAAGCTGCAAATTGCGCTCTCATAATATACAGTGATGTAATAGTGCGGATATATTATGACGTCATAACACATTGTGACGTCATAGTGCATACTAATTATGATGTCATCATATACTGTGACGTCAAAATATATGCTCATGATGCTCCAGTAGATGTGACACAAATTGGGGTAAGAGAAATTGCTCATAATACCTGCATGCTGCGCTATCATAATATATTGTGATGTCATAATGCGGATACATTATGAAATCATAATATATTGTGACATCATACTGCATACTAATTATGATGTCATCGTATACTGTGATGGCATAATACATGCTCATGATTCTCCAGTAGATGTGACACAAATTGGGGTAATTGAAAATGGTCATAAAACCTGCAAATTGCGCTCTCATAATATATTGTGATGTCATAATGCGGATACATTATGACGTCATAATACATTGTGATGTCATACTGCATGCTAATCATGATGTCATCATATACTGTGACGTCATAATACATGCTCATGCTGCTCCAGTAGATGTGACACAAATTGGGGTAAGAGAAATTGCTCATAATACCTGCATGTTGCGCTCTCATAATATGTTGTGATGTCATAATGTGGATACATTATGACGTCATAATACATTGTGACATCATACTGAATACTAATTATGATGTCATCATATACTGTGACGTCATAATATATGCTCATGATGCTCCAGTAGATGTGACACAAATTGGGGTAAGCGAAATTGGTCATAATACCTGCATGTTGCGCTCTCATAATATATTGTGATGTCATAATGCGGATATATTATGACGTCATAATACAATGTGACGTCATACTGCATACTAATTATGATGTCATCATATACTGTGACGTCATAATACATGCTCATGA
The DNA here is from genome assembly GCF_030222135.1 of Aotus nancymaae. Taxonomy (NCBI): domain Eukaryota; kingdom Metazoa; phylum Chordata; class Mammalia; order Primates; family Aotidae; genus Aotus; species Aotus nancymaae. The sequence continues at coordinate 12,332,718 of NW_026988499.1, read as the reverse complement.
TGCTCCAGTAGATGTGACACAAATTGGGGTAAGAGAAATTGCTCATAATACCTGCATGTTGCGCTCTCATAATATATTGTGATGTCATAATGCGGATACATTATGACATGATAATACATTGTGACGTCATACGGCATACTAATTATGATGTCATCATATACTCTGACGTCATAATACATGCTCATGATGCTCCAGTAGATGTGACACAAATTGGGGTAAGAGAAATTGCTCATAATACCTGCATGGTGCGCTCTCATAATATAATGTGATGTCATAATGCGGATACATTAAAACGTCATAATATATTGTGACGTCATACTACATACTAATTATGATGTCATCATATACTGTGACGTCATAATACATGCTCATGATGCTCCAGTAGATGTGACACAAATTGGGGTAAGAGAAATTACTCATAATACCTGCATGTTGCGCTCTCATAATATATTGTGATGTCATAATGCGGATATATTATGACGTCATAATACATTGTGACGTCATACTGCATACTAATTATGATGTCATCATATACTCTGACGTCATAATACATGCTGATGATGCTGCAGTAGATGTGACACAAATTGGGGTAAGCGAAATTGGTCATAAAACCTGCAAATTGCGCTCTCATAATATAATGTGATGTCATAATGCGGATACATTATGACGTCATAATACATTGTGACATCATAGTGCATACTAATTATGATGTCATCATATACTGTGACGTCATAATTCATGCTCATGATGCTCCAGTAGATGTGACACAAATTGGGGTAAGAGAAATTGCTCATAATACCTGCGTGTTGCGCTCTCATAATATATTGTGATGTCATAATGCGGATACATTGTGACGTCATAATACATTGTGATGTCATACTGCATACTAATTATGATGTCATCATATACTGTGACGTCATAATACATGCTCATGATGCTCCAGTAGATGTGACACAAATTGGGGTAAGCGAAATTGGTCATAATACCTGCATGTTGCGCTCTCATAATATATTGTGATGTCATAATGCGGATACATTATGACGTCATAATACATTGTGACGTCGTACTGCATCCTAATTCTGATGTCATCATATACTGTGACGTCATAATACATGCTCATGATGCTCCAGTAGATGTGACACAAATTGTGGTAAGAGAAATTGCTCATAATACCTGCATGTTGCGCTCTCATAATATATTGTGATGTCATAATGCGGATACATTATGACGTCATAATACATTGTGACGTCATACTGCATACTAATTATGACGTCATCATATACTCTGACGTCATAATACAGGCTCCTGATGCTCCAGTAGATGTGACACAAATTGGAGAAAGTAAAATTGGTCATACAACCTGCAAATTACGCTCTCATAATATATTGTGATGTCATAATGCGGATACATTATGACGTCATAATACATTGTGACGTCATAGTGCATACTAATTATGATGTCATCATATTCTGTGACGTCATAATACATGCTCATGATGCTCCAGTAGATGTGACACAAATTGGGGTAAGAGAAATTGCTCATAATACCTGCATGTTGCGCTCTCATAATATATTGTGATGTCATAATGCGGATACATTATGACGTCATAATACATTCTGACGTCATACTGCATACTAATTATGATGTCATCATATACTGTGACGTCATAATACATTCTCATGATGCTCCAGTAGATGTGACACAAATTGGGGTAAGGAAAATTGGTCATAAAACCTGCATATTGCGCTCTCATAATATATTGTGATGTCATTATGCGGATACATTATGACGTCATAATACATTGTGACGTCATACTGCATACTAATTATGATGTCATCATATACTGTGACGTCATAATACATGCTCATGTTGCTCCAGTAGATGTGACACAAATTGGGGTAAGAGAAATTGCTCATAATATCTGCATGTTGCGCTCTCATAATGTATTGTGATGTCATAATGCAGATACATTATGACGTCATAATATATTGTGACGTCAGAAAGCATACTAATTATGATGTCATCATATACTGTGACGTCATAATACATGCTCATGATGCTCCAGTAGATGTGACACAAATTGGGGTAAGAGAAATTGCTCATAATACCTGCATGTTGCGCTCTCATAATATATTGTGATGTCATAATGCGGATACATTATGACGTCATAATACATTGTGACGTCATACTGCATACTAATTATGATATCATATACTGTGACGTCATAATACATGCTCATGATGCTCCAGTAGATGTGACACAAATTGGAGAAAGCAAAATTGCTCATAAAACCTGCAAATTGCGCTCTCATAATATATTTTGATGTCATAATGCGGATACATTATGACGTCATAGTGCATTGTGATGTCATAGTGCATGCTAATTATGATGTCATCATATACTGTGACGTCATAATACATGCTCATGATGCTCCAGTAGATGTGACACAAATTGGGGTAAGAGAAATTGCTCATAATACCTGCATGTTGCGCTCTCATAATATATTGTGATGTCATAATGCGGATACATTATGACGTCATAATACAATGTGACGTCATACTGCATACTAATTATGATGTCATCATATACTGTGACGTCATAATACATGCTCATCATGCTCCAGTAGATGTGACACAAATTGGGGTAAGAGAAATTGCTCATAATACCTGCATGTTGCGCTCTCATAATATATTGTGATGTCATAATGCGGATACATTATGACGTCATAATACATTGTGACGTCATACTGCATACTAATTATGACGTCATCATATACTGTGACTTCATAATACATGCTCATGATGCTCCAGTAGACGTGACACAATTTGTGGTAAGCGAAATTGGTCATAAAACCTGCAAATTGCGCTGTCATTATATATTGTGATGTCATATTGCGGATACATTATGACGTCATAATACATTGTGACGTCATACTGCATACTAATTATGATGTCTTCATATACTGTGACGTCATAATACATGCTCATGAAGCTCCAGTAGATGTGACACAAATTGGGGTAAGAGAAATTGTTCATAATACCTGCAAATTGCGCTCTCATAGTATATTGTGATGTCATAATGCGGATACATTATGACGTCATAATACATTGTGATGTCATATTGCATACTAATTATGATGTCATCATATACTGTGACTTCATAATACATGCTCATGATGCTCCAGTGCATGTGACACAAATTGGGGTAAGAGAAATTGCTCATAATACCTTCAAATTGCGCTCTCATAATATATTGTGATGTCATAATGCGGATACATTATGACGTCATACTACATTGTGACGTCATAGTGCATACTAATTATGATTTCGTCATATACTGTGACGTCATAATACATGCTCATGATGCTTCAGTAGATGTGACACAAATTGGGGTAAGAGAAATTGCTCATAAAACCTGCAAATTGTGCTCTCATAGTATATTGTGATGTCATAAAGCGGATACATTATGACGTCATACTACATTTTTGCGTCATAGTGCATACTAATTATGATGACATCATATACTGTGACATCATAATACATGCTGATTATGCTCCAGTAGATGTGACACAAATTGGGGTAAGAGAAATTGCTCATAATACCTGCAAATTGCGCTCTCATAATATATTGTGATGTCATAATGCGGATACATTATGACGTCATAATACATTGTGACGTCATACTGCATACTAATTATGATGTCATCATATACTGTGACGTCATAATACATGCTCATGATGCTCCAGTAGATGTGACACAAATTGGAGTAAGCGAAATTAGTCATAATACCTGCATGTTGCGCTCTCATAATATATTGTGATGTCATAATGCGGATACATTATGACGTCATAATACATTGTGACGTCATAGTGCATACTAATTATGATGTCATCATATACTGTGATGTCATAATACATGCTGATGATGCTCCAGTAGATGTGACACAAATTGGGGTAAGAGAAATTGCTCATAATACCTGCATGTTGCGGTCTCATAATATATTGTGATGTCATAATGCAGATACATTATGACGTCATAATATATTGTGACGTCATACTGCATACTAATTATGATGTCATCATATACTCTGACGTCATAATACATGCTGATGATGCTGCAGTAGATGTGACACAAATTGGGGTAAGCAAAATTGGTCATGAAACCTGCAAATTGCGCTCTCATAATATATTGTGATGTCATAATGCGGATACATTATGACGTCATAATACATTGTGACGTCATACTGCATACTAATTATGATGTCATCATATACTGTGACGTCATAATACATGCTCATGATACTCCAGTAGATGTGACACAAATTGGGGTAAGAGAAATTGCTCATAATACCTGCATGTTGCGCTCTCATAATATATTGTGATGTCATAATGCGGATACATTATGACGTCATAATACATTGTGACGTCATACTGCATACTAATTATGATGTCATCATATACTGTGACTTCATAATACATGCTCATGATGCTCCAGTAGATGTGACACAAATTGGGGTACGAGAAATTGCTCATAATACCTGCATGTTGCGCTCTCATAATATATTGTGATGTCATAATGCGGATACATTATGACGGCATAATACATTGTGACGTCATACTGCATACTAATTATGATGTCATCATATACTGTGACGTCATAATACATGCTCATGATGCTCCAGTAGATATGACACAAATTGGGGTAATCGAAAATGGTCATAAAACCTGCAAATTGCGCTCTCATAATATATTGTGATGTCATAATGCGGATACATTATGACGTCATAATACATTGTGACGTCATAGTGCATACTAATTATGATGTCATCATATACTGTGACGTCATAATGCATGCTCATGAATGCTCCAGTAGATATGACACAAATTGGGGTAAGAGAAATTGGTCATAATACCTGCATGTTGCGCTCTCATAATACATTGTGATGTCATTATGCGAATACATTATGACGTCATAATACATTGTGACGTCATACTACATACTAATTATGATGTCATCATATACTGTGACGTCATAATACATGCTCATGATGTTCCAGTAGATGTGACACAATTTGGGGTAAGCGAAATTGGTCATAAATCCTGCAAATTGCGCTCTCATAATATATTGTGATGTTATAATGCGGATACATTATGACGTCATAATACATTGTGACATCATAGTGCATACTAATTATGATGTCATCATATACTGTGACGTCATAATACCTGCTCATGATGCTCCAGTAGATGTGACACAAATTGGGGTAAAAGAAATTGCTCATAATATCTGCATGTTGCGCTCTAATAATGTATTGTGATGTCATAAAGCGTATACATTATGACGTCATAATACATTGTGACATCATACTGCATACTAATTATGATGTCATCATATACTGTGACGTCATAATACATGCTCATGATGCTCCAGTAGATGTGACACAAATTGGGGGAAGCGAAATTGGTCATAAAACCTGCAAATTGCGCTCTCATAATATATTCTGATTTCATAATGCGAATACATTTTGACGTCATAATACATTGTGACGTCATAGTGCTTACTAATTATGATGTCATCATATACTGTGACGTCAAAATACATGCTCATGATGATCCAGTAGATGTGACACAAATTGGGGTAAGAGAAATTGCTCATAATACCTCCATGTTGCGCTCTCATAATATATTGTGATGTCATAATGCGGATACATAATGACGTCATAATACATTGTGACGTCATACTGCATACTAATTATGATGTCATCACACACTGTGATGTCATAATACATGCTCATGACGCTCCAGTACATGTGACACAAATTGGGGTAAGCGAAATTGGTCATAAATGCTGCAAATTGCGCTCTCATAATATATTGTGTTGTCATAATGCGGATACATTATGACGTCATAATACATTGTGACGTCATAGTGCATACTAATTATGATGTCATCATATACTGTGACGTCATAATACATGCTCATGATGCTCCAGTAGATGTGAAACAAATTGCGGTAAGAGCAATCGCTCACAATTACTGTATGTTGCGCTCTCATAATATATTGTGATGTCATAATGCGGATACATTATGACGTCATAATACATTGTGACATCATAGTGCATAGCAATTATGATGTCATCATATACTGTGACGTCATAATACATGCTCTTGATGCTCCAGTAGATATGACACATATTGGGGTAAGAGAAATTGCTCATAATACCTTCGAATTGCGCTCTCATAATATACTGTGATGTCATAATGCGGATACATTATGACGTCATAATACATTGTGACGTCATAGTGCATACTAGTTATGATGTCATCATATGCTGTGATGTCACAATACATGCTCATGATGCTCCAGTAGATGTGACACAAATTGGGGTAAGAGAAATTGCTCATAATACCTGCGAATTGCGCTCAGATAATATATTGTGATGTCATAATGCGGAAACATTATGACGTCATAATATATTGTGACGTCATAGTGCATACTAATTATGATGTCATCATATACTCTGATGTCACAATACATGCTCATGTTGCTCCAGTAGATGTGACACAAATTGGGGTAAGAGAAATTGGTCATAAAACCTGCAAATTGCGCTCTCATAATATATTGTGATGTCATAATGCCGATACATTATGACGTCATAATACATTGTGACATCATAGTGCATACTAATTATGATGTCATCATATACTGTGACGTCATAATACATGCTCATGATGCTCCAGTAGATGTGACACAGATTGGGGTAAGAGAAATTGCTCATCATACATGAAAATTGCGCTCTCATAATATATTGTGATGTCATAATGCGGATACATTATGACGTCATAATACATTGTGACATCATAGTGCATACTAATTATGATGTCATCATATACTGTGACGTCATAATACATGCTCATGATGCTCCAGTAGATGTGACACAAAATGGGGTAAGAGAAATTGGTCATACCACCTGCAAATTGCGCTCTCACAATATATTGTGATGTCATAATGCAGATATATTATGACGTCATAATACATTGTGGTATCATAGTGCATACTAATTATGATGTCATCATATACTGTGACATCGTAATACATTCTCATGATGCTCCAGTAGATGTGACACAAATTGGGGTAAGAGAAATTGCTCATAATACCTGAAAATTGCGCTCTCATTATATATTGTGATGTCATAATGCGGATACATTATGATGTCATAATACATTGTGACATCATAGTGCAAACTAATTATGATGTCATCATATACTGTGACGTCATAATACATGCTCATGATGCTCCAGTAGATGTGACACAAATTGGGTTAAGAGAATTTGCTCATAATTCCTGCATGTTGCGCTCTCATAGTATATTGTGATATCATAATATATTGTGACGTCATACTGCATACTAATTATGATGTCATCAGATACTGTGACGTCATAATACATGCTCATGATGCTCCAGTAGATGTGACACAAATTGGGGTAAGCGAAATTGGTCATAAAACCTGCAAATTGCGCTCTCATAATATATTGTGATGTCATAATGCGGATACATTATGACGTCATAATACATTGTGACGTCATAGTGCATACTAATTATGATGTCATCATATACTCTGACGTCATAATACCTGCTCATGATGCTCCAGTAGATGTGACACACATTGGGGTAAGCGAAATTGGTCATAAAACCTGCAAGTTGAGCTCTCATAATATATAGTGATGTCATAATGCGGATACATTATGACATCATAATATACTGTGACGTCATAGTGCATACTAATTATGATGTTATCATATACTGTGACGTCATAATACATGCTCATGATGCTCCAGTAGATGTGACACAAAATGGGGCAAGAGAAATTGCTCATAGTACCTGCATGTTGCGCTCTCATAATATATTGTGATGTCATAATGCGGATACATTACGACGTTATAATACATTGTGACGTCATAGTGCATACTAGTTATGATGTCATCTTATGCTGTGACGTCATAATACATCCTCATGATGCTCCAGTAGATGTGACACAAATTGGGGTAAGCGAAATTGGTCATAAAACCTGCAAATTGCGCTCTCATAATATATTGTGATGTCATAATGCGGATACATTATGATGTCATAATACATTGTGACGTCATAGTGCATAGTAATTATGATGTCATCATATACTGTGACGTCATAATACATGCTCATGATGCTCCAGTAGATGTGACACAAATTGGGGTAAGAGAAATTGCTCATAATACCTGCAAATTGCGCTCTCATAATATATTGTGATGTCATAATGCGGATACATTATGACGTCATAATACATGTGACGTCATAGTGCATACTAATTATGATGTCATCATATACTCTGACGTCATAATACATGCTCATGATGCTCCAGTAGATGTGACACAAATTGGGGTAAGAGAAATGGGTCACAATACCTGCAAATTGCGCTCTCATCATATATTGTGATGTCATAATGCGGATACATAATGACGTCATAATACATTGTGAAGTCATAGTGCTTACTAATTATGATGTCATCATATACTGTGACGTCATAATACATGCTCATCATGCTCCAGTAGATGTGACACAAATTGGGATAAGAGAATTTGCTCATAATACCTGCAAATTGCACTCTCGTAGTATATTGTGATGTCATAATGCGGATACATTATGACGTCATAGTACATTTTGACGTCATAGCGCATAATAATTATGATGTCATCATTTACTGTGACGTCATAATACATGCTCATGATGCTCCAGTAGATGTGACACAAATTGGGGTACGAGAAATTGCTCATAATACCTACATGTTGCGCTCTCATTATATATTGTGATGTCATAATGCGGATACATTTTGACGTCATAATACTTTATGACGTCATACTGCATACTAATTATGATGTCATCATATACTGTGATGTCATAATACATGCTCATGATGCTCCAGTAGATGTGACACAAATTGGGGTACGAGAAATTGCTCATAATACCTGCATGTTGCGCTCTCATAATATATTGTGATGTCATAATGCTGATACATTATGACGGCATAATACATTTTGACGTCATACTGCATACTAATTATGATGTCATCATATACTGTGACGTCATAATACATGCTCATCATGCTCCAGTAGATGTGACACAAATTGGGGTCATCGAAAATGGTCATAAAACCTGCAAATTGCGCTCTCATAATATATTGTGATGTCATAATGCGGATACATTATGACGTCATAATACATTGTGACGTCATAGTGCATACTAATTATGATGTCATCATATACTGTGACGTCATAATGCATGCTCATGATGCTCCAGTAGATGTGACACAAATTGGGGTAAGAGAAATTGGTCATAATACCTGCATGTTACGCTCTCATAATACATTGTGATGTCATAATGCGGATACATTATGACATCATAATACATTGTGACGTCATACTGCATACTAATTATGATGTCATCATATACTGTGACGTCATAATACATGCTCATGATGCCCCTGTAGATGTGACACAATTTGGGGTAAGTGAAATTGGTCATAAAACTTGCAAATTGCGCTCTCATAATATATTGTGATGTCAAAATGCGGATACATTATGACGTCATAATACATTGTGACGTCATAGTGCATACTAATTATGATATCATCATATACTCTGACGTCATAATACATGCTCATGATGCTCCAGTAGATGTGACACAAATTGGGGTAAGAGAAATGGGTCACAATACCTGCAAATTGCGCTTTCATCATATATTGTGGTGTCATGATGCGGATACATTATGACGTCATAATACATTGTGACGTCATACTGCATACTAATTATGATGTCATCATATACTGTGACGTCATAATACATGCTCATGATGCTCCAGTAGATGTGACACACATTGGGATAAGCGAAATTGGTCATAAAACCTGCAAGTTGAGCTCTCATAATATATAGTGATGTCATAATGCGGATACATTATGACATCATAATATACTGTGACGTCATAGTGCATACTAATTATGATGTTATCATATACTGTGACGTCATAATACATGCTCATGATGCTCCAGTAGATGTGACACAAAATGGGGCAAGAGAAATTGCTCATAATACCTGCATGTTGCGCTCTCATAATATATTGTGATGTCATAATGCGGATACATTATGACGTCATAATACATTGTGACGTCATACTGCATACTAATTATGATATCATATACTGTGACGTCATAATACATGCTCATGATGCTCCAGTAGATGTGACACAAATTGGAGAAAGCAAAATTGGTCATAAAACCTGCAAATTGCGCTCTCATAATATATTTTGATGTCATAATGCGGATACATTATGACGTCATAGTGCATTGTGATGTCATAGTGCATGCTAATTATGATGTCATCATATACTGTGACGTCATAATACATGCTCATGATGCTCCAGTAGATGTGACACAAATTGGGGTAAGAGAAATTGCTCATAATACCTGCATGTTGCGCTCTCATAATATATTGTGATGTCATAATGCGGATACATTATGACGTCATAATACAATGTGACGTCATACTGCATACTAATTATGATGTCATCATATACTGTGACGTCATAATACATGCTCATCATGCTCCAGTAGATGTGACACAAATTGGGGTAAGAGAAATTGCTCATAATACCTGCATGTTGCGCTCTCATAATATATTGTGATGTCATAATGCGGATACATTATGACGTCATAATACATTGTGACGTCATACTGCATACTAATTATGACGTCATCATATACTGTGACTTCATAATACATGCTCATGATGCTCCAGTAGACGTGACACAATTTGTGGTAAGCGAAATTGGTCATAAAACCTGCAAATTGCGCTGTCATTATATATTGTGATGTCATATTGCGGATACATTATGACGTCATAATACATTGTGACGTCATACTGCATACTAATTATGATGTCTTCATATACTGTGACGTCATAATACATGCTCATGAAGCTCCAGTAGATGTGACACAAATTGGGGTAAGAGAAATTGTTCATAATACCTGCAAATTGCGCTCTCATAGTATATTGTGATGTCATAATGCGGATACATTATGACGTCATAATACATTGTGATGTCATATTGCATACTAATTATGATGTCATCATATACTGTGACTTCATAATACATGCTCATGATGCTCCAGTGCATGTGACACAAATTGGGGTAAGAGAAATTGCTCATAATACCTTCAAATTGCGCTCTCATAATATATTGTGATGTCATAATGCGGATACATTATGACGTCATACTACATTGTGACGTCATAGTGCATACTAATTATGATTTCGTCATATACTGTGACGTCATAATACATGCTCATGATGCTTCAGTAGATGTGACACAAATTGGGGTAAGAGAAATTGCTCATAAAACCTGCAAATTGTGCTCTCATAATATATTGTGATGTCATAAAGCGGATACATTATGACGTCATACTACATTTTTGCGTCATAGTGCATACTAATTATGATGACATCATATACTGTGACATCATAATACATGCTGATTATGCTCCAGTAGATGTGACACAAATTGGGGTAAGAGAAATTGCTCATAATACCTGCAAATTGCGCTCTCATAATATATTGTGATGTCATAATGCGGATACATTATGACGTCATAATACATTGTGACGTCATACTGCATACTAATTATGATGTCATCATATACTGTGACGTCATAATACATGCTCATGATGCTCCAGTAGATGTGACACAAATTGGAGTAAGCGAAATTAGTCATAATACCTGCATGTTGCGCTCTCATAATATATTGTGATGTCATAATGCGGATACATTATGACGTCATAATACATTGTGACGTCATAGTGCATACTAATTATGATGTCATCATATACTGTGATGTCATAATACATGCTGATGATGCTCCAGTAGATGTGACACAAATTGGGGTAAGAGAAATTGCTCATAATACCTGCATGTTGCGGTCTCATAATATATTGTGATGTCATAATGCAGATACATTATGACGTCATAATATATTGTGACGTCATACTGCATACTAATTATGATGTCATCATATACTCTGACGTCATAATACATGCTGATGATGCTGCAGTAGATGTGACACAAATTGGGGTAAGCAAAATTGGTCATGAAACCTGCAAATTGCGCTCTCATAATATATTGTGATGTCATAATGCGGATACATTATGACGTCATAATACATTGTGACGTCATACTGCATACTAATTATGATGTCATCATATACTGTGACGTCATAATACATGCTCATGATACTCCAGTAGATGTGACACAAATTGGGGTAAGAGAAATTGCTCATAATACCTGCATGTTGCGCTCTCATAATATATTGTGATGTCATAATGCGGATACATTATGACGTCATAATACATTGTGACGTCATACTGCATACTAATTATGATGTCATCATATACTGTGACTTCATAATACATGCTCATGATGCTCCAGTAGATGTGACACAAATTGGGGTACGAGAAATTGCTCATAATACCTGCATGTTGCGCTCTCATAATATATTGTGATGTCATAATGCGGATACATTATGACGGCATAATACATTGTGACGTCATACTGCATACTAATTATGATGTCATCATATACTGTGACGTCATAATACATGCTCATGATGCTCCAGTAGATATGACACAAATTGGGGTAATCGAAAATGGTCATAAAACCTGCAAATTGCGCTCTCATAATATATTGTGATGTCATAATGCGGATACATTATGACGTCATAATACATTGTGACGTCATAGTGCATACTAATTATGATGTCATCATATACTGTGACGTCATAATGCATGCTCATGAATGCTCCAGTAGATATGACACAAATTGGGGTAAGAGAAATTGGTCATAATACCTGCATGTTGCGCTCTCATAATACATTGTGATGTCATTATGCGAATACATTATGACGTCATAATACATTGTGACGTCATACTACATACTAATTATGATGTCATCATATACTGTGACGTCATAATACATGCTCATGATGTTCCAGTAGATGTGACACAATTTGGGGTAAGCGAAATTGGTCATAAATCCTGCAAATTGCGCTCTCATAATATATTGTGATGTTATAATGCGGATACATTATGACGTCATAATACATTGTGACATCATAGTGCATACTAATTATGATGTCATCATATACTGTGACGTCATAATACCTGCTCATGATGCTCCAGTAGATGTGACACAAATTGGGGTAAAAGAAATTGCTCATAATATCTGCATGTTGCGCTCTAATAATGTATTGTGATGTCATAAAGCGTATACATTATGACGTCATAATACATTGTGACATCATACTGCATACTAATTATGATGTCATCATATACTGTGACGTCATAATACATGCTCATGATGCTCCAGTAGATGTGACACAAATTGGGGGAAGCGAAATTGGTCATAAAACCTGCAAATTGCGCTCTCATAATATATTCTGATTTCATAATGCGAATACATTTTGACGTCATAATACATTGTGACGTCATAGTGCTTACTAATTATGATGTCATCATATACTGTGACGTCAAAATACATGCTCATGATGATCCAGTAGATGTGACACAAATTGGGGTAAGAGAAATTGCTCATAATACCTCCATGTTGCGCTCTCATAATATATTGTGATGTCATAATGCGGATACATAATGACGTCATAATACATTGTGACGTCATACTGCATACTAATTATGATGTCATCACACACTGTGATGTCATAATACATGCTCATGACGCTCCAGTACATGTGACACAAATTGGGGTAAGCGAAATTGGTCATAAATGCTGCAAATTGCGCTCTCATAATATATTGTGTTGTCATAATGCGGATACATTATGACGTCATAATACATTGTGACGTCATAGTGCATACTAATTATGATGTCATCATATACTGTGACGTCATAATACATGCTCATGATGCTCCAGTAGATGTGAAACAAATTGCGGTAAGAGCAATCGCTCACAATTACTGTATGTTGCGCTCTCATAATATATTGTGATGTCATAATGCGGATACATTATGACGTCATAATACATTGTGACATCATAGTGCATAGCAATTATGATGTCATCATATACTGTGACGTCATAATACATGCTCTTGATGCTCCAGTAGATATGACACATATTGGGGTAAGAGAAATTGCTCATAATACCTTCGAATTGCGCTCTCATAATATACTGTGATGTCATAATGCGGATACATTATGACGTCATAATACATTGTGACGTCATAGTGCATACTAGTTATGATGTCATCATATGCTGTGATGTCACAATACATGCTCATGATGCTCCAGTAGATGTGACACAAATTGGGGTAAGAGAAATTGCTCATAATACCTGCGAATTGCGCTCAGATAATATATTGTGATGTCATAATGCGGAAACATTATGACGTCATAATATATTGTGACGTCATAGTGCATACTAATTATGATGTCATCATATACTCTGATGTCACAATACATGCTCATGTTGCTCCAGTAGATGTGACACAAATTGGGGTAAGAGAAATTGGTCATAAAACCTGCAAATTGCGCTCTCATAATATATTGTGATGTCATAATGCCGATACATTATGACGTCATAATACATTGTGACATCATAGTGCATACTAATTATGATGTCATCATATACTGTGACGTCATAATACATGCTCATGATGCTCCAGTAGATGTGACACAGATTGGGGTAAGAGAAATTGCTCATCATACATGAAAATTGCGCTCTCATAATATATTGTGATGTCATAATGCGGATACATTATGACGTCATAATACATTGTGACATCATAGTGCATACTAATTATGATGTCATCATATACTGTGACGTCATAATACATGCTCATGATGCTCCAGTAGATGTGACACAAAATGGGGTAAGAGAAATTGGTCATACCACCTGCAAATTGCGCTCTCACAATATATTGTGATGTCATAATGCAGATATATTATGACGTCATAATACATTGTGGTATCATAGTGCATACTAATTATGATGTCATCATATACTGTGACATCGTAATACATTCTCATGATGCTCCAGTAGATGTGACACAAATTGGGGTAAGAGAAATTGCTCATAATACCTGAAAATTGCGCTCTCATTATATATTGTGATGTCATAATGCGGATACATTATGATGTCATAATACATTGTGACATCATAGTGCAAACTAATTATGATGTCATCATATACTGTGACGTCATAATACATGCTCATGATGCTCCAGTAGATGTGACACAAATTGGGTTAAGAGAATTTGCTCATAATTCCTGCATGTTGCGCTCTCATAGTATATTGTGATATCATAATATATTGTGACGTCATACTGCATACTAATTATGATGTCATCAGATACTGTGACGTCATAATACATGCTCATGATGCTCCAGTAGATGTGACACAAATTGGGGTAAGCGAAATTGGTCATAAAACCTGCAAATTGCGCTCTCATAATATATTGTGATGTCATAATGCGGATACATTATGACGTCATAATACATTGTGACGTCATAGTGCATACTAATTATGATGTCATCATATACTCTGACGTCATAATACCTGCTCATGATGCTCCAGTAGATGTGACACACATTGGGGTAAGCGAAATTGGTCATAAAACCTGCAAGTTGAGCTCTCATAATATATAGTGATGTCATAATGCGGATACATTATGACATCATAATATACTGTGACGTCATAGTGCATACTAATTATGATGTTATCATATACTGTGACGTCATAATACATGCTCATGATGCTCCAGTAGATGTGACACAAAATGGGGCAAGAGAAATTGCTCATAGTACCTGCATGTTGCGCTCTCATAATATATTGTGATGTCATAATGCGGATACATTACGACGTTATAATACATTGTGACGTCATAGTGCATACTAGTTATGATGTCATCTTATGCTGTGACGTCATAATACATCCTCATGATGCTCCAGTAGATGTGACACAAATTGGGGTAAGCGAAATTGGTCATAAAACCTGCAAATTGCGCTCTCATAATATATTGTGATGTCATAATGCGGATACATTATGATGTCATAATACATTGTGACGTCATAGTGCATAGTAATTATGATGTCATCATATACTGTGACGTCATAATACATGCTCATGATGCTCCAGTAGATGTGACACAAATTGGGGTAAGAGAAATTGCTCATAATACCTGCAAATTGCGCTCTCATAATATATTGTGATGTCATAATGCGGATACATTATGACGTCATAATACATGTGACGTCATAGTGCATACTAATTATGATGTCATCATATACTCTGACGTCATAATACATGCTCATGATGCTCCAGTAGATGTGACACAAATTGGGGTAAGAGAAATGGGTCACAATACCTGCAAATTGCGCTCTCATCATATATTGTGATGTCATAATGCGGATACATAATGACGTCATAATACATTGTGAAGTCATAGTGCTTACTAATTATGATGTCATCATATACTGTGACGTCATAATACATGCTCATCATGCTCCAGTAGATGTGACACAAATTGGGATAAGAGAATTTGCTCATAATACCTGCAAATTGCACTCTCGTAGTATATTGTGATGTCATAATGCGGATACATTATGACGTCATAGTACATTTTGACGTCATAGCGCATAATAATTATGATGTCATCATTTACTGTGACGTCATAATACATGCTCATGATGCTCCAGTAGATGTGACACAAATTGGGGTACGAGAAATTGCTCATAATACCTACATGTTGCGCTCTCATTATATATTGTGATGTCATAATGCGGATACATTTTGACGTCATAATACTTTATGACGTCATACTGCATACTAATTATGATGTCATCATATACTGTGATGTCATAATACATGCTCATGATGCTCCAGTAGATGTGACACAAATTGGGGTACGAGAAATTGCTCATAATACCTGCATGTTGCGCTCTCATAATATATTGTGATGTCATAATGCTGATACATTATGACGGCATAATACATTTTGACGTCATACTGCATACTAATTATGATGTCATCATATACTGTGACGTCATAATACATGCTCATCATGCTCCAGTAGATGTGACACAAATTGGGGTCATCGAAAATGGTCATAAAACCTGCAAATTGCGCTCTCATAATATATTGTGATGTCATAATGCGGATACATTATGACGTCATAATACATTGTGACGTCATAGTGCATACTAATTATGATGTCATCATATACTGTGACGTCATAATGCATGCTCATGATGCTCCAGTAGATGTGACACAAATTGGGGTAAGAGAAATTGGTCATAATACCTGCATGTTACGCTCTCATAATACATTGTGATGTCATAATGCGGATACATTATGACATCATAATACATTGTGACGTCATACTGCATACTAATTATGATGTCATCATATACTGTGACGTCATAATACATGCTCATGATGCCCCTGTAGATGTGACACAATTTGGGGTAAGTGAAATTGGTCATAAAACTTGCAAATTGCGCTCTCATAATATATTGTGATGTCATAATGCGGATACATTATGACGTCATAATACATTGTGACGTCATAGTGCATACTAATTATGATATCATCATATACTCTGACGTCATAATACATGCTCATGATGCTCCAGTAGATGTGACACAAATTGGGGTAAGAGAAATGGGTCACAATACCTGCAAATTCCGCTCTCATCATATATTGTGGTGTCATGATGCGGATACATTATGACGTCATAATACATTGTGACGTCATACTGCATACTAATTATGATGTCATCATATACTGTGACGTCATAATACATGCTCATGATGCTCCAGTAGATGTGACACACATTGGGATAAGCGAAATTGGTCATAAAACCTGCAAGTTGAGCTCTCATAATATATAGTGATGTCATAATGCGGATACATTATGACATCATAATATACTGTGACGTCGTAGTGCATACTAATTATGATGTTATCATATACTGTGACGTCATAATACATGCTCATGATGCTCCAGTAGACGTGACACAAAATGGGGCAAGAGAAATTGCTCATAGTACCTGCATGTTGCGCTCTCATAATATATTGTGTGGTCATAATGCGGATACATTACGACGTTATAATACATTGTGACGTCATAGTGCATACTAGTTATGATGTCATCATATGCTGTGACGTCATAATACATCCTCATGATGCTCCAGTAGATGTGACACAAATTGGGGTAAGCGAAATTGGTCATAAAACCTGCAAATTGCGCTCTCATAATATATTGTGATGTCATAATGCGGATACATTATGACATCATAGTACATTGTGATGTCATAGTGCATACTAATTATGATGTCATCATATACTGTGACATCATAATACATGCTCATGATGCTCCAGTAGATGTGACACAAATTGGGGTAAGAGAAATTGCTCATAATACCTGCAAATTGCGCTCTCATAATATATTGTGATGTCATAATGCGGATACATTATGACGTCATAATACATTGTGACGTCATAGTGCATACTAATTATGATGTCATCCTATACTCTGACGTCATAATACATGCTCATGATGCTCCAGTAGATGTGACACAAATTGGGGTAAGAGAAATTGCTCATAATACCAGCAAATTACGCTCTCATAATATATGGTGACGTCATAATGCGGATACATTATAACGTCATAATACATTGTGACGTCATAGTGCATACTAATTATGATGTCATCATATGCTGTGACATCATAATACATGCTCATGATGCTCCACTAGATATGACACAAATTGGGGTACGAGAAATTGCTTATAATACCTGCATGTTGCGCTCTCATAATATATTGTGATGTCATAATGCTGATACATTATGACGGCATAATATATTTTCACGTCATACTGCATACTAATTATGATGTCATCATATACTGTGACGTAATAATACATGCTCATCATGCTCCAGTAGATGTGACACAAATTGGGGTCATCGAAAATGTTCATAAAACCTGCAAATTGCGCTCTCATAATATATTGTGATGTCATAATGCGGATACATTATGACGTCATAATACATTGTGACATCATAGTGCATAGTAATTATGATGTCATCATATACTGTGACGTCATAATACATGCTCTTGATGCTCCAGTAGATATGACACATACTGGGGTAAGAGAAATTGCTGATAATACCTGCATGTTGCGCTCTCACAATAAATTGTGATGTCATAATGCGGATACATTATGACGTCATAATATATTGTGACGTCATACTGCATACTAATTATGATGTGATCATATACTGTTATGTCATAATACATGCTCATGACGCTCCAGTAGATGTGACACAAATTGGGGTAAGCGAAATTGGTCATAAAACCTGCAAATTGCGCTCTCATAATATATTGTGATGTCATAATGCGGATACATTATGACGTCATAATACATTGTGACGTCATAGTGCATACTAATTATGATGTCATCATATACTCTGACGTCACAATACATGCTCATGATGCTCCAGTAGATGTGACACAAATTGGGGTAAGAGAAATTGCTCATAATACCTGCATGTTGCGCTCTCATAATATATTGTGATGTCATAATGCGGATACATTATGACGTCATAATACATTGTGACGTCATAGTGATTACTAATTATGATGTCTTCATATACTGTGACATCATAATACATGCTCATGATGCTCCAGTAGATGTGACACAAATTGGGGAAAGAGAAATTGCTCATAATACCTGCATGTTGCGCTCTCATAATATATTGTGATGTCATAATGCGGATACATTATGTCGTCATAATACATTGTGATGTCATACTGCATACTAATTATGATGTCATCCTATACTGTGACGTCATAATACTTGCTCATGATGCTCCAATAGATGTGACACAAATTGTGGTAAGCGAAATTGGTAATAAAACCTGCAAATTGCACTCTCATATTATATTGTGATGTCATAATGCGGATATATTATGACGTCATAATAACATTGTGACGTCATAGTGCATACTAATTATGATGTCATCATATACTGTGACGTCAAAATACATGCTCAGAATGCTCCAGTAGATGTGACACAAAGTGGGGTAAGAGAAATTGCTCATAATACCTGCATGTTGCCCTCTCATAATATATTGTGATGTCATTATGCAGATACATTATGACGTCATAATACATTGTGACGTCATACTGCATACTAATTATGATGTCATGATATACTCTGACGTCATAATACATGCTGATGATGCTGCAGTAGATGTGACACAAATTGGGGTAAGAGAAATTGCTCATAATACCTGCATGTTGCGCTCTCATAATATATTGTGATGTCATAATGCGGATACATTTTGACGTCATAATACATTGTGACGTCATACTGCATACTAATTATGATGTCATCATATACTCTGACGTCATAACACATGCTCATTATGCTTCAGTAGATGTGACACAAATTGTGGTAAGAGAAATTGCTCATAATACCTGCATGTTGCGCTCTCATAATATAGTGTGATGTCATAATGAGGATACATTATGACGTCATAATACATTGTGACGTCATACTGCATACTAATTATGATGTCATCATATACTGTGACGTCATAATACATGCTCATGATGCTCCAGTAGATGTGACACACATTGGGGTAAACGAAATTGGTCATAAAACCTGCAAATTGCGCTCTCATAATATATTGTGATGTCATAATGCGGATACATTATGACGTCATAATACATTGTGACGTCATAGTGCATACTAATTATGATGTAATCATATACTGTGACGTCATAATTCATGCTCATGATGCTCCAGTAGATGTGACACAAATTGTGGTAAGAGAAATTGCTCATAATACCTGCATGTTGCGCTCTCATAATATATTGTGATGTCATAATGCGGATACATTATGACGTCATAAAACATTGTGACGTCATACTGCATACTAATTATGATGTCATCATATACTCTGACGACATAATGCATGCTGATGATGCTGCAGTAGATGTGACACAAATTGGGGTAAGCGAAATTGGTCATGAAACCTGCAAATTGCGCTCTCATAATATATTGTGATGTCATAATGCGGATACATTATGACGTCATAATACATTGTGACGTCATAGTGCATACTAATTATGATGTCATCATATACTGTGACGTCATAATACATGCTCATGATGCTCCAGTAGATGTGACACAAATTGGGGTAAGAGAAATTGCTCATAATACCTGCATGTTGTGCTCTCATAATATATTGTGATGTCATAAGGCGGATATATTATGACGTCATAATACACTGTGACGTCATACTGCATACTAATTATGATGTCATCATATACTCTGACGTCATAATACATGCTGATGGTGCTGCAGTAGATGTGACACAAATTGGGGTAAGCGAAATTGGTCATGAAACCTGCAAATTGCGCTCTCATAATATATTGTGATGTCATAAAGTGGATATATTATGACGTCATAATACATTGTGACGTTATACTGCATACTAATTATGATGTCATCATATACTGTGACGTCATAATACATGCTCATGATGCTCCAGTAGATGTGACACAAATTGGGGTAAGCGAAATTGGTCATAATACCTGCATGTTGCAATCTCATAATATATTGTGAAGTCATAATGCGGATACATTATGACGTCATAATACATTGTGACGTCATACTGCATACTAATAATGATGTCATCATATACTGTGACGTCATAATACATGCTCATGATGCTCCAGTAGATGTGACACAAAATACGGTAATCGAAAATGGTCATAAATCCTCCAAATTGCGCTCTCAAAATATATTGTGATGTCATAATGCGGATACATTATGACGTCATAATACATTGTGACGTCATACTGCATACTAATTATGATGTCATCATATACTGTGACGTCATAATACATGCTCATGATGCTCCAGAAGATGTGACACAAATTGGGGTAAGAGAAATTGCTCATAATACCTGCATGTTGCGCTCTCATAATACATTGTGATGTCATAATGCGGATACATTATGACGTCATAATACATTGTGACGTCATAGTGCATACTAATTATGATGTCATCATATACTGTGACGTCATAATACATGCTCATGATGCTCCAGTAGATGTGACACAAATTGGGGTAAGAGAAATTGCTCATAATACCTGCATGTTGCGCTCTCATAATGTATTGTGATGTCATAATGCGGATACATTATAACGTCATAATACACTGTGACATCATACCGCATACCAATTATGATGTCATCATATACTGTGACGTCATAATACATGCTCATGATGCTCCAGTAGATGTGACACTAATTCGGGTAAGCAAAATTTGTCATAAAACCTGCAAATTGCGCTCTCATAATATATTGTGATGTCATAATGCGGATACATTATGACGTCATAATACCTTGTGACGTCATAGTGCATACTAATTATGATATAATCATATACTGTGACGTCATGATTCATGCTCATGATGCTCCAGTAGATGTGACACAAATTGGGGTAATCGAAAATGGTCTTAAAACCTGCAAATTGCAATTTCATAATATATTGTGATGTCATAATGCGGATACATTATGAAGTCATAATATTGTGACGTCATAGTGCATACTAATTATGATGTCATCATATACTGTGACGTCATATTACATGATCATGATGCTCCAGTAGATGTGACACAAATTGGGGTAAGCGAAATTGGTCATAATACCTGCATGTTGCGCTCTCATAATATATTGTGATGTCATATTGCGGACACATTATGACGTCATAATACATTGTGACGTCATACTGTATACTAATTATGATGTCATCATATACTGTGACGTCATAATACATGCTCATGATGCTCCAGTAGATTTGACACAAATTGAGGTAAGCGAAATTGGTCATAAATGCTGCAAATTGCGCTCTCATAATATATTGTGTTGTCATAATGCGGATATATTATGACATCATAATATATTGTGACGTCATAGTGCATACTAATTATGATGTCATCATATACTGTGACGTCATAATACATGCTCATGATGCTCCAGTAGATGTGAAACAAATTGGGGTAAGAGAAATCGCTCACAATTACTGTATGTTGCGCTCTCATAATATATTTTGATGTCATAATGCAGATACATTATGACGTCATAATACATTGTGACATCATAGTGCATAGTAATTATGATGTCATCATATACTGTGACGTCATAATACATGCTCTTGATGCTCCAGTAGATATGACACATACTGGGGTAAGAGAAATTGCTCATAATACCTGCATGTTGCGCTCTCACAATAAATTGTGATGTCATAATGCGGATACATTATGACGTCCTAATATATTGTGACGTCATACTGCATACTAATTATGATGTGATCATATACTGTGATGTCATAATACATGCTCATGACGCTCCAGTAGATATGACACAAATTGGGGTAAGCGAAATTGGTCATAAAACCTGCAAATTGCGCTCTCATAATATATTGTGATGTCATAATGCGGATACATTATGACGTCATAATACATTGTGACGTCATAGTGCATACTAATTATGATGTCATCATATACTGTGACGTCACAATACATGCTCATGATGCTCCAGTAGATGTGACACAAATTGGGGTAAGAGAAATTGCTCATAATACCTGCATGTTGCGCTCTCATAATATATTGTGATGTCATAATGCGGATACATTATGACGTCATAATACATTGTGACGTCATAGTGCATACTAATTATGATGTCATTATATACTGTGACATCATAATACATGCTCATGATGCTCCAGTAGATGTGACACAAATTGGGGTAAGAGAAATAGCTCATAATACCTGCATGTGGCGCTCTCATAATACATTGTGTTGTCATAATGCGGATATATTATGACGTCATAATACATTGTGACGTCATACTGCATACTAATTATGATGTCATCATATACTGTGACATCATAATACATGCTCATGATGCTCCAGTAGATGTGACACTAATTGGGGTAAACGAAATTGGTCATAAAACCTGCAAGTTGCGCTCTCATAATATATTGTGATGTCATAATGCGGATACATTATGACGTCATAATATATTGTGACGTCATAGTGCATACTAATTATGATGTAATCATATACTGTGACGTCATAATTCATTCTCATGATGCTCCAGTAGATGTGACACAAATTGTGGTAAGAGAAATTGCTCATAATACCTGTATGTTGCGCTCTCATAATATATTGTGATGTCATAATGCGGATACATTATGACGTCATAATACATTGTGACGTCATACTGCATACTAATTATGATGTCATCATATACTCTGACGACATAATGCATGCTGATGATGCTGCAGTAGATGTGACACAAATTGGGGTAAGCGAAATTGGTCATGAAACCTGCAAATTGCGCTCTCATAATATATTGTGATGTCATAATGCGGACACATTATGACGTCATAATACATTGTGACGTCATAGTGCATACTAATTATGATGTCATCATATACTGTGACGTCATAATACATGCTCATGATGCTCCAGTAGATGTGACACAAATTGGGGTAAGAGAAATTGCTCATAATACCTGCATGTTGTGCTCTCATAATATATTGTGATGTCATAAGGCGGATATATTATGACGTCATAATACATTGTGACGTCATACTGCATACTAATTATGATGTCATCATATTCTCTGACGTCATAATACATGCTGATGATGCTGCAGTAGATGTGACACAAATTGGGGTAAGCGAAATTGGTCATGAAACCTGCAAATTGTGCTCTCATAATATATTGTGATGTCATAAGGCGGATATATTATGACGTCATAATACATTGTGACGTTATACTGCATACTAATTATGATGTCATCATATACTGTGATGTCATAATACATGCTCATGATGCTCCAGTAGATGTGACACAAATTGGGGTAAGAGAAATTGCTCATAATACCTGCATGTTGCGCTCTCATAATACATTGTGATGTCATAATGCGGATACATTATGATGTCATAATACATTGTGACGTCATTCTGCATACTAATTATGATGTCATCATATACTGTGACGTCATAATACATGCTCATGATGCTCCAGTAGATATGACACAATTTGGGGTAAGCGAAATTGGTCATAAAACCTGTAAATTGCGCTCTCATATTATATTGTGATGTTATAATGCGGATACATTATGACGTCATAATACATTGTGACATCATAGTGCATAGTAATTATGATGTCATCATATACTGTGACGTCATAATACATGCTCTTGATGCTCCAGTAGATATGACACATACTGGGGTAAGAGAAATTGCTCATAATACCTGCATGTTGCGCTCTCACAATAAATTGTGATGTCATAATGCGGATACATTATGACGTCATAATATATTGTGACGTCATACTGCATAGTAATTATGATGTGATCATATACTGTGATGTCATAATACATGCTCATGACGCTCCAGTAGATGTGACACAAATTGGGGTAAGCGAAATTGGTCATAAAACCTGCAAATTGCGCTCTCATAATATATTGTGATGTCATAATGCGGATACATTATGACGTCATAATACATTGTGACGTCATAGTGCATACTAATTATGATGTCATCATATACTGTGACGTCACAATACATGCTCATGATGCTCCAGTAGATGTGACACAAATTGGGGTAAGAGAAATTGCTCATAATACCTGCATGTTGCGCTCTCATAATATATTGTGATGTCATAATGCGGATACATTATGACGTCATAATACATTGTGACGTCATAGTGCATACTAATTATGATGTCTTCATATACTGTGACGTCATAATACATGCTCATGATGCTCCAGTAGATGTGACACAAATTGGGGTAAGCGAAATTGGTCATGAAACCTGCAAATTGCGCTCTCATAATATATTGTGATGTCATAATGCGGATACATTATGACGTCATAATACATTGTGACGTCATAGTGCATACTAATTATGATGTAATCATATACTGTGACGTCATAATTCATGCTCATGATGGTCCAGTAGATGTGACACAAATTGTGGTAAGAGAAATTGCTCATAATACCTGCATGTTGCGCTCTCATAATATATTGTGATGTCATAATGCGGATACATTACGACGTCATAATACATTGTGACGTCATACTGCATACTAATTATGATGTCATCATATACTCTGACGACATAATGCATGCTGATGATGCTGCAGTAGATGTGACACAAATTGGGGTAAGCGAAATTGGTCATGAAACCTGCAAATTGCGCTCTCATAATATACTGTGATGTCATAATGCGGATACATTATGACGTCATAATACATTGTGACGTCATAGTGCATACTAATTATGATGTCATCATATACTGTGACGTCATAATACATGCTCATGATGCTCCAGTAGATGTGACACAAATTGGGGTAAGAGAAATTGCTCATAATACCTGCATGTTGTGCTCTCATAATATATTGTGATGTCATAAGGCGGATATATTATGACGTCATAATACATTGTGACATCATACTGCATACTAATTATGATGTCATCATATACTCTGACGTCATAATACATGCTGATGATGCTGCAGTAGATGTGACACAAATTGGGGTAAGCGAAATTGGTCATGAAACCTGCAAATTGCGCTCTCATAATATATTGTGATGTCATAAGGCGGATATATTATGACGTCATAATACATTGTGACGTTATACTGCATAATAATTATGATGTCATCATATACTGTGATGTCATAATACATGCTCATGATGCTCCAGTAGATGTGACACAAATTGGGGTAAGCGAAATTGGTCATAATACCTGCATGTTGCACTCTTATAATATATTGTGATGTCATAATGCGGATACATTATGACATCATAATACATTGTGACGTCATACTGCATACTAATAATGATGTCATCATATACTGTGACTTCATAATACATGCTAATGATGCTCCAGTAGATGTGACACAAAATGGGGTAATCGAAAATGGTCTTAAATCCTCCAAATTGCGCTCTCAAAATATATTGTGATGTCATAATGCGGATACATTATGACGTCATAATACATTGTGACGTCATACTGCATACTAATTATGATGTCATCATATACTGTGACGTCATAATACATGCTCATGTTGCTCCAGTAGATGTGACACAAATTGGGGTAAGAGAAATTGCTCATAATACCTGCATGTTGCGCTCTCATAATACATTGTGATGTCATAATGCGGATACATTATGATGTCATAATACATTGTGACGTCATACTGCATACTAATTATGATGTCATCATATACTGTGACGTCATAATACATGCTCATCATGCTCCAGTAGATATGACACAATTTGGGGTAAGCGAAATTGGTCATAAAACCTGTAAATTGCGCTCTCATATTATATTGTGATGTTTTAATGCGGATACATTATGACGTCATAATACATTGTGACGTCATAGTGCATACTAATTATGATGTCATCATATACTGTGACGTCATAATACATGCTCATGATGCTCCAGTAGATGTGACACAAACTGGGGTAAGAGAAATTGCTCATAATACCTGCATGTTGCGCTCTCATAATGTATTGTGATGTCATAATGCGGATACATTATAACGTCATAATACACTGTGACATCATACTGCATACAAATTTTGATGTCATCATATACTGTGACGTCATAATACATGCTCATGATGCTCCAGTAGATGTGACACTAATTCGGGTAAGCGAAATTTGTCATAAAACCTGCAAATTGCGCTCTCATAATATATTGTGATGTCATAATGCGGATACATTATGACGTCATAATACATTGTGACGTCATAGTGCATACTAATTATGATATAATCATATACTGTGACGTCATGATTCATGCTCCTGATGCTCCAGTAGATGTGACACAAATTGGGGTAATCGAAAATGGTCTTAAAACCTGCAAATTGCAATCTCATAATATATTGTGATGTCATAATGCGGATACATTATGATGTCATAATATTGTGACGTCATAGTGCATACTAATTATGATGTCATCATATACTGTGACATCATAATACATGCTCATGATGCTCCAGTAGATGTGACACAAATTGGGGTAAGCGAAATTGGTCATAATACCTGCATGTTGCGCTCTCATAATATATTGTGATGTCATATTGCGGACACATTATGACGTCATAATACATTGTGACGTCATACTGTATACTAATTATGATGTCATCATATACTGTGACGTCATAATACATGCTCATGATGCTCCAGTAGATTTTACACAAATTGGGGTAAGCGAAATTGGTCATAAATGCGGCAAATTGCGCTCTCAAAGTATATTGTGTTGTCATAATGCGGATACATTATGACGTCATAATACATTGTGACGTCACAGTGCATACTAATTATGATGTCATCATATACTGTGACGTCATAATACATGCTCATGATGCTCCAGTAGATGTGAAACAAATTGGGGTAAGAGAAATCGCTCACAATTACTGTATGTTGCGCTCTCATAATATATTGTGATGTCATAATCGGATACATTATGACGTCATAATACATTGTGACATCATAGTGCATAGTAATTATGATGTCATCATATACTGTGACGTCATAATACATGCTCTTGATGCTCCAGTAGATATGACACATACTGGGGTAAGAGAAATTGCTCATAATACCTGCATGTTGCGCTCTCACAATAAATTGTGATGTCATAATGCGGATACATTATGACGTCATAATATATTGTGACGTCATACTGCATACTAATTATGATGTGATCATATACTGTGATGTCATAATACATGCTCATGACGCTCCAGTAGATGTGACACAAATTGGGGTAAAGGAAATTGGTCATAAAACCTGCAAATTGCGCTCTCATAATATATTGTGATGTCATAATGCGGATACATTATGACGTCATAATACATTGTGACGTCATAGTGCATACTAATTATGATGTCATCATATACTGTGACGTCACAATACATGCTCATGATGCTCCAGTAGATGTGACACAAATTGGGGTAAGAGAAATTGCTCATAATACCTGCATGTTGCGCTCTCATAATATATTGTGATGTCATAATGCGGATACATTATGACGTCATAATACATTGTGACGTCATAGTGCATACTAATTATGATGTCTTCATATACTGTGACGTCATAATACATGCTCATGATGCTCCAGTAGATGTGACACAAATTGGGGAAAGAGAAATTGCTCATAATACCTGCATGTTGCGCTCTCATAATATATTGTGATGTCATAATGCGGATACATTATGTCGTCATAATACATTGTGATGTCATACTGCATACTAATTATGATGTCATCCTATACTGTGACGTCATAATACATGCTCATGATGCTCCAGTAGATGTGACACAAGTTGTGTTAAGCGAAATTGGTAATAAAATCTGCAAATTGCGCTCTCATATTATATTGTGATGTCATAATGCGGATATATTATGACGTCATAATAACATTGTGACGTCATAGTGCATACTAATTATGATGTCATCATATACTGTGACGTCAAAATACATGCTCATGATGCTCCAGTAGATGTGACACAAATTGGGGTAAGAGAAATTGCTCATAATACCTGCATGTTGCGCTCTCATAATATATTGTGATGTCATTATGCAGATACATTATGACGTCATAATACATTGTGACGTCATACTGCATACTAATTATGATGTCATGATATACTCTGACGTCATAATACATGCTGATGATGCTGCAGTAGATGTGACACAAATTGGGGTAAGAGAAATTGCTCATAATACCTGCATGTTGCGCTCTCATAATATATTGTGATGTCATAATGCGGATACATTATGACGTCATAATACATTGTGACGTCATACTGCATACTAATTATGATGTCATCATATACTGTGACGTCATAACACATGCTAATGATGCTCCAGTAGATGTGACACAAATTGTGGTAAGAGAAATTGCTCATAATACCTGCATGTTGCGCTCTCATAATATATTGTGATGTCATAATGCGGATACATTATGACGTCATAATACATTGTGACGTCATACTGCATACTAATTATGATGTCATCATATACTCTGACGTCATAATGCATGCTGATGATGCTGCAGTAGATGTGACACAAATTGGGGTAAGCGAAATTGGTCATGAAACCTGCAAATTGCGCTCTCAAAATATATTGTGATGTCATAATGCGGATACATTATGACGTCATAATACATTGTGACGTCATAGTGCATACTAATTATGATGTCATCATATACTGTGACGTCATAATACATGCTCATGATGCTCCAGTAGATGTGACACAAATTGGGGTAAGAGAAATTGCTCATAATACCTGCATGTTGTGCTCTCATAATATATTGTGATGTCATAATGCGGATATATTATGACGTCGTAAAACACTGTGACGTCATACTGCATACTAATTATGATGTCATCATATACTCTGACGTCATAATACATGCTGATGATGCTGCAGTAGATGTGACACAAATTGGGGTAAGCGAAATTGGTCATGAAACCTGCAAATTGCGCTCTCATAATATATTGTGATGTCAAAATGCGGATACATTATGACGTCATAATACATTGTGACGTCATAGTGCATACTGATTATGATGTCATCATATACTGTGACGTCATAATACATGCTCATGATGCTCCAGTAGATGTGACACAAATTGGGGTAAGAGAAATTGCTCATAATACCTGCATGTTGCGCTCTCATAATATATTGTGATGTCATATTGCGGACACATTATGACGTCATAATACATTGTGACGTCATACTGTATACTAATTATGATGTCATCATATACTGTGACGTCATAATACATGCTCATGATGCTCCAGTAGATTTGACACAAATTGGGGTAAGCGAAATTGGTCATAAATGCTGCAAATTGCGCTCTCATAATATATTGTGTTGTCATAATGCGGATACATTATGACGTCATAATACATTGTGACGTCATAGTGCATACTAATTATGATGTCATCATATACTGTGACGTCATAATACATGCTCATGATGCTCCAGTAGATGTGAAACAAATTGGGGTAAGAGAAATCGCTCACAATTACTGTATGTTGCGCTCTCATAATATATTGTGATGTCATAATGCGGATACATTATCACGTCATAATACATTGTGACATCATAGTGCATAGTAATTATGATGTCATCATATACAGTGACGTCATAATACATGCTCTTGATGCTCCAGTAGATATGACATATATTGGGGTAAGAGAAATTGCTCATAATACCTGCATGTTGCGCTCTCACAATAAATTGTGATGTCATAATGCGGATACATTATGACGTCATAATATATTTTGACGTCATACTGCATACTAATTATGATGTGATCATATACTGTGATGTCATAATACATGCTCATGACGCTCCAGTAGATGTGACACAAATTGGGGTAAGCGAAATTGGTCATAAAAGCTGCAAATTGCGCTCTCATAATATATTGTGATGTCATAATGCGGATACATTATGACGTCATAATACATTGTGACGTCATAGTGCATACTAATTATGATGTCATCATATACTGTGACGTCATAATACATGCTCATGATGCTCCAGTAGATATGACGCAATTTGGGGTAAGCGAAATTGGTCATAAAACCTGTAAATTGCGCTCTCATAATATATTGTGATGTTATAATGCGGGTACATTATGACGTCATAATACATTGTGACGTCATAGTGCATACTAATTATGATGTCATCATATACTGTGACGTCATAATACATGCTCATGATGCTCCAGTAGATGTGACACAAATTGGGGTAAGAGAAATTGCTCATAATACCTGCATGTTGCGCTCTCATAATGTATTGTGATGTCATAATGCGGATACATTATAACGTCATAATACACTGTGACATCATACCGCATACCAATTATGATGTCATCATATACTGTGACGTCATAATACATGCTCATGATGCTCCAGTAGATGTGACACAAACTGGGGTAATCGAAAATGGTCTTAAAACCTGCAAATTGCAATCTCATAATATATTGTGATGTCTTAATGCGGATACATTATGATGTCATAATATTGTGACGTCATAGTGCATACTAATTATGATGTCATCATATACTGTGACGTCATAATACATGCTCATGATGCTCCACTAGATGTGACACAAATTGGGGTAAGAGAAATTGCTCATAATACCTGCATGTTGTGCTCTCATAATATATTGTGATGTCATAAGGCGGATATATTATGACGTCATAATACATTGTGACGTCATACTGCATACCAATTATGATGTCATCATATACTCTGACGTCATAATACATGCTGATGATGCTGCAGTAGATGTGACACAAATTGGGGTAAGCGAAATTGGTCATGAAACCTGCAAATTGCGCTCTCATAATATATTGTGATGTCATAAGGCGGATATATTATGACATCATAATACATTGTGACGTTATACTGCATACTAATTATGATGTCATCATATACTGTGATGTCATAATACATGCTCATGATGCTCCAGTAGATGTGACACAAATTGGGGTAAGCGAAATTGGTCATAATACCTGCATGTTGCACTCTCATAATATATTGTGATGTCATAATGCGGATACATTATGACGTCATAATACATTGTGACGTCATACTGCATACTAATAATGATGTCATCATATACTGTGACTTCATAATACATGCTCATGATGCTCCAGTAGATGTGACACAAAATGGGGTAATCGAAAATGGTCATAAATCCTCCAAATTGCGCTCTCAAAATATATTGTGATGTCATAATGCGGATACATTATGACGTCATAATACATTGTGACGTCATACTGCATACTAATTATGATGTCATCATATACTGTGACGTCATAATACATGCTCATGATGCTACAGTAGATGTGACACAAATTGGGGTAAGAGAAATTGCTCATAATACCTGCATGTTGCGCTCTCATAATACATTGTGATGTCATAATGCGGATACATTATGATGTCATAATACATTGTGACGTCATACTGCATACTAATTATGATGTCATCATATACTGTGACGTCATAATACATGCTCATGATGCTCCAGTAGATATGACACAATTTGGGGTAAGCGAAATTGGTCATAAAACCTGTAAATTGCGCTCTCATATTATATTGTGATGTTATAATGCGGATACATTATGACGTCATAATACATTGTGACGTCATAGTGCATACTAATTATGATGTCATCATATACTGTGACGTCATAATACATGCTCATGATGCTCCAGTAGATGTGACACAAACTGGGGTAAGAGAAATTGCTCATAATACCTGCATGTTGCGCTCTCATAATGTATTGTGATGTCATAATGCGGATACATTATAACGTCATAATACACTGTGACATCATACTGCATACTAATTATGATGTCATCATATACTGTGACGTCATAATACATGCTCATGATGCTCCAGTAGATGTGACACTAATTCGGGTAAGCGAAATTTGTCATAAAACCTGCAAATTGCGCTCTCATAATATATTGTGATGTCATAATGCGGATACATTATGACGTCATAATACATTGTGACGTCATAGTGCATACTAATTATGATATAATCATAAACTGTGACGTCATGATTCATGCTCCTGATGCTCCAGTAGATGTGACACAAATTGGGGTAATCGAAAATGGTCTTAAAACCTGCAAATTGCAATCTCATAATATATTGTGATGTCATAATGCGGATACATTACGATGTCATAATATTGTGACGTCATAGTGCATACTAATTATGATGTCATCATATACTGTGACGTCATAATACATGCTCATGATGCTCCAGTAGATTTTACACAAATTGGGGTAAGCGAAATTGGTCATAAATGCTGCAAATTGCGCTCTCATAATATATTGTGTTGTCATAATGCGGATACATTATGACGTCATAATACATTGTGACGTCATAGTGCATACTAATTATGATGTCATCATATACTGTGACGTCATAATACATGCTCATGATGCTCCAGTAGATGTGAAACAAATTGGGGTAAGAGAAATCGCTCACAATTACTGTATGTTGCGCTCTCATAATATATTGTGATGTCATAATGCGGATACATTATGACGTCATAATACATTGTGACATCATAGTGCATAGTAATTATGATGTCATCATATACTGTGACGTCATAATACATGCTCTTGATGCTCCAGTAGATATGACACATACTGGGGTAAGAGAAATTGCTCATAATACCTGCATGTTGCGCTCTCACAATAAATTGAGATGTCATAATGCGGATACATTATGACGTCATAATATATTGTGACGTCATACTGCATACTAATTATGATGTGATCATATACTGTGATGTCATAATACATGCTCATGACGCTCCAGTAGATGTGACACAAATTGGGGTAAACGAAATTGGTCATAAAACCTGCAAATTGCGCTCTCATAATATATTGTGATGTCATAATGCGGATACATTATGACGTCATAATACATTGTGACGTCATAGTGCATACTAATTATGATGTCATCATATACTGTGACGTCACAATACATGCTCATGATGCTCCAGTAGATGTGACACAAATTGGGGTAAGAGAAATTGCTCATAATACCTGCATGTTGCGCTCTCATAATATATTGTGATGTCATAATGCGGATACATTATGATGTCATAATACATTGTGACGTCATAGTGCATACTAATTATGATGTCTTCATATACTGTGACGTCATAATACATGCTCATGGTGCTCCAGTAGATGTGACACAAATTGGGGAAAGAGAAATTGCTCATAATACCTGCATGTTGCGCTCTCAAAATATATTGTGTTGTCATAATGCGGATACATTATGTCGTCATAATACATTGTGATGTCATACTGCATACTAATTATGATGTCATCCTATACTGTGACGTCATAATACATGCTCATGATGCTCCAGTAGATGTGACACAAGTTGTGGTAAGCGAAATTGGTAATAAAACCTGCAAATTGCACTCTCATATTATATTGTGATGTCATAATGCGGATATATTATGACGTCATAATAACATTGTGACGTCATAGTGCATACTAATTATGATGTCATCATATACTGTGACGTCAAAATACATGCTCATGATGCTCCAGTAGATGTGACACAAATTGGGGTAAGACATATTGCTCATAATACCTGCATGTTGCGCTCTCATAATATATTGTGATGTCAATATGCAGATACATTATGACATCATAATACATTGTGACGTCATACTGCATACTAATTATGATGTCATGATATACTCTGACGTCATAATACATGCTGATGATGCTGCAGTAGATGTGACACAAATTGGGGTAAGAGAAATTGCTCATAATACCTGCATGTTGCGCTCTCATAATATATTGTGATGTCATAATGCGGATACATTATGATGTCATAATACATTGTGACGTCATACTGCATACTAATTATGATGTCATCATATACTGTGACGTCATAACACATGCTGATGATGCTCCAGTAGATGTGACACAAATTGTGGTAAGAGAAATTGCTCATAATACCTGCATGTTGCGCTCTCATAATATATTGTGATGTCATAATGCGGATACATTATGACATCATAATACATTGTGACGTCATACTGCATACTAATTATGATGTCATCATATACTCTGACGTCATAATGCATGCTGATGATGCTGCAGTAGATGTGACACAAATTGGGGTAAGCGAAATTGGTCATGAAACCTGCAAATTGCGCTCTCATAATATATTGTGATGTCATAATGCGGATACATTATGACGTCATAATACATTGTGACGTCATAGTGCATACTAATTATGATGTCATCATATACTGTGACGTCATAATACATGCTCATGATGCTCCAGTAGATGTGACACAAATTGGGGTAAGAGAAATTGCTCATAATACCTGCATGTTGTGCTCTCATAATATATTGTGATGTCATAATGCGGATATATTATGACGTCATAATACACTGTGACGTCATACTGCATACTAATTATGATGTCATCATATACTCTGACGTCATAATACATGCTGATGATGCTGCAGTAGATGTGACACAAATTGGGGTAAGCGAAATTGGTCATGAAACCTGCAAATTGCGCTCTCATAATATATTGTGATGTCATAATGCGGATACATTATGACGTCATAATACATTGTGACGTCATAGTGCATACTAATTATGATGTCATCATATACTGTGACGTCATAATACATGCTCATGATGCTCCAGTAGATGTGACACAAATTGGGGTAAGAGAAATTGCTCATAATACCTGCATGTTGCGCTCTCATAATATATTGTGATGTCATAATGCGGATACATTATGACGTCATAATACATTGTGACGTAATACTGCATACTAATTATGATGTCATCATATACTGTGACGTCATAATACATGCTCATGATGCTCCAGTAGATGTGACACAAATTGGGTTAAGCGAAATTGGTCATAATACCTGCATGTTGCACTCTCATAATATATTGTGATGTC
This sequence comes from Aotus nancymaae, assembly GCF_030222135.1. NCBI lineage: Eukaryota > Metazoa > Chordata > Mammalia > Primates > Aotidae > Aotus > Aotus nancymaae. The sequence goes on along the minus strand of NW_026988499.1, from coordinate 12,296,040 downwards.
ATAATGGGGATACATTATGACGTCATAATACATTGTGACGTCATACTGCATACTAATTATGATGTCATCATATACTGTGACGTCATAATACATGCTCATGATGGTCCAGTAGATGTGACACAAAATGGGGTAATCGAAAATGGTCATAAATCCTGCAAATTGCGCTCTCAAAATATATTGTGATGTCATAATGCGGATACATTATGACGTCATAATACATTGTGACGTCATACTGCATACTAATTATGATGTCATCATACACTCTGACGTCATAATACATGCTGATGGTGCTGCAGTAGATGTGACACAAATTGGGGTAAGCGAAATTGGTCATGAAACCTGTAAATTGCGCTCTCATAATATATTGTGATGTCATAATGCGGATACATTATGACGTCATAATACATTGTGACGTCATAGTGCATACTAATTATGATGTCATCATATACTGTGACGTCATAATACATGCTCATGATGCTCCAGTAGATGTGACACTAATTGGGGTAAGAGAAATTGCTCATAATACCTGCATGTTGCGCTCTCATAATGTATTGTGATGTCATAATGCGGATACATTATAACGTCATAATACACTGTGACATCATACTGCATACTTATTATGATGTCGTCATATACTGTGACGTCATAATACATGCTCATGATGCTCCAGTAGATGTGACACAAATTGGGGTAAGCGAAATTGGTCATAAAACCTGCAAATTGCGCTCTCATAATATATTGTGATGTCATAATGCGGATACATTATGACGTCATAATACATTGTGACGTCATAGTGCATACTAATTATGATGTCATCATATACTCTGACGTCATAATACCTGCTCATGATGCTCCAGTAGATGTGACACACATTGGGGTAAGCGAAATTGGTCATAAAACCTGCAAGTTGAGCTCTCATAATATATAGTGATGTCATAATGCGGATACATTATGACATCATAATATACTGTGACGTCATAGTGCATACTAATTATGATGTTATCATATACTGTGACGTCATAATACATGCTCATGATGCTCCAGTAGATGTGACACAAAATGGGGCAAGAGAAATTGCTCATAGTACCTGCATGTTGCGCTCTCATAATATATTGTGATGTCATAATGCGGATACATTACGACGTTATAATACATTGTGACGTCATAGTGCATACTAGTTATGATGTCATCTTATGCTGTGACGTCATAATACATCCTCATGATGCTCCAGTAGATGTGACACAAATTGGGGTAAGCGAAATTGGTCATAAAACCTGCAAATTGCGCTCTCATAATATATTGTGATGTCATAATGAGGATACATTATGATGTCATAATACATTGTGACGTCATAGTGCATACTAATTATGATGTCATCATATAGTGTGACGTCATAATACATGCTCATGATGCTCCAGTAGATGTGACACAAATTGGGGTAAGAGAAATTGCTCATAATACCTGCAAATTGCGCTCTCATAATATATTGTGATGTCATAATGCGGATACATTATGACGTCATAATACATGTGACGTCATAGTGCATACTAATTATGATGTCATCATATACTCTGACGTCATAATACATGCTCATGATGCTCCAGTAGATGTGACACAAATTGGGGTAAGAGAAATGGGTCACAATACCTGCAAATTGCGCTCTCATCATATATTGTGATGTCATAATGCGGATACATAATGACGTCATAATACATTGTGAAGTCATAGTGCTTACTAATTATGATGTCATCATATACTGTGACGTCATAATACATGCTCATCATGCTCCAGTAGATGTGACACAAATTGGGATAAGAGAATTTGCTCATAATACCTGCAAATTGCACTCTCGTAGTATATTGTGATGTTATAATGCGGGTACATTATGACGTCATAGTACATTTTGACGTCATAGCGCATAATAATTATGATGTCATCATTTACTGTGACGTCATAATACATGCTCATGATGCTCCAGTAGATGTGACACAAATTGGGGTACGAGAAATTGCTCATAATACCTGCAAATTGCACTCTCATAATATATTGTGATGTCATAATGCGGATACATTATGACGTCATAATACATGTGACGTCATAGTGCATACTAATTATGATGTCATCATATACTGTGACGTCATAATACATGCTCATGATGCTCCAGTAGATGTGACACTAATTGGGGTAAGAGAAATTGCTCATAATACCTGCATGTTGCGCTCTCATAATGTATTGTGATGTCATAATGCGGATACATTATGACGGCATAATACATTTTGACGTCATACTGCATACTAAATATGATGTCATCATATACTGTGACGTCATAATACATGCTCATCATGCTCCAGTAGATGTGACACAAATTGGGGTCATCGAAAATGGTCATAAAACCTGCAAATTGCGCTCTCATAATATATTGTGATGTCATAATGCGGATACATTATGACGTCATAATACATTGTGACGTCATAGTGCATACTAATTATGATGTCATCATATACTGTGACGTCATAATGCATGCTCATGATGCTCCAGTAGATGTGACACAAATTGGGGTAAGAGAAATTGGTCATAATACCTGCATGTTACGCTCTCATAATACATTGTGATGTCATAATGCGGATACATTATGACATCATAATACATTGTGACGTCATACTGCATACTAATTATGATGTCATCATATACTGTGACGTCATAATACATGCTCATGATGCCCCTGTAGATGTGACACAATTTGGGGTAAGTGAAATTGGTCATAAAACTTGCAAATTGGGCTCTCATAATATATTGTGATGTCATAATGCGGATACATTATGACGTCATAATACATTGTGACGTCATAGTGCATACTAATTATGATATCATCATATACTCTGACGTCATAATACATGCTCATGATGCTCCAGTAGATGTGACACAAATTGGGGTAAGAGAAATGGGTCACAATACCTGCAAATTGCGCTTTCATCATATATTGTGGTGTCATGATGCGGATACATTATGACGTCATAATACATTGTGACGTCATACTGCATACTAATTATGATGTCATCATATACTGTGACGTCATAATACATGCTCATGATGCTCCAGTAGATGTGACACACATTGGGATAAGCGAAATTGGTCATAAAACCTGCAAGTTGAGCTCTCATAATATATAGTGATGTCATAATGCGGATACATTATGACATCATAATATACTGTGACGTCATAGTGCATACTAATTATGATGTTATCATATACTGTGACGTCATAATACATGCTCATGATGCTCCAGTAGATGTGACACAAAATGGGGCAAGAGAAATTGCTCATAGTACCTGCATGTTGCGCTCTCATAATATATTGTGTGGTCATAATGCGGATACATTACGACGTTATAATACATTGTGACGTCATAGTGCATACTAGTTATGATGTCATCATATGCTGTGACGTCATAATACATCCTCATGATGCTCCAGTAGATGTGACACAAATTGGGGTAAGCGAAATTGGTCATAAAACCTGCAAATTGCGCTCTCATAATATATTGTGATGTCATAATGCGGATACATTATGACATCATAGTACATTGTGATGTCATAGTGCATACTAATTATGATGTCATCATATACTGTGACATCATAATACATGCTGATGATGCTCCAGTAGATGTGACACAAATTGGGGTAAGAGAAATTGGTCATGAAACCTGCAAATTGCGCTCTCATAATATATTGTGATGTCATAATGCGGATACATTATGACGTCATAATACATTGTGACGTCATAGTGCATACTAATTATGATGTCATCCTATACTCTGACGTCATAATACATGCTCATGATGCTCCAGTAGATGTGACACAAATTGGGGTAAGAGAAATTGCTCATAATACCTGCATGTTGCGCTCTCATAATATATTGTGATGTCATAATGCGGATACATTATGACGTCATAATACATTGTGACGTCATAGTGATTACTAATTATGATGTCTTCATATACTGTGACATCATAATACATGCTCATGATGCTCCAGTAGATGTGACACAAATTGGGGAAAGAGAAATTGCTCATAATACCTGCATGTTGCGCTCTCATAATATATTGTGATGTCATAATGCGGATACATTATGTTGTCAAAATACATTGTGATGTCATACTGCATACTAATTATGATGTCATCCTATACTGTGACGTCATAATACTTGCTCATGATGCTCCAGTAGATGTGACACAAATTGTGGTAAGCGAAATTGGTAATAAAACCTGCAAATTGCGCTCTCATATTATATTGTGATGTCATAATGCGGATATATTATGACGTCATAATAACATTGTGACGTCATAGTGCATACTAATTATGATGTCATCATATACTGTGACGTCAAAATACATGCTCAGAATGCTCCAGTAGATGTGACACAAATTGGGGTAAGCGAATTTGGTCATAATACCTGCATGTTGCGCTCTCATAATATATTGTGATGTCATTATGCAGATACATTATGACGTCATAATACATTGTGACGTCATACTGCATACTAATTATGATGTCATGATATACTCTGACGTCATAATACATGCTGATGATGCTGCAAGAGATGTGACACAAATTGGGGTAAGAGAAATTGCTCATAATACCTGCATGTTGCGCTCTCATAATATATTGTGATGTCATAATGCGGATACATTTTGACGTCATAATACATTGTGACGTCATACTGCATACTAATTATGATGTCATCATATACTCTGACGTCATAACACATGCTCATTATGCTTCAGTAGATGTGACACAAATTGTGGTAAGAGAAATTGCTCATAATACCTGCATGTTGCGCTCTCATAATATAGTGTGATGTCATAATGAGGATACATTATGACGTCATAATACATTGTGACGTCATACTGCATACTAATTATGATGTCATCATATACTGTGACGTCATAATACATGCTCATGATCCTCCAGTAGATGTGACACACATTGGGGTAAACGAAATTGGTCATAAAACCTGCAAATTGCGCTCTCATAATATATTGTGATGTCATAATGCGGATACATTATGACGTCATAATACATTGTGACGTCATAGTGCATACTAATTATGATGTAATCATATACTGTGACGTCATAATTCATGCTCATGATGCTCCAGTAGATGTGACACAAATTGTGGTAAGAGAAATTGCTCATAATACCTGCATGTTGCGCTCTCATAATATATTGTGATGTCATAATGCGGATACATTATGACGTCATAAAACATTGTGACGTCATACTGCATACTAATTATGATGTCATCATATACTCTGACGACATAATGCATGCTGATGATGCTGCAGTAGATGTGACACAAATTGGGGTAAGCGAAATTGGTCATGAAACCTGCAAATTGCGCTCTCATAATATATTGTGATGTCATAATGCGGATACATTATGACGTCATAATACATTGTGACGTTATACTGCATACTGTTTATGATGTCATCATATACTGTGACGTCATAATACATGCTCATGATGCTCCAGTAGATGTGACACAAATTGGGGTAAGCGAAATTGGTCATAATACCTGCATGTTGCAATCTCATAATATATTGTGAAGTCATAATGCGGATACATTATGACGTCATAATACATTGTGACGTCATACTGCATACTAATAATGATGTCATCATATACTGTGACGTCATAATACATGCTCATGATGCTCCAGTAGATGTGACACAAAATACGGTAATCGAAAATGGTCATAAATCCTCCAAATTGCGCTCTCAAAATATATTGTGATGTCATAATGCGGATACATTATGACGTCATAATACATTGTGACGTCATACTGCATACTAATTATGATGTCATCATATACTGTGACGTCATAATACATGCTCATGATGCTCCAGTAGATGTGACACAAATTGGGGTAAGAGAAATTGCTCATAATACCTGCATGTTGCGCTCTCATAATACATTGTGATGTCATAATGCGGATACATTATGACGTCATAATACATTGTGACGTCATAGTGCATACTAATTATGATGTCATCATATACTGTGACGTCATAATACATGCTCATGATGCTCCAGTAGATGTGACACAAATTGGGGTAAGAGAAATTGCTCATAATACCTGCATGTTGCGCTCTCATAATGTATTGTGATGTCATAATGCGGATACATTATAACGTCATAATACACTGTGACATCATACCGCATACCAATTATGATGTCATCATATACTGTGACGTCATAATACATGCTCATGATGCTCCAGTAGATGTGACACTAAGTCGGGTAAGCAAAATTTGTCATAAAACCTGCAAATTGCGCTCTCATAATATATTGTGATGTCATAATGCGGATACATTATGACGTCATAATACATTGTGACGTCATAGTGCATACTAATTATGATATAATCATATACTGTGACGTCATGATTCATGCTCATGATGCTCCAGTAGATGTGACACAAATTGGGGTAATCGAAAATGGTCTTAAAACCTGCAAATTGCAATTTCATAATATATTGTGATGTCATAATGCGGATACATTATGATGTCATAATATTGTGACGTCATAGTGCATACTAATTATGATGTCATCATATACTGTGACGTCATATTACATGATCATGATGCTCCAGTAGATGTGACACAAATTGGGGTAAGCGAAATTGGTCATAATACCTGCATGTTGCGCTCTCATAATATATTGTGATGTCATATTGCGGACACATTATGACATCATAATACATTGTGACGTCATACTGTATACTAATTATGATGTCATCATATACTGTGACGTCATAATACATGCTCATGATGCTCCAGTAGATTTGACACAAATTGAGGTAAGCGAAATTGGTCATAAATGCTGCAAATTGCGCTCTCATAATATATTGTGTTGTCATAATGCGGATATATTATGACATCATAATACATTGTGACGTCATAGTGCATACTAATTATGATGTCATCATATACTGTGACGTCATAATACATGCTCATGATGCTCCAGTAGATGTGAAACAAATTGGGGTAAGAGAAATCGCTCACAATTACTGTATGTTGCGCTCTCATAATATATTTTGATGTCATAATGCAGATACATTATGACGTCATAATACATTGTGACATCATAGTGCATAGTAATTATGATGTCATCATATACTGTGACGTCATAATACATGCTCTTGATGCTCCAGTAGATATGACACATACTGGGGTAAGAGAAATTGCTCATAATACCTGCATGTTGCGCTCTCACAATAAATTGTGATGTCATAATGAGGATACATTATGACGTCCTAATATATTGTGACGTCATACTGCATACTAATTATGATGTGATCATATACTGTGATGTCATAATACATGCTCATGACGCTCCAGTAGATATGACACAAATTGGGGTAAGCGAAATTGGTCATAAAACCTGCAAATTGCGCTCTCATAATATATTGTGATGTCATAATGCGGATACATTATGACGTCATAATACATTGTGACGTCATAGTGCATACTAATTATGATGTCATCATATACTGTGACGTCACAATACATGCTCATGATGCTCCAGTAGATGTGACACAAATTGGGGTAAGAGAAATTGCTCATAATACCTGCATGTTGCGCTCTCATAATATATTGTGATGTCATAATGCGGATACATTATGACGTCATAATACATTGTGACGTCATAGTGCATACTAATTATGATGTCATTATATACTGTGACATCATAATACATGCTCATGATGCTCCAGTAGATGTGACACAAATTGGGGTAAGAGATATAGCTCATAATACCTGCATGTGGCGCTCTCATAATACATTGTGTTGTCATAATGCGGATATATTATGACGTCATAATACATTGTGACGTCATACTGCATACTAATTATGATGTCATCATATACTGTGACATCATAATACATGCTCATGATGCTCCAGTAGATGTGACACTAATTGGGGTAAACGAAATTGGTCATAAAACCTGCAAGTTGCGCTCTCATAATATATTGTGATGTCATAATGCGGATACATTATGACGTCATAATATATTGTGACGTCATAGTGCATACTAATTATGATGTAATCATATACTGTGACGTCATAATTCATTCTCATGATGCTCCAGTAGATGTGACACAAATTGTGGTAAGAGAAATTGCTCATAATACCTGCATGTTGCGCTCTCATAATATATTGTGATGTCATAATGCGGATACATTATGACGTCATAATACATTGTGACGTCATACTGCATACTAATTATGATGTCATCATATACTCTGACGACATAATGCATGCTGATGATGCTGCAGTAGATGTGACACAAATTGGGGTAAGCGAAATTGGTCATGAAACCTGCAAATTGCGCTCTCATAATATATTGTGATGTCATAATGCGGATACATTATGACGTCATAATACATTGTGACGTCATAGTGCATACTAATTATGATGTCATCATATACTGTGACGTCATAATACATGCTCATGATGCTCCAGTAGATGTGACACAAATTGGGGTAAGAGAAATTGCTCATAATACCTGCATGTTGTGCTCTCATAATATATTGTGATGTCATAAGGCGGATATATTATGACGTCATAATACATTGTGACGTCATACTGCATACTAATTATGATGTCATCATATACTCTGACGTCATAATACATGCTGATGATGCTGCAGTAGATGTGACACAAATTGGGGTAAGCGAAATTGGTCATGAAACCTGCAAATTGCGCTCTCATAATATATTGTGATGTCATAAGGCGGATATATTATGACGTCATAATACATTGTGACGTTATACTGCATACTAATTATGATGTCATCATATACTGTGATGTCATAATACATGCTCATGATGCTCCAGTAGATGTGACACAAATTGGGGTAAGAGAAATTGCTCATAATACCTGCATGTTGCGCTCTTATAATACATTGTGATGTCATAATGCGGATACATTATGATGTCATAATACATTGTGACGTCATACTGCATACTAATTATGATGTCATCATATACTGTGACGTCATAATACATGCTCATGATGCTCCAGTAGATATGACACAATTTGGGGTAAGCGAAATGGGTCATAAAACCTGTAAATTGCGCTCTCATATTATATTGTGATGTTATAATGCGGATACATTATGACGTCATAATACATTGTGACATCATAGTGCATAGTAATTATGATGTCATCATATACTGTGACGTCATAATACATGCTCTTGATGCTCCAGTAGATATGACACATACTGGGGTAAGAGAAATTGCTCATAATACCTGCATGTTGCGCTCTCACAATAAATTGTGATGTCATAATGCGGATACATTATGACGTCATAATATATTGTGACGTCATACTGCATAGTAATTATGATGTGATCATATACTGTGATGTCATAATACATGCTCATGACGCTCCAGTAGATGTGACACAAATTGGGGTAAGAGAAATTGGTCATAAAACCTGCAAATTGCGCTCTCATAATATATTGTGATGTCATAATGCGGATACATTATGACGTCATAATACATTGTGACGTCATAGTGCATACTAATTATGATGTCATCATATACTGTGACGTCACAATACATGCTCATGATGCTCCAGTAGATGTGACACAAATTGGGGTAAGAGAAATTGCTCATAATACCTGCATGTTGCGCTCTCATAATATATTGTGATGTCATAATGCGGATACATTATGACGTCATAACACATTGTGACGTCATAGTGCATACTAATTATGATGTCTTCATATACTGTGACGTCATAATACATGCTCATGATGCTCCAGTAGATGTGACACAAATTGGGGTAAGAGAAATAGCTCATAATACCTGCATGTGGCGCTCTCATAATACATTGTGTTGTCATAATGCGGATATATTATGACGTCATAATACATTGTGACGTCATACTGCATACTAATTATGATGTCATCATATACTGTGACGTCATAATACATGCTCATGATGCTCCAGTAGATGTGACACTAATTGGGGTAAACGAAATTGGTCATAAAACCTGCAAGTGGCGCTCTCATAATATATTGTGATGTCATAATGCGGATACATTATGACGTCATAATACATTGTGACGTCATAGTGCATACTAATTATGATGTAATCATATACTGTGACGTCATAATTCATGCTCATGATGCTCCAGTAGATGTGACACAAATTGGGGTAAGAGAAATGGGTCACAATACCTGCAAATTGCGATCTCATCATATATTGTGATGTCATAATGCGGATACATTATGACGTCATAATACATTGTGACGTCATACTGCATACTAATTATGATGTCATCATATACTGTGACGTCATAATACATGCTCATCATGCTCCAGTAGATATGACACAATTTGGGGTAAGCGAAATTGGTCATAAAACCTGTAAATTGCGCTCTCATATTATATTGTGATGTTTTAATGCGGATACATTATGACGTCATAATACATTGTGACGTCATAGTGCATACTAATTATGATGTCATCATATACTGTGACGTCATAATACATGCTCATGATGCTCCAGTAGATGTGACACAAACTGGGGTAAGAGAAATTGCTCATAATACCTGCATGTTGCGCTCTCATAATGTATTGTGATGTCATAATGCGGATACATTATAACGTCATAATACACTGTGACATCATACTGCATACTAATTTTGATGTCATCATATACTGTGACGTCATAATACATGATCATGATGCTCCAGTAGATGTGACACTAATTCGGGTAAGCGAAATTTGTCATAAAACCTGCAAATTGCGCTCTCATAATATATTGTGATGTCATAATGCGGATACATTATGACGTCATAATACATTGTGACGTCATAGTGCATACTAATTATGATATAATCATATACTGTGACGTCATGATTCATGCTCCTGATGCTCCAGTAGATGTGACACAAATTGGGGTAATCGAAAATGGTCTTAAAACCTGCAAATTGCAATCTCATAATATATTGTGATGTCATAATGCGGATACATTATGATGTCATAATATTGTGACGTCATAGTGCATACTAATTATGATGTCATCATATACTGTGACATCATAATACATGCTCATGATGCTCCAGTAGATGTGACACAAATTGGGGTAAGAGAAATTGCTCATAATACCTGCATGTTGCGCTCTCATAATATATTGTGATGTCATAATGCGGATACATTATGACGTCATAATACATTGTGACGTCATAGTGCATACTAATTATGATGTCTTCATATACTGTGACGTCATAATACATGCTCATGATGCTCCAGTAGATGTGACACAAATTGGGGAAAGAGAAATTGCTCATAATACCTGCATGTTGCGCTCTCATAATATATTGTGAGGTCATAATGCGGATACATTATGTCGTCATAATACATTGTGATGTCATACTGCATACTAATTATGATGTCATCCTATTCTGTGACGTCATAATACATGCTCATGATGCTCCAGTAGATGTGACACAAGTTGTGTTAAGCGAAATTGGTAATAAAATCTGCAAATTGCGCTCTCATATTATATTGTGATGTCATAATGCGGATATATTATGACGTCATAATAACATTGTGACGTCATAGTGCATACTAATTATGATGTCATCATATACTGTGACGTCAAAATACATGCTCATGATGCTCCAGTAGATGTGACACAAATTGGGGTAAGCGAAATTGGTCATGAAACCTGCAAATTGCGCTCTCATAATATATTGTGATGTCATAAGGCGGATATATTATGACGTCATAATACATTGTGACGTTATACTGCATACTAATTATGATGTCATCATATACTGTGATGTCATAATACATGCTCATGATGCTCCAGTAGATGTGACACAAATTGGGGTAAGCGAAATTGGTCATAATACCTGCATGTTGCACTCTCATAATATATTGTGATGTCATAATGCGGATACATTATAACATCATAATACATTGTGACGTCATACTGCATACTAATAATGATGTCATCATATACTGTGACTTCATAATACATGCTAATGATGCTCCAGTAGATGTGACACAAAATGGGGTAATCGAAAATGGTCTTAAATCCTCCAAATTGCGCTCTCAAAATATATTGTGATGTCATAATGCGGATACATTATGACGTCATAATACATTATGACGTCATACTGCATACTAATTATGATGTCATCATATACTGTGACGTCATAATACATGCTCATGATGCTCCAGTAGATGTGACACAAATTGGGGTAAGAGAAATTGCTCATAATACCTGCATGTTGCGCTCTCATAATACATTGTGATGTCATAATGCGGATACATTATGATATCATAATACATTGTGACGTCATACTGCATACTAATTATGATGTCATCATATACTGTGACGTCATAATACATGCTCATCATGCTCCAGTAGATATGACACAATTTGGGGTAAGCGAAATTGGTCATAAAACCTGTAAATTGCGCTCTCATATTATATTGTGATGATTTAATGCGGATACATTATGACGTCATAATACATTGTGACGTCATACTGCATACTAATTATGATGTCATCATATACTGTGACGTCATAACACATGCTAATGATGCTCCAGTAGATGTGACACAAATTGTGGTAAGAGAAATTGCTCATAATACCTCCATGTTGCGCTCTCATAATATATTGTGATGTCATAATGCGGATACATTATGACGTCATAATACATTGTGACGTCATACTGCATACTAATTATGATGTCATCATATACTCTGACGTCATAATGCATGCTGATGATGCTGCAGTAGATGTGACACAAATTGGGGTAAGCGAAATTGGTCATGAAACCTGCAAATTGCGCTCTCAAAATATATTGTGATGTCATAATGCGGATACATTATGACGTCATAATACATTGTGACGTCATAGTGCATACTAATTATGATGTCATCATATACTGTGACGTCATAATAAATGCTCATGATGCTCCAGTAGATGTGACACAAATTGGGGTAAGAGAAATTGCTCATAATACCTGCATGTTGTGCTCTCATAATATATTGTGATGTCATAATGCGGATATATTATGACGTCGTAAAACACTGTGACGTCATACTGCATACTAATTATGATGTCATCATATACTCTGACGTCATAATACATGCTGATGATGCTGCAGTAGATGTGACACAAATTGGGGTAAGCGAAATTGGTCATGAAACCTGCAAATTGCGCTCTCATAATATATTGTGATGTCAAAATGCGGATACATTATGACGTCATAATACATTGTGACGTCATAGTGCATACTGATTATGATGTCATCATATACTGTGACGTCATTATACATGCTCATGATGCTCCAGTAGATGTGACACAAATTGGGGTAAGAGAAATTGCTCATAATACCTGCATGTTGCGCTCTCATAATATATTGTGATGTCATATTGCGGACACATTATGACGTCATAATACATTGTGACGTCATACTGTATACTAATTATGATGTCATCATATACTGTGACGTCATAATACATGCTCATGATGCTCCAGTAGATTTGACACAAATTGGGGTAAGCGAAATTGGTCATAAATGCTGCAAATTGCGCTCTCATAATATATTGTGTTGTCATAATGCGGATACATTATGACGTCATAATACATTGTGACGTCATAGTGCATACTATTTATGATGTCATCATATACTGTGACGTCATAATACATGCTCATGATGCTCCAGTAGATGTGAAACAAATTGGGGTAAGAGAAATCGCTCACAATTACTGTATGTTGCGCTCTCATAATATATTGTGATGTCATAATGCGGATACATTATCACGTCATAATACATTGTGACATCATAGTGCATAGTAATTATGATGTCATCATATACAGTGACGTCATAATACATGCTCTTGATGCTCCAGTAGATATGACATATATTGGGGTAAGAGAAATTGCTCATAATACCTGCATGTTGCGCTCTCACAATAAATTGTGATGTCATAATGCGGATACATTATGACGTCATAATATATTTTGACGTCATACTGCATACTAATTATGATGTGATCATATACTGTGATGTCATAATACATGCTCATGACGCTCCAGTAGATGTGACACAAATTGGGGTAAGCGAAATTGGTCATAAAAGCTGCAAATTGCGCTCTCATAATATATTGTGATGTCATAATGCGGATACATTATGACGTCATAATACATTGTGACGTCATAGTGCATACTAATTATGATGTCATCATATACTGTGACGTCATAATACATGCTCATGATGCTCCAGTAGATATGACGCAATTTGGGGTAAGCGAAATTGGTCATAAAACCTGTAAATTGCGCTCTCATAATATATTGTGATGTTATAATGCGGGTACATTATGACGTCATAATACATTGTGACGTCATAGTGCATACTAATTATGATGTCATCATATACTGTGACGTCATAATACATGCTCATGATGCTCCAGTAGATGTGACACAAATTGGGGTAAGAGAAATTGCTCATAATACCTGCATGTTGCGCTCTCATAATGTATTGTGATGTCATAATGCGGATACATTATAACGTCATAATACACTGTGACATCATACCGCATACCAATTATGATGTCATCATATACTGTGACGTCATAATACATGCTCATGATGCTCCAGTAGATGTGACACAAACTGGGGTAATCGAAAATGGTCTTAAAACCTGCAAATTGCAATCTCATAATATATTGTGATGTCATAATGCGGATACATTATGATGTCATAATATTGTGACGTCATAGTGCATACTAATTATGATGTCATCATATACTGTGACGTCATAATACATGCTCATGATGCTCCAGTAGATGTGACACAAATTGGGGTAAGAGAAATTGCTCATAATACCTGCATGTTGTGCTCTCATAATATATTGTGATGTCATAAGGCGGATATATTATGACGTCATAATACATTGTGACGTCATACTGCATACCAATTATGATGTCATCATATACTCTGACGTCATAATACATGCTGATGATGCTGCAGTAGATGTGACACAAATTGGGGTAAGCGAAATTGGTCATGAAACCTGCAAATTGCGCTCTCATAATATATTGTGATGTCATAAGGCGGATATATTATGACATCATAATACATTGTGACGTTATACTGCATACTAATTATGATGTCATCATATACTGTGATGTCATAATACATGCTCATGATGCTCCAGTAGATGTGACACAAATTGGGGTAAGCGAAATTGGTCATAATACCTGCATGTTGCACTCTCATAATATATTGTGATGTCATAATGCGGATACATTATGACGTCATAATACATTGTGACATCATACTGCATACTAATAATGATGTCATCATATACTGTGACTTCATAATACATGCTCATGATGCTCCAGTAGATGTGACACAAAATGGGGTAATCGAAAATGGTCATAAATCCTCCAAATTGCGCTCTCAAAATATATTGTGATGTCATAATGCGGATACATTATGACGTCATAATACATTGTGACGTCATACTGCATACTAATTATGATGTCATCATATACTGTGACGTCATAATACATGCTCATGATGCTCCAGTAGATGTGACACAAATTGGGGTAAGAGAAATTGCTCATAATACCTGCATGTTGCGCTCTCATAATACATTGTGATGTCATAATGCGGATACATTATGATGTCATAATACATTGTGACGTCATACTGCATACTAATTATGATGTCATCATATACTGTGACGTCACAATACATGCTCATGATGCTCCAGTAGATATGACACAATTTGGGGTAAGCGAAATTGGTCATAAAACCTGTAAATTGCGCTCTCATATTATATTGTGATGTTATAATGCGGATACATTATGACGTCATAATACATTGTGACGTCATAGTGCATACTAATTATGATGTCATCATATACTGTGACGTCATAATACATGCTCATGATGCTCCAGTAGATGTGACACAAACTGGGGTAAGAGAAATTGCTCATAATACCTGCATGTTGCGCTCTCATAATGTATTGTGATGTCATAATGCGGATACATTATAACGTCATAATACACTGTGACATCATACTGCATACTAATTATGATGTCATCATATACTGTGACGTCATAATACATGCTCATGATGCTCCAGTAGATGTGACACTAATTCGGGTAAGCGAAATTTGTCATAAAACCTGCAAATTGCGCTCTCATAATATATTGTGATGTCATAATGCGGATACATTATGACGTCATAATACATTGTGACGTCATAGTGCATACTAATTATGATATAATCATAAACTGTGACGTCATGATTCATGCTCCTGATGCTCCAGTAGATGTGACACAAATTGGGGTAATCGAAAATGGTCTTAAAACCTGCAAATTGCAATCTCATAATATATTGTGATGTCATAATGCGGATACATTACGATGTCATAATATTGTGACGTCATAGTGCATACTAATTATGATGTCATCATATACTGTGACATCATAATACGTGCTCATGATGCTCCAGTAGATGTGACACAAATTGGGGTAAGCGAAATTGGTCATAATACCTGCATGTTGCGCTCTCATAATATATTGTGATGTCATATTGCGGATACATTATGACGTCATAATACATTGTGACGTCATAGTGCATACTAATTATGATGTCTTCATATACTGTGACGTCATAATACATGCTCATGATGCTCCAGTAGATGTGACACAAATTGGGGAAAGAGAAATTGCTCATAATACCTGCATGTTGCGCTCTCACAATAAATTGAGATGTCATAATGCGGATACATTATGACGTCATAATATATTGTGACGTCATACTGCATACTAATTATGATGTGATCATATACTGTGATGTCATAATACATGCTCATGACGCTCCAGTAGATGTGACACAAATTGGGGTAAACGAAATTGGTCATAAAACCTGCAAATTGCGCTCTCATAATATATTGTGATGTCATAATGCGGATACATTATGACGTCATAATACATTGTGACGTCATAGTGCATACTAATTATGATGTCATCATATACTGTGACGTCACAATACATGCTCATGATGCTCCAGTAGATGTGACACAAATTGGGGTAAGAGAAATTGCTCATAATACCTGCATGTTGCGCTCTCATAATATATTGTGATGTCATAATGCGGATACATTATGACGTCATAATACATTGTGACGTCATAGTGCATACTAATTATGATGTCTTCATATACTGTGACGTCATAATACATGCTCATGATGCTCCAGTAGATGTGACACAAATTGGGGAAAGAGAAATTGCTCATAATACCTGCATGTTGCGCTCTCAAAATATATTGTGATGTCATAATGCGGATACATTATGTCGTCATAATACATTGTGATGTCATACTGCATACTAATTATGATGTCATCCTATACTGTGACGTCATAATACATGCTCATCATGCTCCAGTAGATGTGACACAAGTTGTGGTAAGCGAAATTGGTAATAAAACCTGCAAATTGCACTCTCATATTATATTGTGATGTCATAATGCGGATATATTATGACGTCATAATAACATTGTGACGTCATAGTGCATACTAATTATGATGTCATCATATACTGTGACGTCAAAATACATGCTCATGATGCTCCAGTAGATGTGACACAAATTGGGGTAAGACATATTGCTCATAATACCTGCATGTTGCGCTCTCATAATATATTGTGATGTCAATATGCAGATACATTATGACGTCATAATACATTGTGACGTCATACTGCATACTAATTATGATGTCATGATATACTCTGACGTCATAATACATGCTGATGATGCTGCAGTAGATGTGACACAAATTGGGGTAAGAGAAATTGCTCATAATACCTGCATGTTGCGCTCTCATAATATATTGTGATGTCATACTGCGGATACATTATGATGTCATAATACATTGTGACGTCATACTGCATACTAATTATGATGTCATCATATACTGTGACGTCATAACACATGCTGATGATGCTCCAGTAGATGTGACACAAATTGTGGTAAGAGAAATTGCTCATAATACCTGCATGTTGCGCTCTCATAATATATTGTGATGTCATAATGCGGATACATTATGACATCATAATACATTGTGACGTCATACTGCATACTAATTATGATGTCATCATATACTCTGACGTCATAATGCATGCTGATGATGCTGCAGTAGATGTGACACAAATTGGGGTAAGCGAAATTGGTCATGAAACCTGCAAATTGCGCTCTCATAATATATTGTGATGTCATAATGCGGATACATTATGACGTCATAATACATTGTGACGTCATAGTGCATACTAATTATGATGTCATCATATACTGTGACGTCATAATACATGCTCATGATGCTCCAGTAGATGTGACACAAATTGGGGTAAGAGAAATTGCTCATAATACCTGCATGTTGTGCTCTCATAATATATTGTGATGTCATAATGCGGATATATTATGACGTCATAATACACTGTGACGTCATACTGCATACTAATTATGATGTCATCATATACTCTGACGTCATAATACATGCTGATGATGCTGCAGTAGATGTGACACAAATTGGGGTAAGCGAAATTGGTCATGAAACCAGCAAATTGCGCTCTCATAATATATTGTGATGTCATAATGCGGATACATTATGATGTCATAATACATTGTGACGTCATAGTGCATACTAATTATGATGTCATCATATACTGTGACGTCATAATACATGCTCCTGATGCTCCAGTAGATGTGACACAAATTGGGGTAAGAGAAATTGCTCATAATACCTGCATGTTGCGCTCTCATAATATATTGTGATGTCATAATGCGGATACATTATGACGTCATAATACATTGTGACGTTATACTGCATACTAATTATGATGTCATCATATACTGTGACGTCATAATACATGCTCATGATGCTCCAGTAGATGTGACACAAATTGGGTTAAGCGAAATTGGTCATAATACCTGCATGTTGCACTCTCATAATATATTGTGATGTCATAATGGGGATACATTATGACGTCATAATACATTGTGACGTCATACTGCATACTAATTATGATGTCATCATATACTGTGACGTCATAATACATGCTCATGATGGTCCAGTAGATGTGACACAAAATGGGGTAATCGAAAATGGTCATAAATCCTGCAAATTGCGCTCTCAAAATATATTGTGATGTCATAATGCGGATACATTATGACGTCATAATACATTGTGACGTCATACTGCATACTAATTATGATGTCATCATACACTCTGACGTCATAATAGATGCTGATGGTGCTGCAGTAGATGTGACACAAATTGGGGTAAGCGAAATTGGTCATGAAACCTGTAAATTGCGCTCTCATAATATATTGTGATGTCATAATGTGGATACATTATGACGTCATAATACATTGTGACGTCATAGTGCATACTAATTATGATGTCATCATATACTGTGACGTCATAATACATGCTCATGATGCTCCAGTAGATGTGACACTAATTGGGGTAAGAGAAATTGCTCATAATACCTGCATGTTGCGCTCTCATAATGTATTGTGATGTCATAATGCGGATACATTATAACGTCATAATACACTGTGACATCATACTGCATACTTATTATGATGTCGTCATATACTGTGACGTCATAATACATGCTCATGATGCTCCAGTAGATGTGACACTAATTGGGGTAAGCGAAATTTGTCATAAAACCTGCAAATTGCGCTCTCATAATATATTGTGATGTCATAATGCGGATACATTATGACGTCATAATACATTGTGACGTCATAGTGCATACTAATTATGATGTAATCATATACTCTGACGTCATAATTCATGCACATGATGCTCCAGTAGATGTGACACAAATTGGGGTAATCGAAAATGGTCTTAAAACCTGCAAATTGCACTCTCATAATATATTGTGATGTCATAATGCGGATACATTATGATGTCATAATATTGTGACGTCATAGTGCATACTAATTATGATGTCATCATATACTGTGACGTCATAATACATGCTCATGATGCTCCAGTAGATGTGACACAAATTGGGGTAAGCGAAATTGGTCATAATACCTGCATGTTGCGCTCTCATAATATATTGTGATGTCATATTGCGGACACATTATGACGTCATAATACATTGTGACGTCATACTGTATACTAATTATGATGTCATCATATACTGTGACGTCATAATACATGCTCATGATGCTCCAGTAGATTTGACACAAATTGGGGTAAGCGAAATTGGTCATAAATGCTGCAAATTGCGCTCTCATAATATATTGTGTTGTCATAATGCGGATACATTATGACGTCATAATACATTGTGACGTCATAGTGCATACTAATTATGATGTCATCATATACTGTGACGTCATAATACCTGCTCATGATACTCCAGTAGATGTGAAACAATTTGGGGTAAGAGAAATCGCTCACAATTACTGTATGTTGCGCTCTCATAATATATTGTGATGTCATAATGCGGATACATTATCACGTCATGATACATTGTGACATCATAGTGCATAGTAATTATGATGTCATCATATACTGTGACGTCATAATACATGCTCATGATGCTCCAGTAGATGTGACACAAATTGGGGTAAGCGAAATTGGTCATAATACCTGCATGTTGCGCTCTCATAATATATTGTGATGTCATAATGCGGATACATTATGACGTCATAATACATTGTGACGTCATAGTGCATACTAATTATGATGTCATCACATACTGTGATGTCATAATACATGCTCATGATGCTCCAGTAGATGTGACACAAATTGGGGTAAGAGAAATTGCTCATAATACCTGCAGGTTGCGCTCTCATAATATATTGTGATGTCATTATGCAGATACATTATGACGTCATAATACATTGTGACGTCATACTGCATACTAATTATGATGTCATGATATACTCTGACGTCATTATACATGCTGATGATGCTGCAGTAGATGTGACACAAATTGGGGTAAGAGAAATTGCTCATAATACCTGCATGTTGCGCTCTCATAATATATTGTGATGTCATAATGCGGATACATTATGACGTCATAATACATTGTGACGTCATACTGCATACTAATTATGATGTCATCATATACTGTGACGTCATAACACATGCTCATGATGCTCCAGTAGATGTGACACAAATTGTGGTAAGAGAAATTGCTCATAATACCTGCATGTTGCGCTCTCATATATTGTGATGTCATAATGCGGATACATTATGACGTCATAATACATTGTGACGTCATACTGCATACTAATTATGATGTCATCATATACTCTGACGTCATAATGCATGCTGATGATGCTGCAGTAGATGTGACACAAATTGGGGTAAGCGAAATTGGTCATGAAACCTGCAAATTGCGCTCTCATAATATATTGTGATGTCATAATGCGGATACATTATGACGTCATAAAACATTGTGACTTCATAGTGCATACTAATTATGATGTCATCATATACTGTGACGTCATAATACATTCTCATGATGCTCCAGTAGATGTGACACAAATTGGGGTAAGAGAAATTGCTCATAATACCTGCATGTTGTGCTCTCATAATATATTGTGATGTCATAATGCGGATATATTATGACATCATAATACATTGTGACGTCATACTGCATACTAATTATGATGTCATCATATACTCTGACGTCATAATACATGCTGATGATGCTGCAGTGGATGTGACACAAATTGGGGTAAGCGAAATTGCTCATAGTACCTGCATGTTGCGCTCTCATAATACATTGTGATGTCATAATGCGGATACATTATGACGTCATAATACATTGTGACGTCATACTACATACTAATTATGATGTCATCATATACTGTGACGTCATAATACATGCTCATGATGCTCCAGTAGATGTGACACAAATTGGGGTAAGCGAAATTGGTCATGAAACCTGCAAATTGCGCTCTCATAATATATTGTGATGTCATAATGCGGATACATTATGACGTCATAATACATTGTGACGTCATGCTGCATACTAATTATGATGTCATCATATAGTGTGATGCCATAATACATGCTCATGATGCTCCAGTAGATGTGACACAAATTGGGGCAATAGAAATTGCTCATAATACCTGCATGTTGCGCTCTCAGAATATATTGTGATGTCATAATGCGGATACATTATGACGTCATAATACATTGTGACGTCATACTGCATACTAATTATGATGTCATCATGTACTCTGACGTCATGATACATGCTGATGATGCTGCAGTAGATGTGACACAAATTGGGGTAAGCGAAATTGGTCATAAAACCTGCAAATTGCGCTCTCATAATAAATTGTGATGTCATAATGCGGATACATTATGACGTCATAATACATTGTGACGTCATAGTGCATACTAATTATGATGTCATCATATACTGTGACGTCATAATACATGCTCATGATGCTCCAGTAGATGTGACACAAATTGGGGTACGAGAAATTGGTCATAATACCTGCATGTTGCGCTCTCATAATATATTGTGATGTCATAATGTGGATACATTATGACGGCATAATACATTGTGACGTCATACTGCGTACTAATTATGATGTCATCATATACTGTGACGTCATAATACATGATCATGATGCTCCAGTAGATGTGACACAAATTGAGGAAAGAGAAATTGTTCATAATACCTGCAAACTGCGCTCTCATAATATATTGTGTTGTCGGAATGCGGATTCATTATGATGTCATAATACATAGTGACGTCATAGGGCATACTAATTATGATGTCATCATATACTGTGACGTCATAATACATGCTCATGATGCTCCAGTAGATGTGACACAAATTGGGGCAAGAGAAATTGCTCATAATACCTGCATGTTGCGCTCTCATATTTTATTGTGCTGTCATAATGCGGATACATTATGACGTCATAATACATTGTGACGTCATATTGCATACTAATTATGATGTCATCATATACTTGGTCGTCATAATACATGCTCATGGTGCTCCAGTAGATGTGACACAAATTGGGGTACGAGAAATTGCTCATAATACCTGCATGTTGCGCTCTCATAATATATTGTGATGTCATAATGCGGATACATTATGACGGCATAATACATTGTGACGTCATACTGCATACTAATTATGATGTCATCATATACTGTGACGTCATAATACATGCTCATGATGCTCCAGTAGATGTGACACAAATTCGGGTAAGAGAAATTGCTCATAATACCTGCATGTTGCGCTCTCATAATATATTGTGATGTCATTATGCAGATACATTATGACGTCATAATACATTGTGACGTCATACTGCATACTAATTATGATGTCATGATATACTCTGACGTCATAATACATGCTGATGATGCTGCAGTAGATGTGACACAAACTGGGGTAAGCGAAATTGGTCATAAAACCTGCAAATTGCGCTCTCATAAAATATTGTGATGTCATAATTCGGATACATTATGACGTCATAATACATTGTGATGTCATAGTGCATACTAATTATGATGTCATCATATACTGTGACATCATAATTCATGCTCATGATGCTCCAGTAGATGTGACACAAATTGGGGTACGAGAAATTGCTCATAATACCTGCATGTTGCGCTCTCATAATATATTGTGATGTCATAATGCGGATACATTATGACGTCATAATACATTGTGACGGCATAGTGCATACTAATTATGATGTCATCATATACTGTGACGTCATAATACATGCTCATGATGGTCCAGTAGATGTGACACAAATTGGGGCAAGAGAAATTCCTCATAATAACTGCATGTTGCGCTCTCATAATATATTGTGATGTCATAATGCGGATACATTGTGACGTCATAATACATTGTGACGTCATACTGCATACTAATTATGATGTCATCATACACTCTGACGTCATAATACATGCTGATGGTGCTGCAGTAGATGTGACACAAATTGGGGTAAGCGAAATTGGTCATGAAACCTGCAAATTGCGCTCTCATAATATATTGTGATGTCATAATGCGGATACATTATGACGTCATAATACATTGTGACGTCATAGTGCATACTAATTATGATGTCATCATATACTGTGACGTCATAATACATGCTCATGATGCTCCAGAAGATGTGACACTAATTGGTGTAAGAGAAATTGCTCATAATACCTGCATGTTGCGCTCTCATAATACATTGTGATGTCATAATGCGGATCCATTATGGCGTCATAATACATTGTGACGTCATACTGCATACTAATTATGATGCCATCATATACTGTGACGTCAAAATACATGCTCATGATGCTCCAGTAGATATGACACAATTTGGGGTAAGCGAAATTGGTCATAAAACCTGCAAATTGCGCTCTCATAATATATTGTGATGTTATAATGCGGATATATTATGACGTCATAATACATTGTGACGTCACAGTGCATACTAATTATGATGTCATCATATACTGTGACGTCATAATACATGCTCATGATGCTCCAGTAGATGTGACACAAATTGGGGTAAGAGAAATTGCTCATAATACCTGCATGTTGCGCTCTCATAATGTATTGTGATGTCATAATGCGGATACATTATAACGTCATAATACACTGTGACATCATACTGCATACTAATTATGATGTCATCATATACTGTGACGTCATAATACATGCTCATGATGCTCCAGTAGATGTGACACTAATTGGGGTAAGCGAAATTTGTCATAAAACCTGCAAATTGCGCTCTCATAATATATTGTGATGTCATAATGCGGATACATTATGACGTCATAATACATTGTGACGTCATAGTGCATACTAATTATGATGTAATCATATACTCTGACGTCATAATTCATGCTCATGATGCTCCAGTAGATGTGACACAAATTGGGGAAATCGAAAATGGTCTTAAAACCTGCAAATTGCACTCTCATAATATATTGTGATGTCATAATGCGGATACATTATGATGTCATAATATTGTGACGTCATAGTGCATACTAATTATGATGCCATCATATACTGTGACGTCATAATACATGCTCATGATGCTCCAGCAGATGTGACACAAATTGGGGTAAGCGAAATTGGTCATAATACCTGCATGTTGCGCTCTCATAATATATTGTGATGTTATAATGCGGATACATTATGACGTCATAATACATTGTGACGTCATAGTGCATACTAATTATGATGTCATCATATACTGTGATGTCATAATACATGCTGTTGATGCTCCAGTAGATGTGACACAAATTGGGATACGAGAAATTGCTCATAATACCTGCATGTTGCGCTCTCATAATATATTGTGATTTCATAATGCGGATACATTATGACGGCATAATATATTGTGACGTCATACTGCATACTAATTATGATGTCATCATATACTGTGACGTCATAATACATGCTCATGATGCTCCAGTAGATGTGACACAAATTGGGGTAAGAGAAATTGCTCATAATACCTGCAAATTGCGCTCTCATGATATATTGTGATGTCATAATGCGGATACATTATGACATCATAGTACATTGTGACGTCATAGTGCATACTAATTATGATGTCATCATATACTGTGACATCATAATACATGCTCATGATGCTCCAGTAGATGTGACACAAATTGGGGTAAGAGAAATTGCTCATAATACCTGCAAATTGCACTCTCATAATATATTGTGATGTCATAATGCGGATACATTATGACGTCATAATACATTGTGACGTCATACTGCATACTAATTATGATGTCATCATATACTGTGACGTCATAATACATGCTCATGATGCTCCAGTAGATGTGACACAAATTGGGGTAAGAGAAATTGCTCATAATACCTGCAAATTGCACTCTCATAATATATTGTGATGTCATAATGCGGATACATTATGACGTCATAATACATTGTGACGTCATAGTGCATACTAATTATGATGTCATCATATACTGTGATGTCATAATACATGCTGTTGATGCTCCAGTAGATGTGACACAAATTGGGGTACGAGAAATTGCTCATAATACCTGCATGTTGCGCTCTCATAATATATTGTGATTTCATAATGCGGATACATTATGACGGCATAATATATTGTGACGTCATACTGCATACTAATTATGATGTCATCATATACTGTGACGTCATAATACATGCTCATGATGCTCCAGTAGATATGACACAAATTGGAGTAATCGAAAATGGTCATAAAACCTGCAAATTGCGCTCTCATAATATATTGTGATGTCATAATGCGGATACATTATGACGGCATAATACATTGTGACGTCATACTACATACTAATTATGACGTCATCATATACTGTGACATCATAATACATGCTCATGATGCTCCAGTAGATGTGACACAAATTGGGGTAAGAGAAATTGCTCATAATACCTGCAAATTGCACTCTCATAATATATTGTGATGTCATAATGCGGATACATTATGACATCATAATACATTGTGACTTCATACTACATACTAATTATGATGTCATCATATACTGTGACGTCATAATACATGCTCATGACGCTCCAGTAGATGTGACACAAATTGGGGTAAGCGAAATTGGTCATAAAACCTGCAAGTTGCGCTCTCATAATATATTGTGATGTCATAATGCGGATATATTATGACGTCATAATACATTGTGACGTCATACTGCATAGTAATTATGATGTCATCATATACTGTGACGTCATAATACATGCTCATGATGCTCCAGTAGATGTGACACTAATTGGGGTAAGCGAAATTGGTCATAATACCTGCATGTTGCGCTCTCATAATATATTGTGATGTCATAATGCGGATACATTATGACGTCATAATACATTGTGACGTCATAGTGCATACTAATTATGATGTCATCATATACTGTGATGTCATAATACATGCTCATGATGCTCCAGTAGATGTGACACAAATTGGGGTAAGAGAAATTGCTCATAATACCTGCATGTTGCGCTCTCATAATATATTGTGATGTCATTATGCAGATACATTATGACGTCATAATACATTGTGACGTCATACTGCATACTAATTATGATGTCATGATATACTCTGACGTCATAATACATGCTGATGATGCTGCAGTAGATGTGACACAAATTGGGGTAAGCGAAATTGGTCATGAAACCTGCAAATTGCGCTCTCATAATATATTGTGATGTCATAATGCGGATACATTATGACGTCATAATACATTGTGACGTCATGCTGCATACTAATTATGTTGTCATCATATAGTGTGACGCCATAATACATGCTCATGATGCTCCAGTAGATGTGACACAAATTGGGGCAAGAGAAATTGCTCATAATACCTGCATGTTGCGCTCTCATAATATATTGTGATGTCATAATGCGGATACATTATGACGGCATACTACATTGTGACGTCATACTGCATATTAATTATGATGTCATCATATACTGTGACGTCATAATACATGCTCATGATGCTCCAGTAGATATGACACAAATTGGGGTAATCGAAAATGGTCATAAAACCTGCAAATTGCGCTCTCATAATATATTGTGATGTCATAATGCAGATACATTATGACGTCATAATACATTGTGACGTCATAGTGCATACTAATTATGATGTCATCATATACTGTGACGTCATAATGCAATCTCATGAATGCTCCAGTAGATGTGACACAAATTGGGGTAAGAGAAATTGGTCATAATACCTGCATGTTGCGCTCTCATAATACATTGTGATGTCATAATGCGGATACATTATGACGTCATAATACATTGTGACGTCATACTACATACTAATTATGATTTCATCATATACTGTGACCTCATAATACATGCTCATGATGCTCCAGTAGATGTGACACAAATTGGGGTAAGCGAAATTGGTCATAATACCTGCATGTTGCGCTCTCATAATATATTGTGATGTCATAATGCGGATACATTATGACGTCATAATACATTGTGACGTCATAGTGCATACTAATTATGATGTCATCATATACTGTGATGTCATAATACATTCTCATGATGCTCCAGTAGATGTGACACAAATTGGGGTAAGAGAAATTGCTCATAATACCTGCATGTTGCGCTCTCATAATATATTGTGATGTCAATATGCAGATACATTATGACGTCATAATACATTGTGACGTCATACTGCATACTAATTATGATGTCATGATATACTCTGACGTCATAATACATGCTGATGATGCTGCAGTAGATGTGACACAAATTGGGGTAAGCGAAATTGGTCATGAAACCTGCAAATTGCGCTCTCATAATATATTGTGATATCATAATGCGGATACATTATGACGTCATAATACATTGTGACGTCATGCTGCATACTAATTATGATGTCATCATATAGTGTGACGCCATAATACATGCTCATGATGATCCAGTAGATGTGACACAAATTGGGGCAAGAGAAATTGCTCATAATACCTGCATGTTGTGCTCTCAGAATATATTGTGATGTCATAATGCGGATACATTATAACGTCATAATACATTGTGACGTCATACTGCATACTAATTATGATGTCATCATGTACTCTGACGTCATGATACGTGCTGATGATGCTGCAGTAGATGTGACACAAATTGGGATAAGCGAAATTTGTCATAAAACCTGCAAATTGCGCTCTCATAATATATTGTGATGTCATAATGCGGATACATTATGACGTCATAATACATTGTGATGTCATAGTGCATGCTAATTATGATGTCATCATATACTGTGACGTCATAATTCATGCTCATGATGCTCCAGTAGATGTGACACAAATTGGGGTACGAGAAATTGCTCATAATACCTGCATGTTGCGCTCTCATAATATATTGTGATGTCATAATGCGGATACATTATGACGTCATAATACATTGTGACGTCATAGTGCATACTAATTATGATGTCATCATATACTCTGACGTCATAATACATGCTCATGATGCTCCAGTAGATGTGACACAAATTGGGGCAAGAGAAATTGCTCATAATACCTGCATGTTGCGCTCTCATAATATATTGTGATGTCATAATGCGGATACATTATGACATCTTAATACATTGTGACGTCATACTGCATACTAATTATGATGTCATCATATACTCTGACGTCATAATACATGCTGATGATGCTGCAGTAGATGTGACACAAATTGGGGTAAGCGAAATTGGTCATGAAACCTGCAAATTGCGCTCTCATAATATATTGTGATGTCATAATGCGGATACATTATGACGTCATAATACATTGTGACGTCATACTGCATACTAATTATGATGTCATCATATACTGTGACGTCATAATACATGCTCATGATGCTCCAGTAGATGTGACACAAATTGGGGTAAGAGAAATTGCTCATAATACCTGCATGTTGCGCTCTCATAATACATTGTGATGTCATAATGCGGATACATTATGACGTCATAATATATTGTGACGTCATACTACATACTAATTATGATGTCATCATATACTGTGACGTCATAATACATGCTCATGATGCTCCAGTAAATGTGACACAAATTGGGGTAAGCGAAATTGGTCATAATACCTGCATGTTGCGCTCTCATAATATATTGTGATGTCATAATGCGGATACATTATGACGTCATAATACTTTGTGACGTCATAGTGCATACTAATTATGATGTCATCATATACTGTGACGTCATAATTCATGCTCATGATGCTCCAGTAGATGTGACACAAATTGGGGTAAGAGAAATTGCTCATAATACCTGCATGTTGCGCTCTCATAATATATTGTGATGTCATTATGCAGATACATTATGACGTCATAATACATTGTGACGTCATACTGCATACTAATTATGATGTCATGATGTACTCTGACGTCATAATACATGCTGATGATGCTGCAGTAGATGTGACACAAATTGGGGTAAGGGAAATTGGTCATGAAAACTGCAAATTGCGCTCTCATAATATATTGTGATGTCATAATGCGGATACATTATGACGTCATAATACATTGTGACGTCATGCTGCATACTAATTATGATGTCATCATATAGTGTGACGCCATAATACATGCTCATGATGCTCCAGTAGATGTGACACAAATTGGGGCAAGAGAAATTGCTCACAATACCTGCATGTTGCGTTCTCAGAACATATTGTGATGTCATAATGCGGATACATTATGACGTCATAATACATTGTGACGTCATACTGCATACTAATTATGATGTCATCATATACTGTGACGTCATAATACATGCTCATGATGCTCCAGTAGATGTGACACTAATTGGGGTACGAGAAATTGCTCATAATACCTGCATGTTGAGCTCTCATAATACATTGTGATGTCATAATGCGGATACATTATGACGGCATAATACATTGTGACGTCATACTGCATACTAATTATGATGTCATCATATACTGTGACGTCATAATACATGATCATGATGCTCCAGTAGATGTGACATAAATTGAGGCAAGAGAAATTGTTCATAATACCTGCAAACTGCGCTCTCATAATATATTGTGTTGTCGGAATGCGGATTCAATATGATGTCATAATACATAGTGACGTCATAGGGCATAGTAATTATGATGTCATTATATACTGTGACGTCATAATACATGCTCATGATCCTCCAGTAGATGTGACACAAATTGGGGCAAGAGAAATTGCTGATAATACCTGCTTGTTGCGCTCTCATAATATATTGTGATGTCATAATGCGGATACATTATGACGTCATAATACATTGTGACGTCATATTGCATACTAATTATGATGTCATCATATACTGGGACGTCATAATACATGCTCATGGTGCTCCAGTAGATGTGACACAAATTGGGGTACGAGAAATTGCTCATAATACCTGCATGTTGCGCTCTCATAATATATTGTGATGTCATAATGCGGATACATTATGACGTCGTAATACATTGTGACGTCATAGTGCATACTAATTATGATGTCATCATATACTGTGACGTCATAATACATGCTCATGATGCTCCAGTAGATGTGACACAAATTGGGGTACGAGAAATTGCTCATAATACCTGCATGTTGCGCTCTCATAATATATTGTGATGTCATAATGCGGATACATTATGACGGCATAATACATTGTGACGTCATACTGCATACTAATTATGATGTCATCATATACTGTGACGTCATAATACATGCTCATGATGCTCCAGTAGATGTGACACAAATTGGGGTAAGAGAAATTGCTCATAATACCTGCATGTTGCGCTCTCATAATATATTGTGATGTCATTATGCAGATACATTATGACGTCATAATACATTGTGACGTCATACTGCATACTAATTATGGTGTCATGATATACTCTGACGTCATAATACATGCTGATGATGCTGCAGTAGATGTGACACAAATTGGGGTAAGCGAAATTGGTCATGAAACCTGCATGTTGCGCTCTCATAATATATTGTGATGTCATAATGCGGATACATTACGACGTCATAATACATTGTGACGTCATGCTGCATACTAATTATGATGTCATCATATAGTGTGACGCCATAATACATGCTCATGATGCTCCAGTAGATGTGACACAAATTGGGGTAAGAGAAATTGCTCATAATACCTGCATGTTGCGCTCTCATAATATATTGTGATGTCATAATGCGGATACATTATGATGTCATAATACATTTTGACGTCATACTGCATACTAATTATGATGTCATCATATACTCTGACGTCATGATACATGCTGATGATGCGGCAGTAGATGTGACACAAATTGGGGCAAGAGAAATTGCTCATAATACCTGCATGTTGCGCTCTCATAATATATTGTGATGTCATAATGCGGATACATTATGACGTCATAATACATTTTGACGTCATACTGCATACTAATTATGATGTCATCATATACTCTGACGTCATGATACATGCTGATGATGCTGCAGTAGATATGACAAAAATAGGGGTAAGCGAAATTGGTCATAATACCTGCATGTTCCGCTCTCATAATATATTGTGATGTCATATTGCGGACACATTATGACGTCATAATACATTGTGACGTCATACTAAATACTAATTATGATGTCATCATATACTGTGACGTCATAATACATGCTCATGATGCTCCAGTAGATGTGACACAAATTGGGGTAAGAGAAATTGCTCATAATACCTGCAAATTGCGCTCTCATGATATATTGTGATGTCATAATGCGGATACATTATGACATCATAGTACATTGTGACGTCATAGTGCTTACTAATTATGATGTCATCATATACTGTGACATCATAATACATGCTCATGATGCTCCAGTAGATGTGACACAAATTGGGGTAAGAGAAATTGCTCATAATACCTGCAAATTGCACTCTCATAATATATTGTGATGTCATAATGCGGATACATTATGATGTCATAATATATTGTGACGTCATACTGCATACTAATTATGATGTCATCATATACTGTGACGTCATAATACATGCTCATGATGCTCCAGTAGATGTGACACAAATTGGGGTAAGCGAAATTAGTCATAATACCTGCATGTTGCGCTCTCATAATATATTGTGATGTCATAATGCGGATACATTATGACGTCATAATACATTGTGACGTCATAGTGCATACTAATTATGATGTCATCATATACTGTGATGTCATAATACATGCTGTTGATGCTTCAGTAGATGTGACACAAATTGGGGTACGAGAAATTGCTCATAATACCTGCATGTTGCGCTCTCATAATATATTGTGATTTCATAATGCGGATACATTATGACGGCATAATATATTGTGACGTCATACTGCATACTAATTATGATGTCATCATATACTGTGACGTCATAATACATGCTCATGATGCTCCAGTAGATATGACACAAATTGGGGTAATCGAAAATGGTCATAAAACCTGCAAATTGCGCTCTCATAATATATTGTGATGTCATAATGCGGATACATTATGACGGCATAATACATTGTGACGTCATACTACATACTAATTATGATGTCATCATATACTGTGACGTCATAATACATGCTCATGATGCTCCAGTAGATGTGACACAATTTGGGGTAAGCGAAATTGTTCATAAAACCTGCAAATTGCGCTATCATAATATATTGTGATGTTATAATGCGGATACATTATGACGTCATAATACATTGTGACGTCATAGTGCATACTAATTATGATGTCATCATATACTGTGACGTCATAATACCTTCTCATGATGCTCCAGTAGATGTGACACAGATTGGGGTACGAGAAGTTGCTCATAATACCTGCATGTTGCGCTCTCATAATATATTGTGATGTCTTAATGCGGATACATTATGACATCATAATACATTGTGACTTCATACTACATACTAATTATGATGTCATCATATACTGTGACGTCATAATACATGCTCATGACGCTCCAGTAGATGTGACACAAATTGGGGTAAGCGAAATTGGTCATAAAACCTGCAAATTGCGTTCTCATAATATATTGTGATGTCATAATGCGGATACATTATGATGTCATAATACATTGTGACGTCATACTGCATAGTAATTATGATGTCATCATATACTGTGACATCATAATACATGCTCATGATGCTCCAGTAGATGTGACACTAATTGGGGTAAGCGAAATTGGTCATAATACCTGCAGGTTGCGCTCTCATAATATTTTGTGATGTCATAATGCGGATACATTATGACGTCATAATACATTGTGACGTCATAGTGCATACTAATTATGATGTCATCATATACTGTGATGTCATAATACATGCTCATGATGCTCCAGTAGATGTGACACAAATTGGGGTAAGCGAAATTGGTCATAAAACCTGCAAATTGCGCTCTCATAATATATTGTGATGTCATAATGCGGATACATTATGACGTCATAATACATTGTGACGTCATACTGCATACTAATTATGATGTCATCATATACTGTGACGTCATAATACATGCTCATGATGCTCCAGTAGATGTGACACAAATTGGGGTAAGAGAAATTGGTCATAATACCTGCATGTTGCGCTCTCATAATACATTGTGATGTCATAATGCGGATACATTATGACGTCATAATACATTGTGACGTCATACTACATACTAATTATGATGTCATCATATACTGTGACCTCATAATACATGCTCATGATGCTCCAGTAGATGTGACACAAATTGGGGTAAGCGAAACTGGTCATAATACCTGCATGTTGCGCTCTCATAATATATTGTGATGTCATAATGCGGATACATTATGACGTCATAATACATTGTGACGTCATACTGCATACTAATTATGATGTCATCATATACTGTGATGTCATAATACATTCTCATGATGCTCCAGTAGATGTGACACAAATTGGGGTAAGAGAAATTGGTCATAATACCTGCATGTTGCGCTCTCATAATATATTGTGATGTCAATATGCAGATACATTATGACGTCATAATACATTGTGACGTCATACTGCATACTAATTATGATTTCATGATATACTCTGACGTCATAATACATGCTGATGATGCTGCAGTAGATGTGACACAAATTGGGGTAAGCGACATTGGTCATGAAACCTGCAAATTGCGCTCTCATAATATATTGTGATATCATAATGTGGATACATTATGACGTCATAATACATTGTGACGTCATGCTGCATACTAATTATGATGTCATCATATAGTGTGACGCCATAATACATGCTCATGATGATCCAGTAGATGTGACACAAATTGGGGCAAGAGAAATTGCTCATAATACCTGCATGTTGTGCTCTCAGAATATATTGTGATGTCATAATGCGGATACATTATGACGTCATAATACATTGTGACGTCATACTGCATACTAATTATGATGTCATCATGTACTCTGACGTCATGATACATGCTGATGATGCTGCAGTAGATGTGACACAAATTGGTATAAGCGAAATTTGTCATAAAACCTGCAAATTGCGCTCTCATAATATATTGTGATGTCATAATGCGGATACATTATGACGTCATAATACATTGTGATGTCATAGTGCATGCTAATTATGATGTCATCATATACTGTGACGTCATAATTCATGCTCATGATGCTCCAGTAGATGTGACACAAATTGGGGTACGAGAAATTGCTCATAATACCTGCATGTTGCGCTCTCATAATATATTGTGATGTCATAATGCGGATACATTATGACGTCATAATACATTGTGACGTCATAGTGCATACTAATTATGATGTCATCATATACTCTGACGTCATAATACATGCTCATGATGCTCCAGTAGATGTGACACAAATTGGGGCAAGAGAAATTGCTCATAATACCTGCATGTTGCGGTCTCAGAATATATTGTGATGTCATAATGCGGATACATTATGACGTCATAATACATTTTGACGTCATACTGCATACTAATTATGATGTCATCATATACTCTGACGTCATGATACATGCTGATGATGCTGCAGTAGATGTGACACAAATTGGGGTAACCGAAATTGGTCATAAAACCTGCAAATTGCGCTCTCATAATATATTGTGATGTCATAATGCGGATACATTATGACGTCATAATACATTGTGACGTCATACTGCATACTAATTATGATGTCATCATATACTGTGACGTCATAATACATGCTCATGATGCTCCAGTAGATGTGACACAAATTGGGGTAAGCGAAATTAGTCATAATACCTGCATGTTGCACTCTCATAATATATTGTGATGTCATAATGCGGATACATTATGACGTCATAATACATTGTGACGTCATAGTGCATACTAATTATGATGTAATCATATACTGTGATGTCATAATACATGCTGATGATGCTCCAGTAGATGTGACACAAATTGGGGTAAGAGAAATTGCTCATAATTCCTGCATGTTGCGCTCTCATAATATATTGTGATGTCATAATGCAGATACATTATGACGTCATAATATATTGTGACGTCATACTGCATACTAATTATGATGTCATCATATACTCTGACGTCATAATACATGCTGATGATGCTGCAGTAGATGGGACACAAATTGTGGTAAGCGAAATTGGTCATGAAACCTGCAAATTGCGCTCTCCTAATATATTGTGATGTCATAATGCGGATACATTATGACGTCATAATACATTGTGACGTCATACTGCATACTAATTATGATGTCATCATATACTGTGACGCCATAATACATGCATATGATGCTCCAGTAGATTTGACACAAATTGGGGTAAGAGATATTGCTCATAATACCTGCATGTTGCGCTCTCATAATATATTGTGATGTCATAATGCGCATACATTATGACGGCATACTACATTGTGACGTCATACTGCATATTAATTATAATGTCATCATACACTGTGACGTCATAATACATGCTCATGATGCTCCAGTAGATATGACACAAATTGGGGTAATCGAAAATGGTCATAAAACCTGCAAATTGCGCTCTCATAATATATTGT
Source organism: Aotus nancymaae (assembly GCF_030222135.1). Lineage (NCBI taxonomy): Eukaryota > Metazoa > Chordata > Mammalia > Primates > Aotidae > Aotus > Aotus nancymaae. Next base: position 12,259,407 of record NW_026988499.1, on the reverse strand, counting down.
GATGTCATAATGCAGATACATTATGACGTCATAATACATTGTGACGTCATAGTGCATACTAATTATGATGTCATCATATACTGTGACGTCATAATGCATGCTCATGAATGCTCCAGTAGATGTGACACAAATTGGGGTAAGAGAAATTGGTCATAATACCTGCATGTTGCGCTCTCATAATACATTGCGATGTCATAATGCGGATACATTATGACGTCATAATACATTGTGACGTCATACTACATACTAATTATGATGTCATCATATACTGTGACCTCATAATACATGCTCATGATGCTCCAGTAGATGTGACACAAATTGGGGTAAGCGAAACTGGTCATAATACCTGCATGTTGCGCTCTCATAATATATTGTGATGTCATAATGCGGATACATTATGACGTCATAATACATTGTGACGTCATAGTGCATACTAATTATGATGTCATCATATACTGTGATGTCATAATACATTCTCATGATGCTCCAGTAGATGTGACACAAATTGGGGTAAGAGAAATTTGTCATAATACCTGCATGTTGCGCTCTCATAATATATTGTGATGTCAATATGCAGATACATTATGACGTCATAATACATTGTGACGTCATACTGCATACTAATTATGATGTCATGATATACTCTGACGTCATAATACATGCTGATGATGCTGCAGTAGATGTGACACAAATTGGGGTAAGCGAAATTGGTCATGAAACCTGCAAATTGCGCTCTCATAATATATTGTGATATCATAATGTGGATACATTATGACGTCATAATACATTGTGACGTCATGCTGCATACTAATTATGATGTCATCATATAGTGTGACGCCATAATACATGCTCATGATGATCCAGTAGATGTGACACAAATTGGGGCAAGAGAAATTGCTCATAATACCTGCATGTTGTGCTCTCAGAATATATTGTGATGTCATAATGCGGATACATTATGACGTCATAATACATTGTGACGTCATACTGCATACTAATTATGATGTCATCATGTACTCTGACGTCATGATACATGCTGATGATGCTGCAGTAGATGTGACACAAATTGGGATAAGCGAAATTTGTCATAAAACCTGCAAATTGCGCTCTCATAATATATTGTGATGTCATAATGCGGATACATTATGACGTCATAATACATTGTGATGTCATAGTGCATGCTAATTATGATGTCATCATATACTGTGACGTCATAATTCATGCTCATGATGCTCCAGTAGATGTGACACAAATTGGGGTACGAGAAATTGCTCATAATACCTGCATGTTGCGCTCTCATAATATATTGTGATGTCATAATGCGGATACATTATGACGTCATAATACATTGTGACGTCATAGTGCATACTAATTATGATGTCATCATATACTCTGACGTCATAATACATGCTCATGATGCTCCAGTAGATGTGACACAAATTGGGGCAAGAGAAATTGCTCATAATACCTGCATGTTGCGCTCTCAGAATATATTGTGATGTCATAATGCGGATACATTATGACGTCATAATACATTGTGACGTCATACTGCATACTAATTATGATGTCATCATGTACTCTGACGTCATGATACATGCTGATGATGCTGCAGTAGATGTGACACAAATTGGGGTAAGCGAAATTGGTCATAAAACCTGCAAATTGCGCTCTCATAATATATTGTGATGTCATAATGCGGATACATTATGACGTCATAATACATTGTGACATCATAGTGCATACTAATTATGATGTCATCATATACTGTGACGTCATAATACATGCTCATGATGCTCCAGTAGATGTGACACTAATTGGGGTACGAGAAATTGCTCATAATACCTGCATGTTGCGCTCTCATAATATATTGTGATGTCATAATGCGGATACATTATGACGGCATAATACATTGTGACGTCATACTGCATACTAATTATGATGTCATCATATACTGTGACGTCATAATACATGATCATGATGCTCCAGTAGATGTGACATAAATTGAGGCAAGAGAAATTGTTCATAATACCTGCAAACTGCGCTCTCATAATATATTGTGTTGTCGGAATGCGGATTCATTATGATGTCATAATAGATAGTGACGTCATAGGGCATAGTAATTATGATGTCATCATATACTGTGACGTCATAATACATGCTCATGATGCTCCAGTAGATGTGACACTAATTGGGGCAAGAGAAATTGCTGATAATACCTGCTTGTTGCGCTCCCATAATATATTGTGATGTCATAATGCGGATACATTATGACGTCATAATACATTGTGACGTCATATTGCATACTAATTATGATGTCATCATATACTGGGACGTCATAATACATGCTCATGGTGCTCCAGTAGATGTGACACAAATTGGGGTACGAGAAATTGCTCATAATACCTGCATGTTGCGCTCTCATAATATATTGTGATGTCATAATGCGGATACATTATGACGTCGTAATACATTGTGACGTCATAGTGCATACTAATTATGATGTCATCATATAATGTGACGTCATAATACATGCTCATGATGCTCCAGTAGATGTGACACAAATTGGGGTACGAGAAATTGCTCATAATACCTGCAAGTTGCGCTCTCATAATATATTGTGATGTCATAATGCGGATACATTATGACGGCATAATACATTGTGACGTCATACTGCATACTAACTATGATGTCATCATATACTGTGACGTCATAATACATGCTCATGATGCTCCAGTAGATATGACACAAATTGGGCTAATCGAAAATTGTCATAAAACCTGCAAATTGCGCTCTCATAATATACTGTGATGTCATAATGCGGATACATTATGACGTCATAATACATTGTGGCGTCATATTGCATACTAATTATGATGTCATCATATACTGTGATGTCATAATGCATGCTCATGAATGCTCCAGTAGATGTGACACAAATTGGGGTAAGAGAAATTGGTCATAATACCTGCATGTTGCGCTCTCATAATACATTGTGATGTCATAATGCGGATACATTATGACGTCATAATACATTGTGACGTCATACTACATACTAATTATGATGTCATCATATACTGTGACATCATAATACATGCTCATGATGCTCCAGTAGATGTGACACAAATTGGGGTAAGCGAAATTGGTCATAATACCTGCATGTTGCGTTCTCATAATATATTGTGATGTCATAATGCGGATACATTATGACGTCATAATACATTGTGACGTCATAGTGCATACTAATTATGATGTCATCATATACTCTGACGTCATAATACATGCTCATGATGCTCCAGTAGATGTGACACAAATTGGGGCAAGAGAAATTGCTCATAATACCTGCATGTTGCGCTCTCATAATATATTGTGATGTCATAATGCGGATACATTATGACATCATAATACATTGTGACGTCATACTGCATACTAATTATGATGTTATCATATACTCTGACGTCATAATACATGCTGATGATGCTGCAGTAGATGTGACACAAATTGGGGTAAGCGAAATTGGTCATAAAACCTGCAAATTGCGCTCTCATAATATATTGTGATGTCATAATGCGGATACATTATGACGTCATAATACATTGTGACGTCATAGTGCATACTAATTATGATGTCATCATATACTGTGATGTCATAATACATTCTCATGATCCTCCAGTAGATGTGACACAAATTGGGGTAAGAGAAATTGCTCATAATACCTGCATGTTGCGCTCTCATAATATATTGTGATGTCAATATGCAGATACATTATGACGTCATAATACATTGTGACGTCATACTGCATACTAATTATGATGTCATGATATACTCTGACGTCATAATACATGCTGATGATGCTGCAGTAGATGTGACACAAATTGGGGTAAGCGAAATTGGTCATGAAACCTGCAAATTGCGCTCTCATAATATATTGTGATATCATAATGGTGATACATTATGACGTCATAATACATTGTGACGTCATGCTGCATACTAATTATGATGTCATCATATAGTGTGACGCCATAATACATGCTCATGATGATCCAGTAGATGTGACACAAATTGGGGCAAGAGAAATTGCTCATAATACCTGCAAGTTGTGCTCTCAGAATATATTGTGATGTCATAATGCGGATACATTATGACGTCATAATACATTGTGACGTCATACTGCATACTAATTATGATGTCATCATGTACTCTGACGTCATGATACATGCTGATGATGCTGCAGTAGATGTGACACAAATTGGGATAAGCGAAATTTGTCATAAAACCTGCAAATTGCGCTCTCATAATATATTGTGATGTCATATTGCGGATACATTATGACGTCATAATACATTGTGATGTCATAGTGCATGCTAATTATGATGTCATCATATACTGTGACGTCATAATTCATGCTCATGATGCTCCAGTAGATGTGACACAAATTGTGGTACGAGAAATTGCTCATAATACCTGCATGTTGCGTTCTCATAATATATTGTGATGTCATAATGCGGATACATTATGACGTCATAATACATTGTGACGTCATAGTGCATACTAATTATGATGTCATCATATACTCTGACGTCATAATACATGCTCATGATGCTCCAGTAGATGTGACACAAATTGGGGCAAGAGAAATTGCTCATAATACCTGCATGATGCGCTCTCATAATATATTGTGATGTCATAATGCGGATACATTATGACATCATAATACATTGTGACGTCATACTGCATACTAATTATGATGTTATCATATACTCTGACGTCATAATACATGCTGATGATGCTGCAGTAGATGTGACACAAATTGGGGTAAGCGAAATTTGTCATGAAACCTGCAAATTGCGCTCTCATAATATTTTGTGATGTCATAATGCGGATACATTATGACGTCATAATACATTGTGACGTCATACTGCATACTAATTATGATGTCATCATATACTGTGACGTCATAATACATGCTCATGATGCTCCAGTAGATGTGACACAAATTGGGGTAAGAGAAATTGCTCATAATACCTGCATGTTGCGCACTCATAATACATTGTGATGTCATAATGCGGATACATTATGACGTCATAATATATTGTGACGTCATACTACATACTAATTATGATGTCATCATATACTGTGAGGTCATAATACATGCTCATGATGCTCCAGTAGATGTGACACAAATTGGGGTAAGCGAAATTGGTCATAATACCTGCATGTTGCGCTCTCATAATATATTGTGATGTCATAATGCGGATACATTATGACGTCATAATACATTGTGACGTCATAGTGCATACTAATTATGATGTCATCATATACTGTGACGTCATAATTCATGCTCATGATGCTCCAGTAGGTGTGACACAAATTGGGGTAAGAGAAATTGCTCATAATACCTGCATGTTGCGCTCTCATAATATATTGTGATGTCATTATGCAGATACATTATGACGTCATAATACATTGTGACGTCATAATACATTGTGACGTCATGCTGCATACTAATTATGATGTCATCATATAGTGTGACGCCATAATACATGCACATGATGCTCCAGTAGATGTGACACAAATTGGGGCAAGAGAAATTGCTCACAATACCTGCATGTTGCGCTCTCAGAATATATTGTGATGTCATAATGCGGATACATTATGACGTCATAATACATTGTGACGTCATACTGCATACTAATTATGATGTCATCATGTACTCTGACGTCATGATACATGCTCATGGTGCTCCAGTAGATGTGACACAAATTGGGGTAAGCGAAATTGGTCAAAAAACCTGCAAATTGCGCTCTCATAATATATTGTGATGTCATAATGCGGATACATTATGACGTCATAATACATTGTGACGTCATAGTGCATACTAATTATGATGTCATCATAAACTGTGACGTCATAATACATGCTCATGATGCTCCAGTAGATGTGACACTAATTGGGGTACGAGAAATTGCTCATAATACCTGCATGTTGCGCTCTCATAATATATTGTGATGTCATAATGCGGATACATTATGACGTCATAATACATTGTGACATCATAGTGCATACTAATTATGATGTCATCATATACTGTGACGTCATAATACATGCTCATGATGCTCCAGTAGATGTGACACAAATTGGGGTAAGAGAAATTGCTCATAATACCTGCATGTTGCGCTCTCATAATATATTGTGATGTCATAATGCGGATACATTATGACGGCATAATACATTGTGACGTCATACTGCATACTAATTATGATGTCATCATATACTGTGACGTCATAATACATGATCATGATGCTCCAGTAGATGTGACATAAATTGAGGCAAGAGAAATTGTTCATAATACCTGCAAACTGCGCTCTCATAATATATTGTGTTGTCGGAATGCGGATTCATTATGATGTCATAATACATAGTGACGTCATAGGGCATAGTAATTATGATGTCATCATATACTGTGACGTCATAATACATGCTCATGATGCTCCAGTAGATGTGACACAAATTGGGGCAAGAGAAATTGCTGATAATACCTGCTTGTTGCGCTCCCATAATAAATTGTGATGTCATAATGCGGATACATTATGACGTCATAATACATTGTGACGTCATATTGCATACTAATTATGATGTCATCATATACTGGGACGTCATAATACTTGCTCATGGTGCTCCAGTAGATGTGACACAAATTGGGGTACGAGAAATTGCTCATAATACCTGCATGTTGCGCTCTCATAATATATTGTGATGTCATAATGCGGATACATTATGACGTCGTAATACATTGTGACATCATAGTGCATACTAATTATGATGTCATCATATACTGTGACGTCATAATACATGCTCATGATGCTCCAGTAGATGTGACACAAATTGGGGTACGAGAAATTGCTCATAATACCTGCAAGTTGTGCTCTCATAATATATTGTGATGTCATAATGCGGATACATTATGACGGCATAATACATTGTGACGTCATACTGCATACTAATTATGATGTCATCATATACTGTGACGTCATAATACATGCTCATGATGCTCCAGTAGATATGACACAAATTGGGCTAATCGAAAATGGTCATAAAACCTGCAAATTGCGCTCTCATAATATATTGTGATGTCATAATGCGGATACATTATGACGTCATAATACATTGTGGCGTCATATTGCATACTAATTATGATGTCATCATATACTGTGATGTCATAATGCATGCTCATGAATGCTCCAGTAGATGTGACACAAATTGGGGTAAGAGAAATTGGTCATAATACCTGCATGTTGCGCTCTCATAATACATTGTGATGTCATAATGCGGATACATTATGACGTCATAATACATTGTGACGTCATACTACATACTAATTATGATGTCATCATATACTGTGACATCATAATACATGCTCATGATGCTCCAGTAGATGTGACACAAATTGGGGTAAGCGAAATTGGTCATAATACCTGCATGTTGCGCTCTCATAATATATTGTGATGTCATAATGCGGATACATTATGACGTCATAATACATTGTGACGTCATACTGCATACTAATTATGATGTCATCATATACTGTGACGTCATAATACATGCTCATGATGCTCCAGTAGATGTGACACAAATTGGGGTAAGCGAAATTGCTCATAATACCTGCATGTTGCGCTCTCATAATATATTGTGATGTCATTATGCAGATACATTATGACATCATAATATATTGTGACGTCATACTGCATACTAATTATGATGTCATGATATACTCTGACGTCATAATACATGCTGTTGATGCTGCAGTAGTTGTGACACAAACTGGGGTAAGCGAAATTGGTCATAAAACCTGCAAATTGCGCTCTCATAATATATTGTGATGTCATAATGCGGATACATTATGACGTCATAATACATTGTGACGTCATAGTGCATACTAATTATGATGTCATCATATACTGTGATGTCATAATACATTCTCATGATCCTCCAGTAGATGTGACACAAATTGGGGTAAGAGAAATTGCTCATAATACCTGCATGTTGCGCTCTCATAATATATTGTGATGTCAATATGCAGATACATTATGACGTCATAATACATTGTGACGTCATACTGCATACTAATTATGATGTCATGATATACTCTGACGTCATAATACATGCTGATGATGCTGCAGTAGATGTGACACAAATTGGGGTAAGCGAAATTGGTCATGAAACCTGCAAATTGCGCTCTCATAATATATTGTGATATCATAATGGGGATACATTATGACGTCATAATACATTGTGACGTCATGCTGCATACTAATTATGATGTCATCATATAGTGTGACGCCATAATACATGCTCATGATGATCCAGTGGATGTGACACAAATTGGGGCAAGAGAAATTGCTCATAATACCTGCATGTTGTGCTCTCAGAATATATTGTGATGTCATAATGCGGATACATTATGACGTCATAATACATTGTGACCTCATACTGCATACTAATTATGATGTCATCATGTACTCTGACGTCATGATACATGCTGATGATGCTGCAGTAGATGTGACACAAATTGGGATAAGCGAAATTTGTCATAAAACCTGCAAATTGCGCTCTCATAATGTATTGTGATGTCATAATGCGGATACATTATGACGTCATAATACATTGTGATGTCATAGTGCATGCTAATTATGATGTCATCATATACTGTGACGTCATAATTCATGCTCATGATGCTCCAGTAGATGTGACACAAATTGGGGTACGAGAAATTGCTCATAATACCTGCATGTTGCGTTCTCATAATATATTGTGATGTCATAATGCGGATACATTATGATGTCATAATACATTGTGACGTCATAGTGCATACTAATTATGATGTCATCATATACTCTGACGTCATAATACATGCTCATGATTCTCCAGTAGATGTGACACAAATTGGGGCAAGAGAAATTGCTCATAATACCTGCATGTTGCGCTCTCATAATATATTGTGATGTCATAATGCGGATACATTATGACATCATAATACATTGTGACGTCATACTGCATACTAATTATGATGTTATCATATACTCTGACGTCATAATACATGCTGATGATGCTGCAGTAGATGTGACACAAATTGGGGTAAGCGAAATTGGTCATGAAACCTGCAAATTGCGCTCTCATAATATTTTGTGATGTCATAATGCGGATACATTATGACGTCATAATACATTGTGACGTCATACTGCATACTAATTATGATGTCATCATATACTGTGACGTCATAATACATGCTCATGATGCTCCAGTAGATGTGACACAAATTGGGGTAAGAGAAATTGCTCATAATACCTGCATGTTGCGCTCTCATAATACATTTTGATGTCATAATGCGGATACATTATGACGTCATAATATATTGTGACATCATACTACATACTAATTATGATGTCATCATATACTGTGAGGTCATAATTCATGCTCATGATGCTCCAGTAGATGTGACACAAATTGGGGTAAGAGAAATTGCTCATAATACCTGCATGTTGCGCTCTCATAATATATTGTGATGTCATTATGCAGATACATTATGACGTCATAATACATTGTGACGTCATAATACATTGTGACGTCATGCTGCATACTAATTATGATGTCATCATACAGTGTGACGCCATAATACATGCTCATGATGCTCCAGTAGATGTGACACAAATTGGGGCAAGAGAAATTGCTCACAATACCTGCATGTTGCGCTCTCAGAATATATTGTGATGTCATAATGCGGATACATTATGACGTCATAATACATTGTGACGTCATACTGCATACTAATTATGATGTCATCATGTACTCTGACGTCATGATACATGCTGATGATGCTGCAGTAGATGTGACACAAATTGGGGTAAGCGAAATTGGTCAAAAAACCTGCAAATTGCGCTCTCATAATATATTGTGATGTCATAATGCGGATACATTATGACGTCATAATACATTGTGACGTCATAGTGCATACTAATTATGATGTCATCATATACTGTGACGTCATAATACATGCTCATGATGATCCAGTAGATGTGACACTAATTGGGGTACGAGAAATTGCTCATAATACCTGCATGTTGCGCTCTCATATTGTGATGTCATAATGCGGATACATTATGACGTCATAATACATTGTGACGTCATACTGCATACTAATTATGATGTCATCATATACTGTGACGTCATAATACATGATCATGATGCTCCAGTAGATGTGACATAAATTGAGGCAAGAGAAATTGTTCATAATACCTGCAAACTGCGCTCTCATAATATATTGTGTTGTCGGAATGCGGATTCATTATGATGTCATAATACATAGTGACGTCATAGGGCATAGTAATTATGATGTCATCATATACTGTGACGTCATAATACATGCTCATGATGCTCCAGTAGATGTGACACAAATTGGGGCAAGAGAAATTGCTGATAATACCTGCTTGTTGCGCTCTCATAATATATTGTGATGTCATAATGCGGATACATTATGACGTCATAATACATTGTGACGTCATATTGCATACTAATTATGATGTCATCATATACTGGGACGTCATAATACAAGCTCATGGTGCTCCAGTAGATGTGACACAAATTGGGGTACGAGAAATTGCTCATAATACCTGCATGTTGCGCTCTCATAATATATTGTGATGTCATAATGCGGATACATTATGACGTCGTAATACATTGTGACGTCATAGTGCATACTAATTATGATGTCATCATATACTGTGACGTCATAATACATGCTCATGATGCTCCAGTAGATGTGACACAAATTGGGGTACGAGAAATTGCTCATAATACCTGCATGTTGCGCTCTCATAATATATTGTGATGTCATAATGCGGATACATTATGACGGCATAATACATTGTGACGTCATACTGCATGCTAATTATGATGTCATCATATACTGTGACGTCATAATACATGCTCATGATGCTCCAGTAGATATGACACAAATTGGGCTAATCGAAAATGGTCATAAAACCTGCAAATTGCGCTCGCATAATATATTGTGATGTCATAATGCGGATACATTATGACGTCATAATACATTGTGATGTCATAGTGCATACTAATTATGATGTCATCATATACTGTGACGTCATAATTCATAATCATGATGCTCCAGTAGATGTGACACAAATTGGGGTACGAGAAATTGCTCATAATACCTGCATGTTGCGCTCTCATAATATATTGTGATGTCATAATGCGGATACATTATGACGTCATAATACATTGAGACGTCATAGTGCATACTAATTATGATGTCATCATATACTGTGACGTCATAATACATGCTCATGATGCTCCAGTAGATGTGACACAAATTGGGGCAAGAGAAATTGCTCATAATACCTGCATGTTGCGCTCTCATAATATATTGTGATGTCATAATGCGGATACATTATGACGTCATAATACATTGTGACGTCATACTGCATACTAATTATGATGTCATCATATACTCTGACGTCATAATACATGCTGATGATGCTGCAGTAGATGTGACACAAATTGGGGTAAGCGAAATTGGTCATGAAACCTGCAAATTGCGCTCTCATAATATATTGTGATGTTATAATGCGGATACATTATGACATCATAATACATTGTGACGCCATAGTGCATACTAATTATGATGTCATCATATTCTGTGACGTCATAATACATGCTCATGATGCTCCAGTAGATGTGACACAAATTGTGGTAAGAGAAATTGCTCATAATACCTGCATGTTGCGCTCTCATAATACATTGTGATGTCATAATGCGGATACATTATGACGTCATAATACATTGTGACGTCATACTGCATACTAATTATGATGCCATCATATACTGTGACGTCAAAACACATGCTCATGATGCTCCAGTAGATATGACACAATTTGGGGTAAGCGAAACTGGTCATAAAACCTGCAAATTGCGCTCTCATAATATGTTGTGATGTTATGATGCGGATACATTATGACGTCATAATACATTGTGACGTCATAGTGCATACTAATTATGATGTCATCATATACTGTGACGTCATAATACATGCTCATGATGCTCCAGTAGATGTGACACAAATTGGGGTAAGAGAAATTGCTCATAATACCTGCATGTTGCGCTCTCATAATGTATTGTGATGTCATAATGCGGATACATTATAACGTCATAATACACTCTGACATCATACTGCATAGTAATTATGATGTCATCATATACTGTGACGTCATAATACATGCTCATGATGCTCCAGTAGATGTGACACTAATTGGAGTAAGCGAAATTTGTCATAAAACCTGCAAATTGCGCTCTCATAATATATTGTGATGTCATAATGCGGATACATTATGACGTCATAATACATTTTGACGTCTTAGTGCATACTAATTATGATGTAATCATATACTGTGACGTCATAATTCATGCTCATGATGCTCCAGTAGATGTGACACAAATTGGGGTAATCGAAAATGGTCTTAAAACCTGCAAATTGCACTCTCATAATATATTGTGATGTCATAATGCGGATACATTATGATGTCATAATATTGTGACATCATAGTGCATACTAATTATGATGTCATTATATACTGTGACGTCATAATACATGCTCATGATGCTCCAGTAGATGTGACACAAATTGGGGTAAGCGAAATTGGTCATATTACCTGCATGTTGCGCTCTCATAATATATTGTGATGTCATATTGCAGACACATTATGACGTCATAATACATTGTGACGTCATACTATATACTAATTATGATGTAATCATATACTGTGACGTCATAATACATGCTCATGATGCTCCAGTAGATGTGACACAAATTGGGGTAAGAGAAATTGCTCATAATACCTGCAAATTGCGCTCTCATGATATATTGTGATGTCATAATGCGGATACATTATGACATCATAGTACATTGTGACGTCATAGTGCATACTAATTATGATGTCATCATGTACTGTGACATCATAATACATGCTCATGATGCTCCAGTAGATGTGACACAATTTGGGGTAAGAGAAATTGCTCATAATACCTGCAAATTGCACTCTCATAATATATTGTGATGTCATAATACGGATACATTATGACGTCATAATACATTGTGACGTCATACTGCATACTAATTATGATGCCATCATATACTGTGACGTCATAATACATGCTCATGATGCTTCAGTAGATGTGACACAAATTGGGGTAAGCGAAATTAGTCTTAATACCTGCATGTTGCGCTCTCATAATATATTGTGATGTCATAATGCGGATACATTATGACGTCATAATACATTGTGACGTCATAGTGTATACTAATTATGATGTCATCATATACTGTGATGTGATAATACATGCTGATGATGCTCCAGTAGATGTGACACAAATTGGGGTAAGAGAAATTGCTCATAATACCTGCATGTTGCGCTCTCATAATATATTGTGATGTCATTATGCAGATACATTATGACGTCATAATACATTGTGACGTCATACTGCATACTAATTATGATGTCATGATGTACTCTGACGTCATAATACATGCTGATGATGCTGCAGTAGATGTGACACAAATTGGGGTAAGCGAAATTGGTCATGAAAACTGCAAATTGCGCTCTCATAATATATTGTGATGTCATAATGCGGATACATTATGACGTCATAATACATTGTGACGTCATGCTGCATACTAATTATGATGTCATCATATAGTGTGACGCCATAATACATGCTCATGATGCTCCAGTAGATGTGACACAAATTGGGGCAAGAGAAATTGCTCACAATACCTGCATGTTGCGCTCTCAGAATATATTGTGATGTCATAATGCGGATACATTATGACGTCATAATACATTGTGACGTCATACTGCATACTAATTATGATGTCATCATGTACTCTGACGTCATGATACATGCTGATGATGCTGCAGTAGATGTGACACAAATTGGGGTAAGCGAAATTGGTCATAAAACCTGCAAATTGCGCTCTCATAATATATTGTGATGTCATAATGCGGATACATTATGACGTCATAATACATTGTGACGTCATAGTGCATACTAATTATGATGTCATCATATACTGTGACGTCATAATACATGCTCATGATGCTCCAGTAGATGTGACACAAATTGGGGTACGAGAAATTGCTCATAATACCTGCATGTTGCGCTCTCATAATATATTGTGATGTCATAATGCGGATACATTATGACTTCGTAATACATTGTGACGTCATAGTGCATACTAATTATGATGTCATCATATACTGTGACGTCATAATACATGCTCATGATGCTCCAGTAGATGTGACACAAATTGGGGTACGAGTAATTGCTCATAATACCTGCATGTTGCTCTCTCATAATATATTGTGATGTCATAATGCGGATACATTATGACGGCATAATACATTGTGACGTCATACTGCATACTAATTATGATGTCATCATATACTGTGACGTCATAATACATGCTCATGATGCTCTAGTAGATATGACACAAATTGTGCTAATCGAAAATGGTCATAAAACCTGCAAATTGCGCTCTCATAATATATTGTGATGTCATAATGCGGATACATTTTGACGTCATAATACATTGTGGCGTCATAGTGCATACTAATTATGATGTCATCATATACTGTGATGTCATAATGCATGCTCATGAATGCTCCAGTAGATGTGACACAAATTGGGGTAAGAGAAATCGGTCATAATACCTGCATGTTGCGCTCTCATAATACATTGTGATGTCATAATGCGGATACATTATGACGTCATAATACATTGTGACGTCATACTACATACTAATTATGATGTCATCATATACTGTGACATCATAATACATGCTCATGATGCTCCAGTAGATGTGACACAAATTGGGGTAAGCGAAATTGGTCATAATACCTGCATGTTGCGCTCTCATAATATATTGTGATGTCATAATGCGGATACATTATGACGTCATAATACATTGTGACGTCATACTGCATACTAATTATGATGTCATCATATACTGTGACGTCATAATACATGCTCATGATGCTCCAGTAGATGTGACACAAATTGGGGTAAGCGAAATTGCTCATAATACCTGCATGTTGCGCTCTCATAATATATTGTGATGTCATTATGCAGATACATTATGACGTCATAATACATTGTGACGTCATACTGCATACTAATTATGATGTCATGATATACTCTGACGTCATAATACATGCTGATGATGCTGCAGTAGATGTGACACAAATTGGGGTAAGCGAAATTGGTCATAAAACCTGCAAATTGCGCTCTCATAATATATTGTGATGTCATAATGCGGATACATTATGACGTCATAATACATTGTGATGTCATAGTGCATACTAATTATGATGTCATCATATACTGTGATGTCATAATTCATGCTCATGATGCTCCAGTAGATGTGACACAAATTGGGGTACGAGAAATTGCTCATAATACCTGCATGTTGCGCTCTCATAATATATTGTGATGTCATAATGCGGATACATTATGACGTCATAATACATTGTGATGTCATAGTGCATACTAATTATGATGTCATCATATACTGTGACGTCATAATACATGCTCATGATGCTCCAGTAGATGTGACACAAATTGGGGCAAGAGAAATTGCTCATAATACCTGCATGTTGCGCTCTCATAATATATTGTGATGTCATAATGCGGATACATTATGACGTCATAATACATTGTGACGTCATACTGCATACTAATTATGATGTCATCATATACTCTGACGTCATAATACATGCTGATGGTGCTGCAGTAGATGTGACACAAATAGGGGTAAGCGAAATTGGTCATGAAACCTGCAAATTGCGCTCTCATAATATATTGTGATGTCATAATGCGGATACATTATGACGTCATAATACATTGTGAACCCATAGTGCATACTAATTATGATGTCATCATATTCTGTGACGTCATAATACATGCTCATGATGCTCCAGTAGATGTGACACAAATTGGGGTAATAGAAATTGCTCATAATACCTGCATGTTGCACTCTCATAATACATTGTGATGTCATAATGCGGATACATTATGACGTCATAATACATTGTGACGTCATACTGCATACTAATTATGATGCCATCATATACTGTGACGTCAAAACACATGCTCATGATGCTCCAGTAGATATGACACAATTTGGGGTAAGCGAAACTGGTCATAAAACCTGCAAATTGCGCTCTCATAATATATTGTGATGTTATGATGCGGATACATTATGACGTCATAATACATTGTGACGTCATAATGCATACTAATTATAATGTCATCATATACTGTGACGTCATAATACATGCTCATGATGCTCCAGTAGATGTGACACAAATTGGGGTAAGAGAAATTGCTCATAATACCTGCATGTTGCGCTCTCATAATGTATTGTGATGTCATAATGCGGATACATTATAACGTCACAATACACTCTGACATCCTACTGCATACTAATTATGATGTCATCATATACTGTGACGTCATAATACATGCTCATGATGCTCCAGTAGATGTGACACAAATTGGGGTAAGCGAAATTGGTCATATTACCTGCATGTTGCGCTCTCATAATATATTGTGATGTCATATTGCAGACACATTATGACGTCATAATACATTGTGACGTCATACTATATACTAATTATGATGTCATCATATACTGTGACGTCATAATACATGCTCATGATGCTCCAGTAGATGTGACACAAATTGGGGTAAGAGAAATTGCTCATAATACCTGCAAATTGCGCTCTCATGATATATTGTGATGTCATAATGCGGATACATTATGACATCATAGTACATTGTGACGTCATAGTGCATACTAATTATGATGTCATCATATACTGTGATGTGATAATACATGCTGATGATGCTCCAGTAGATGTGACACAAATTGGGGTAAGAGAAATTGCTCATAATGCCTGCATGTTGCGCTCTCATAATATATTGTGATGTCATAATGCAGATACCTTATGACGTCATAATATATTGTGACGTCATACTGCATACTAATTATGATGTCATCATATACTCTGACGTAATAATACATGCTGATGATGCTGCAGTAGATGTGACACAAATTGGGGTAAGCGAAATTGGTCATGAAACCTGCAAATTGCGCTCTCATAACATATTTCAATGTCATAATGTGGATACATTATGACGTCATAATACATTGTGCCGTCATACTGCATACTAATTATGATGTCATCATATACTGTGACGCCATAATACATGCTCATGATGCTCCAGTAGATTTGACACAAATTGGGGTAAGAGAAATTGCTCATAAAACCTGCATGTTGCGCTCTCATAATATATTGTGATGTCATAATGCGGATACATTATGACGTCATAATACATTGTGACGTCATACTGCATACTAATTATGATGTCATGATATACTCTGACGTCATAATACATGCTGATGATGCTGCAGTAGATGTGACACAAATTGGGGTAAGCGAAATTGGTCATGAAACCTGCAAATTGCGCTCTCATAATATATTGTGATGTCATAATGCGGATACATTATGACGTCATAATACATTGTGACGTCATGCTGCATACTAATTATGATGTCATCATATAGTGTGACGCCATAATACATGCTCATGATGCTCCAGTAGATGTGACACAAATTGGGGCAAGAGAAATTGCTCATAATACCTGCATGTTGCGCTCTCATAATATATTGTGATGTCATAATGCGGATACATTATGACGTCATAATACATTTTGACGTCATACTGCATACTAATTATGATGTCATCATATACTCTGACGTCATGATACATGCTGATGATGCTGCAGTAGATGTGACACAAATTGGGGTAACCGAAATTGGTCATAAAACCTGCAAATTGCGTTCTCATAATATATTGTGATGTCATAATGTGGATACATTATGACGTCATAATACATTGTGACGTCATACTGCATACTAATTATGATGTCATCATATACTGTGACGTCAAAATACATGCTCATGATGCTCCAGTAGATGTGACACAAATTGGGGTAAGCGAAATTAGTCATAATACCTGCATGTTGCGCTCTCATAATATATTGTGATGTCATAATGCGGATACATTATGACGTCATAATACATTGTGACGTCATAGTGCATACTAATTATGATGTCATCATATACTGTGATGTCATAATACATGCTGATGATGCTCCAGAAAATGTGACACAAATTGGGGTAAGAGAAATTGCTCATAATACCTGCATGTTGCGCTCTCATAATATATTGTGATGTCATAATGCAGATACATTATGACGTCATAATATATTGTGACGTCATACTGCATGCTAATTATGATGTCATCATATACTCTGACGTCATAATACATGCTGATGATGCTGCAGTAGATGTGACACAAATTGTGGTAAGCGAAATTGGTCATGAAACCTGCAAATTGCGCTCTCCTAATATATTGTGATGTCATAATGCGGATACATTATGACGTCATAATACATTGTGACGTCATACTGCATACTAATTATGATGTCATCATATACTGTGACGCCATAATACATGCTCATGATGCTCCAGTAGATTTGACACAAATTGTTGTAAGAGATATTGCTCATAATACCTGCATGTTGCGCTCTCATAATATATTGTGATGTCATAATGCGGATACATTATGACGGCATACTATATTGTGACGTCATACTGCATATTAATTATGATGTCATCATATACTGTGACGTCATAATACATGCTCATGATGCTCCAGTAGATATGACACAAATTGGGGTAATCGAAAATGGTCATAAAACCTGCAAATTGCGCTCTCATAATATATTGTGATGTCATAATGCAGATACATTATGACGTCATAATACATTGTGACGTCATAGTGCATACTAATTATGATGTCATCATATACTGTGACGTCATAATGCATGCTCATGAATGCTCCAGTAGATGTGACACAAATTGGGGTAAGAGAAATTGGTCATAATACCTGCATGTTGCGCTCTCATAATACATTGTGATGTCATAATGCGGATACATTATGACGTCATAATACATTGTGACGTCATACTACATACTAATTATGATGTCATCATATACTGTGACCTCATAATACATGCTCATGATGCTCCAGTAGATGTGACACAAATTGGGGTAAGCGAAATTGGTCATAATACCTGCATGTTGCGCTTTCATAATATATTGTGATGTCATAATGCGGATACATTATGACGTCATAATACATTGTGACGTCATAGTGCATACTAATTATGATGTCATCATATACTGTGATGTCATAATACATTCTCATGATGCTCCAGTAGATGTGACACAAATTGGGGTAAGAGAAATTGCTCATAATACCTGCATGTTGCGCTCTCATAATATATTGTGATGTCAATATGCAGATACATTATGACGTCATAATACATTGTGACGTCATACTGCATACTAATTATGATGTCATGATATACTCTGACGTCATAATACATGCTGATGATGCTGCAGTAGATGTGACACAAATTCGGGTAAGGGAAATTGGTCATGAAACCTGCAAATTGCGCTCTCATAATATATTGTGATATCATAATGCGGATACATTATGACGTCATAATACATTGTGACGTCATGCTGCATACTAATTATGATGTCATCATATAGTGTGACGCCATAATACATGCTCATGATGATCCAGTAGATGTGACACAAATTGGGGCAAGAGAAATTGCTCATAATACCTGCATGTTGTGCTCTCAGAATATATTGTGATGTCATAATGCGGATACATTATGACGTCATAATACATTGTGACGTCATACTGCATACTAATTATGATGTCATCATGTACTCTGACGTCATGATACATGCTGATGATGCTGCAGTAGATGTGACACAAATTGGGATAAGCGAAATTTGTCATAAAACCTGCAAATTGCGCTCTCATAATATATTGTGATGTCATAATGCGGATACATTATGACGTCATAATACATTGTGATGTCATAGTGCATGCTAATTATGATGTCATCATATACTGTGACGTCATAATTCATGCTCATGATGCTCCAGTAGATGTGACACAAATTGGGGTACGAGAAATTGCTCATAATACCTGCATGTTGCGCTCTCATAATATATTGTGATGTCATAATGCGGATACATTATGACGTCATAATACATTGTGACGTCATAGTGCGTACTAATTATGATGTCATCATATACTCTGACGCCATAATACATGCTCATGATGCTCCAGTAGATGTGACACAAATTGGGGCAAGAGAAATTGCTCATAATACCTGCATGTTGCGCTCTCATAATATATTGTGATGTCATAATGCGGATACATTATGACATCATAATACATTGTGACGTCATACTGCATACTAATTATGATGTCATCATATACTCTGACGTCATAATACATGCTGATGATGCTGCAGTAGATGTGACACAAATTGGGGTAAGCGAAATTGGTCATGAAACCTGCAAATTGCGCTCTCATAATATATTGTGATGTCATAATGCGGATACATTATGACGTCATAATACATTGTGACGTCATAGTGCATACTAATTATGATGTCATCATATACTGTGACGTCATAATGCATGCTCATGAATGCTCCAGTAGATGTGACACAAATTGGGGTAAGAGAAATTGGTCATAATACCTGCATGTTGCGCTCTCATAATACATTGTGATGTCATAATGCGGATACATTATGACGTCATAATACATTGTGACGTCATACTACATACTAATTATGATGTCATCATATACTGTGACCTCATAATACATGCTCATGATGCTCCAGTAGATGTGACACAAATTGGGGTAAGCGAAATTGGTCATAATACCTGCATGTTGCGCTCTCATAATATATTGTGATGTCATAATGCGGATACATTATGACGTCATAATACATTGTGACGTCATAGTGCATACTAATTATGATGTCATCATATACTGTGATGTCATAATACATTCTCATGATGCTCCAGTAGATGTGACACAAATTGGGGTAAGAGAAATTGCTCATAATACCTGCATGTTGCGCTCTCATAATATATTGTGATGTCAATATGCAGATACATTATGACGTCATAATACATTGTGACGTCATACTGCATACTAATTATGATGTCATGTTATACTCTGACGTCATAATACATGCTGATGATGCTGCAGTAGATGTGACACAAATTGGGGTAAGCGAAATTGGTCATGAAACCTGCAAATTGCGCTCTCATAATATATTGTGATATCATAATACGGATACATTATGACGTCATAATACATTGTGACGTCATGCTGCATACTAATTATGATGTCATCATATAGTGTGACGCCATAATACATGCTCATGATGATCCAGTAGATGTGACACAAATTGGGGCAAGAGAAATTGCTCATAATACCTGCATGTTGTGCTCTCAGAATATATTGTGATGTCATAATGCGGACACATTATGACGTCATAATACATTGTGACGTCATACTGCATACTAATTATGATGTCATCATGTACTCTGACGTCATGATACATGCTGATGATGCTGCAGTAGATGTGACACAAATTGGAATAAGCGAAATTTGTCATAAAACCTGCAAATTGCGCTCTCATAATATATTGTGATGTCATAATGCGGATACATTATGACGTCATAATACATTGTGATGTCATAGTGCATGCTAATTATGATGTCATCATATACTGTGACGTCATAATTCATGCTCATGATGCTCCAGTAGATGTGACACAAATTGGGGTACGAGAAATTGCTCATAATACCTGCATGTTGCGCTCTCATAATATATTGTGATGTCATAATGCGGATACATTATGACGTCATAATACATTGTGACGTCATAGTGCATACTAATTATGATGTCATCATATACTCTGACGTCATAATACATGCTCATGATGCTCCAGTAGATGTGACACAAATTGGGGCAAGAGAAATTGCTCATAATACCTGCATGTTGCGCTCTCATAATATATTGTGATGTCATAATGCGGATACATTATGACATCTTAATACATTGTGACGTCATACTGCATACTAAGTATGATGTCATCATATACTCTGACGTCATAATACATGCTGATGATGCTGCAGTAGATGTGACACATATTGGGGTAAGCGAAATTGGTCATGAAACCTGCAAATTGCGCTCTCATAATATATTGTGATGTCATAATGCGGATACATTATGACGTCATAATACATTGTGACGTCATACTGCATACTAATTATGATGTCATCATATACTGTGACGTCATAATACATGCTCATGATGCTCCAGTAGATGTGACACAAATTGGGGTAAGAGAAATTGCTCATAATACCTGCATGTTGCGCTCTCATAATACATTGTGATGTCATAATGCGGATACATTATGACGTCATAATTTATTGTGACGTCATACTACATACTAATTATGATGTCATCATATACTGTGACGTCATAATACATGCTCATGATGCTCCAGTAGATGTGACACAAATTGGGGTAAGCGAAATTGGTCATAATACCTGCATGTTGCGCTCTCATAATATATTGTGATGTCATAATGCGGATACATTATGACGTCATAATACATTGTGACGTCATAGTGCATACTAATTATGATGTCATCATATACTGTGACGTCATAATTCATGCTCATGATGCTCCAGTAGATGTGACACAAATTGGGGTAAGAGAAATTGCTCATAATACCTGCATGTTGCGCTCTCATAATATATTGTGATGTCATTATGCAGATACATTATGACGTCATAATACATTGTGACGTCATACTGCATACTAATTATGATGTCATGATGTACTCTGACGTCATAATACATGCTGATGATGCTGCAGTAGATGTGACACAAATTGGGGTAAGCGAAATTGGTCATGAAAACTGCAAATTGCGCTCTCATAATATATTGTGATGTCATAATGCGGATACATTATGACGTCATAATACATTGTGACGTCATGCTGCATACTAATTATGATGTCATCATATAGTGTGACGCCATAATACATGCTCATGATGCTCCAGTAGATGTGACACAAATTGGGGCAAGAGAAATTGCTCACAATACCTGCATGTTGCGCTCTCAGAATATATTGTGATGTCATAATGCGGATACATTATGACGTCATAATACATTGTGACGTCATACTGCATACTAATTATGATGTCATCATATACTGTGACGTCATAATACATGCTCATGATGCTCCAGTAGATGTGACACTAATTGGGGTACGAGAAATTGCTCATAATACCTGCATGTTGCGCTCTCATAATACGTTGTGATGTCATAATGCGGATACATTATGACGGCATAATACATTGTGACGTCATACTGCATACTAATTATGATGTCATCATATACTGTGACGTCATAATACATGATCATGATGCTCCAGTAGATGTGACATAAATTGAGGCAAGAGAAATTGTTCATAATACCTGCAAACTGCGCTCTCATAATATATTGTGTTGTCGGAATGCGGATTCATTATGATGTCATAATACATAGTGACGTCATAGGGCATAGTAATTATGATGTCATCATATACTGTGACGTCATAATACATGCTCATGATGCTCCAGTAGATGTGACACAAATTGGGGCAAGAGAAATTGCTGATAATACCTGCTTGTTGCGCTCTCATAATATATTGTGATGTCATAATGCGGATACATTATGACGTCATAATACATTGTGACGTCATATTGCATACTAATTATGATGTCATCATATACTGGGACGTCATAATACATGCTCATGGTGCTCCAGTAGATGTGACACAAATTGGGGTACGAGAAATTGCTCATAATACCTGCATGTTGCGCTCTCATAATATATTGTGATGTCATAATGCGGATACATTATGACGTCGTAATACATTGTGACGTCATAGTGCATGCTAATTATGATGTCATCATATACTGTGACGTCATAATTCATGCTCATGATGCTCCAGTAGATGTGACACAAATTGGGGTACGAGAAATTGCTCATAATACCTGCATGTTGCGCTCTCATAATATATTGTGATGTCATAATGCGGATACATTATGACGGCATAATACATTGTGACGTCATACTGCATACTAATTATGATGTCATCATATACTGTGACGTCATAATACATGCTCATGATGCTCCAGTAGATGTGACACAAATTGGGGTAAGAGAAATTGCTCATAATACCTGCATGTTGCGCTCTCATAATATATTGTGATGTCATTATGCAGATACATTATGACGTCATAATACATTGTGACGTCATACTACATACTAATTATGATGTCATGATATACTCTGACGTCATAATACATGCTGATGATGCTGCAGTAGATGTGACACAAATTGGGGTAAGCGAAATTGGTCATGAAACCTGCAAATTGCGCTCTCATAATATATTGTGAAGTCATAATGCGGATACATTACGACGTCATAATACATTGTGACGTCATGCTGCATAATAATTATGATGTCATCATATAGTGTGACGCCATAATACATGCTCATGATGCTCCAGTAGATGTGACACAAATTGGGGCAAGAGAAATTGCTCATAATACCTGCATGTTGCGCTCTCATAATATATTGTGATGTCATAATGCGGATACATTATGATGTCATAATACATTTTGACGTCATACTGCATACTAATTATGATGTCATCATATACTCTGACGTCATGATACATGCTGATGATGCGGCAGTAGATGTGACACAAATTGGGGCAAGAGAAATTGCTCATAATACCTGCATGTTGCGCTCTCATAATATATTGTGATGTCATAATGCGGATACATTATGACGTCATAATACATTTTGACGTCATACTGCATACTAATTATGATGTCATCATATACTCTGACGTCATGATACATGCTGATGATGCTGCAGTAGATATGACAAAAATTGGGGTAAGCGAAATTGGTCATAATACCTGCATGTTCCGCTCTCATAATATATTGTGATGTCATATTGCGGACACATTATGACGTCATAATACATTGTGACGTCATACTAAATACTAATTATGATGTCATCATATACTGTGACATCATAATACATGCTCATGATGCTCCAGTAGATGTGACACAAATTGGGGTAAGAGAAATTGCTCATAATACCTGCAAATTACGCTCTCATGATATATTGTGATGTCATAATGCGGATACATTATGACATCATAGTACATTGTCACGTCATAGTGCTTACTAATTATGATGTCATCATATACTGTGACATCCTAATACATGCTCATGATGCTCCAGTAGATGTGACACAAATTGGGGTAAGAGAAATTGCTCATAATACCTGCAAATTGCACTCTCATAATATATTGTGATGTCATAATGCGGATACATTATGATGTCATAATATATTGTGACGTCATACTGCATACTAATTATGATGTCATCATATAGTGTGACGTCATAATACATGCTCATGATGCTCCAGTAGATGTGACACAAATTGGGGTAAGCGAAATTAGTCATAATACCTGCATGTTGCGCTCTCATAATATATTGTGATGTCAAAATGCGGATACATTATGACGTCATAATACATTGTGACGTCATAGTGCATACTAATTATGATGTCATCATATACTGTGATGTCATAATACATGCTGTTGATGCTCCAGTAGATGTGACAAAAATTGGGGTACGAGAAATTGCTCATAATACCTGCATGTTGCGCTCTCATAATATATTGTGATTTCATAATGCGGATACATTATGACGGCATAATATATTGTGACGTCATACTGCATACTAATTATGATGTCATCATATACTGTGACGTCATAATACATGCTCATGATGCTCCAGTAGATATGACACAAATTGGGGTAATCGAAAATGGTCATAAAACCTGCAAATTGCGCTCTCATAATATATTGTGATGTCATAATGCGGATACATTATGACGGCATAATACATTGTGACGTCATACTACATACTAATTATGATGTCATCATATACTGTGACGTCATAATACATGCTCATGATGCTCCAGTAGATGTGACACAATTTGGGGTAAGCGAAATTGTTCATAAAACCTGCAAATTGCGCTCTCATAATATATTGTGATGTTATAATGCGGATACATTATGACGTCATAATACATTGTGACGTCATAGTGCATACTAATTATGATGTCATCATATACTGTGACGTCATAATACCTTCTCATGATGCTCCAGTAGATGTGACACAGATTGGGGTACGAGAAATTGCTCATAATACCTGCATGTTGCGCTCTCATAATATATTGTGATGTCTTAATGCGGATACATTATGACATCATAATACATTGTGACTTCATACTACATACTAATTATGATGTCATCATATACTGTGACGTCATAATACATGCTCATGACGCTCCAGTAGATGTGACACAAATTGGGGTAAGCGAAATTGGTCATAAAACCTGCAAATTGCGTTCTCATAATATATTGTGATGTCATAATGCGGATATATTATGATGTCATAATACATTGTGACGTCATACTGCATAGTAATTATGATGTCATCATATACTGTGACATCATAATACATGCTCATGATGCTCCAGTATATGTGACACTAATTGGGGTAAGCGAAATTGGTCATAATACCTGCATGTTGCGCTCTCATAATATATTGTGATGTCATAATGCGGATACATTATGACGTCATAATACATTGTGACGTCATAGTGCATACTAATTATGATGTCATCATATACTGTGATGTCATAATACATGCTCATGATGCTCCAGTAGATGTGACACAAATTGGGGTAAGAGAAATTGCTCATAATACCTGCATGTTGCGCTCTCATAATATATTGTGATGTCATTATGCAGATACATTATGACGTCATAATACATTGTGACGTCATACTGCATACTAATTATGATGTCATGATATACTCTGACGTCATAATACATGCTGATGATGCTGCAGTAGATGTGACACAAATTGGGGTAAGCGAAATTGATCATGAAACCTGCAAATTGCGCTCTCATAATATATTGTGATGTCATAATGCGGATAGATTATGACGTTTAATACATTGTGACGTCATGCTGCATACTAATTATGATGTCATCATATAGTGTGACGCCAAAATACATGCTCATGATGCTCCAGTAGATGTGACACAAATTGGGGCAAGAGAAATTGCTCATAATACCTGCATGTTGCGCTCTCATAATATATTGTGATGTCATAATGCGGATACATTATGACGTCATAATACATTTTGACGTCATACTGCATACTAATTATGATGTCATCATATACTCTGACGTCATGATACATGCTGATGATGCTGCAGTAGATGTGACACAAATTGGGGTAACCGAAATTGGTCATAAAACCTGCAAATTGCGCTCTCATAATATATTGTGATGTCATAATGCGGATACATTATGACGTCATAATACATTGTGACGTCATAGTGCATACTAATTATGATGTCATCATATACTGTGATGTCATAATACATGCTGATGATGCTCCAGTAGATGTGACACAAATTGGGGTAAGAGAAATTGCTCATAATTCCTGCATGTTGCGCTCTCATAATATATTGTGATGTCATAATGCAGATACATTATGACGTCATAATATATTGTGACGTCATACTGCATACTAATTATGATGTCATCATATACTCTGACGTCATAATACATGCTGATGATGCTGCAGTAGATGTGACACAAATTGTGGTAAGCGAAATTGGTCATGAAACCTGCAAATTGCGCTCTCCTAATATATTGTGATGTCATAATGCGGATACATTATGACGTCATAATACATTGTGACGTCATACTGCATACTAATTATGATGTCATCATATACTGTGACGCCATAATACATGCTCATGATGCTCCAGTAGATTTGACACAAATTGGGGTAAGAGATATTGCTCATAATACCTGCATGTTGCGCTCTCATAATATATTGTGATGTCATAATGCGCATACATTATGACGGCATACTACATTGTGACGTCATACTGCATATTAATTATAATGTCATCATACACTGTGACGTCATAATACATGCTCATGATGCTCCAGTAGATATGACACAAATTGGGGTAATCGAAAATGGTCATAAAACCTGCAAATTGCGCTCTCATAATATATTGTGATGTCATAATGCAGATACATTATGACGTCATAATACATTGTGACGTCATAGTGCATACTAATTATGATGTCATCATATACTGTGACGTCATAATGCATGCTCATGAATGCTCCAGTAGATGTGACACAAATTGGGGTAAGAGAAATTGGTCATAATACCTGCATGTTGCGCTCTCATAATACATTGTGATGTCATAATGCGGATACATTATGACGTCATAATACATTGTGACGTCATACTACATACTAATTATGATGTCATCATATACTGTGACCTCATAATACATGCTCATGATGCTCCAGTAGATGTGACACAAATTGGGGTAAGCGAAACTGGTCATAATACCTGCATGTTGCGCTCTCATAATATATTGTGATGTCATAATGCGGATACATTATGACGTCATAATACATTGTGACGTCATAGTGCATACTAATTATGATGTCATCATATACTGTGATGTCATAATACATTCTCATGATGCTCCAGTAGATGTGACACAAATTGGGGCAAGAGAAATTGCTCATAATACCTGCATGTTGCGCTCTCATAATATATTGTGATGTCAATATGCAGATACATTATGACGTCATAATACATTGTGACGTCATACTGCATACTAATTATGATGTCATGATATACTCTGACGTCATAATACATGCTGATGATGCTGCAGTAGATGTGACACAAATTGGGGTAAGCGAAATTGGTCATGAAACCTGCAAATTGCGCTCTCATAATATATTGTGATATCATAATGTGGATACATTATGACGTCATAATACATTGTGACGTCATGCTGCATACTAATTATGATGTCATCATATAGTGTGACGCCATAATACATGCTCATGATGATCCAGTAGATGTGACACAAATTGGGGCAAGAGAAATTGCTCATAATACCTGCATGTTGTGCTCTCAGAATATATTGTGATGTCATAATGCGGATACATTATGACGTCATAATACATTGTGACGTCATACTGCATACTAATTATGATGTCATCATGTACTCTGACGTCATGATACATGCTGATGATGCTGCAGTAGATGTGACACAAATTGGGATAAGCGAAATTTGTCATAAAACCTGCAAATTGCGCTCTCATAATATATTGTGATGTCATAATGCGGATACATTATGACGTCATAATACATTGTGATGTCATAGTGCATGCTAATTATGATGTCATCATATACTGTGACGTCATAATTCATGCTCATGATACTCCAGTAGATGTGACACAAATTGGGGTACGAGAAATTGCTCATAATACCTGCATGTTGCGCTCTCATAATATATTCTGATGTCATAATGCGGATACATTATGACGTCATAATACATTGTGACGTCATAGTGCATACTAATTATGATGTCATCATATACTCTGACGTCATAATACATGCTCATGATGCTCCAGTAGATGTGACACAAATTGGGGCAAGAGAAATTGCTCATAATACCTGCATGTTGCGCTCTCAGAATATATTGTGATGTCATAATGCGGATACATTATGACGTCATAATACATTGTGACGTCATACTGCATACTAATTATGATGTCATCATGTACTCTGACGTCATGATACATGCTGATGATGCTGCAGTAGATGTGACACAAATTGGGGTAAGCGAAATTGGTCATAAAACCTGCAAATTGCGCTCTCATAATATATTGTTATGTCATAATGCGGATACATTATGACGTCATAATACATTGTGACATCATAGTGCATACTAATTATGATGTCATCATATACTGTGACGTCATAATACATGCTCATGATGCTCCAGTAGATGTGACACTAATTGGGGTACGAGAAATTGCTCATAATACCTGCATGTTGCGCTCTCATAATATATTGTGATGTCATAATGCGGATACATTATGACGGCATAATACATTGTGACGTCATACTGCATACTAATTATGATGTCATCATATACTGTGACGTCATAATACATGATCATGATGCTCCAGTAGATGTGACATAAATTGAGGCAAGAGAAATTGTTCATAATACCTGCAAACTGCGCTCTCATAATATATTGTGTTGTCGGAATGCGGATTCATTATGATGTCATAATACATAGTGACGTCATAGGGCATAGTAATTATGATGTCATCATATACTGTGACGTCATAATACATGCTCATGATGCTATAGTAGATGTGACACAAATTGGGGCAAGAGAAATTGCTGATAATACCTGCTTGTTGCGCTCCCATAATATATTGTGATGTCATAATGCGGATACATTATGACGTCATAATACATTGTGACGTCATATTGCATACTAATTATGATGTCATCATATACTGGGACGTCATAATACATGCTCATGGTGCTCCAGTAGATGTGACACAAATTGGGGTACGAGAAATTGCTCATAATACCTGCATGTTGCGCTCTCATAATATATTGTGATGTCATAATGCGGATACATTATGACGTCGTAATACATTGTGACGTCATAGTGCATACTAATTATGATGTCATCATATACTGTGACGTCATAATACATGCTCATGATGCTCCAGTAGATGTGACACAAATTGGGGTACGAGAAATTGCTCATAATACCTGCATGTTGCGCTCTCATAATATATTGTGATGTCATAATGCGGATACATTATGACGGCATAATACATTGTGACGTCATACTGCATACTAATTATGATGTCATCATATACTGTGACGTCATAATACATGCTCATGATGCTCCAGTAGATATGACACAAATTGGGCTAATCGAAAATGGTCATAAAACCTGCAAATTGCGCTCTCATAATATATTGTGATGTCATAATGCGGATACATTATGACGTCATAATACAATGTGGCGTCATATTGCATACTAATTATGATGTCATCATATACTGTGATGTCATAATGCATGCTCATGAATGCTCCAGTAGATGTGACACAAATTGGGGTAAGAGAAATTGGTCATAATACCTGCATGTTGCGCTCTCATAATACATTGTGATGTCATAATGCGGATACATTATGACGTCATAATACATTGTGACGTCATACTACATACTAATTAGGATGTCATCATATACTGTGACATCATAATACATGCTCATGATGCTCCAGTAGATGTGACACAAATTGGGGTAAGCGAAATTGGTCATAATACCTGCATGTTGCGCTCTCATAATATATTGTGATGTCATAATGCGGATACATTATGACGTCGTAATACATTGTGACGTCATACTGCATACTAATTATGATGTCATCATATACTGTGACGTCATAATACATGCTCATGATGCTCCAGTAGATGTGACACAAATTGGGGTAAGCGAAATTGCTCATAATACCTGCATGTTGCGCTCTCATAATATATTGTGATGTCATTATGCAGATACATTATGACATCATAATACATTGTGACGTCATACTGCATACTAATTATGATGTCATGATATACTCTGACGTCATAATACATGCTGATGATGCTGCAGTAGATGTGACACAAATTGGGGTAAGCGAAATTGGTCATAAAACCTGCAAATTGCGCTCTCATAATATATTGTGATGTCATAATGCGGATACATTATGACGTCATAATACATTGTGACGTCATAGTGCATACTAATTATGATGTCATCATATACTGTGATGTCATAATACATTCTCATGATCCTCCAGTAGATGTGACACAAATTGGGGTAAGAGAAATTGCTCATAATACCTGCATGTTGCGCTCTCATAATATATTGTGATGTCAATATGCAGATACATTATGACGTCATAATACATTGTGACGTCATACTGCATACTAATTATGATGTCATGATATACTCTGACGTCATAATACATGCTGATGATGCTGCAGTAGATGTGACACAAATTGGGGTAAGCGAAATTGGTCATGAAACCTGCAAATTGCGCTCTCATAATATATTGTGATATCATAATGGGGATACATTATGACGTCATAATACATTGTGACGTCATGCTGCATACTAATTATGATGTCATCATATAGTGTGACGCCATAATACATGCTCATGATGATCCAGTAGATGTGACACAAATTGGGGCAAGAGAAATTGCTCATAATACCTGCATGTTGTGCTCTCAGAATATATTGTGATGTCATAATGCGGATACATTATGACGTCATAATACATTGTGACGTCATACTGCATACAAATTATGATGTCATCATGTACTCTGACGTCATGATACATGCTGATGATGCTGCAGTAGATGTGACACAAATTGGGATAAGCGAAATTTGTCATAAAACCTGCAAATTGCGCTCTCATAATATATTGTGATGTCATAATGCGGATACATTATGACGTCATAATACATTGTGATGTCATAGTGCATGCTAATTATGATGTCATCATATACTGTGACGTCATAATTCATGCTCATGATGCTCCAGTAGATGTGACACAAATTGGGGTACGAGAAATTGCTCATAATACCTGCATGTTGCGTTCTCATAATATATTGTGATGTCATAATGCGGATACATTATGACGT
Source organism: Aotus nancymaae (assembly GCF_030222135.1). NCBI lineage: Eukaryota > Metazoa > Chordata > Mammalia > Primates > Aotidae > Aotus > Aotus nancymaae. The sequence goes on along the minus strand of NW_026988499.1, from coordinate 12,226,617 downwards.
CATAATACATTGTGACGTCATAGTGCATACTAATTATGATGTCATCATATACTCTGACGTCATAATACATGCTCATGATGCTCCAGTAGATGTGACACAAATTGGGGCAAGAGAAATTGCTCATAATACCTGCATGTTGCGCTCTCATAATATATTGTGATGTCATAATGCGGATACATTATGACATCATAATACATTGTGACGTCATACTGCATACTAATTATGATGTTATCATATACTCTGACGTCATAATACATGCTGATGATGCTGCAGTAGATGTGACACAAATTGGGGTAAGCGAAATTGGTCATGAAACCTGCAAATTGCGCTCTCATAATATTTTGTGATGTCATAATGCGGATACATTATGACGTCATAATACATTGTGACGTCATACTGCATACTAATTATGATGTCATCATATACTGTGACGTCATAACACATGCTCATGATGCTCCAGTAGATGTGACACAAATTGGGGTAAGAGAAATTGCTCATAATACCTGCATGTTGCGCTCTCATAATACATTGTGATGTCATAATGCGGATATATTATGACGTCATAATATATTGTGACGTCATACTACATACTAATTATGATGTCATCATATACTGTGAGGTCATAATACATGCTCATGATGCTCCAGTAGATGTGACACAAATTGGGGTAAGCGAAATTGGTCATAATACCTGCATGTTGCGCTCTCATAATATATTGTGATGTCATAATGCGGATACATTATGACGTCATAATACATTGTGACGTCATAGTGCATACTAATTATGATGTCATCATATACTGTGACGTCATAATTCATGCTCATGATGCTCCAGTAGATGTGACACAAATTGGGGTAAGAGAAATTGCTCATAATACCTGCATGTTGCGCTCTCATAATGTATTGTGATGTCATTATGCAGATACATTATGACGTCATAATACATTGTGACGTCATAATACATTGTGACGTCATGCTGCATACTAATTATGATGTCATCATATAGTGTGACGCCATAATACATGCTCATGATGCTCCAGTAGATGTGACACAAATTGGGGCAAGAGAAATTGCTCACAATACCTGCATGTTGCGCTCTCAGAATATATTGTGATGTCATAATGCGGATACATTATGACGTCATAATACATTGTGACGTCATACTGCATACTAATTATGATGTCATCATATACTGTGACGTCATAATACATGCTCATGATGCTCCAGTAGATGTGACACAAATTGGGTTAAGCGAAATTGCTCATAATACCTGCATGTTGCGCTCTCATAATATATTGTGATGTCATTATGCAGATACATTATGACGTCATAATACATTGTGACGTCATACTGCATACTAATTATGATGTCATGATATACTCTGACGTCATAATACATGCTGATGATGCTGCAGTAGATGTGACACAAATTGGGGTAAGCGAAATTGGTCATAAAACCTGCAAATTGCGCTCTCATAATATATTTTGATGTCATAATGCGGATACATTATGACGTCATAATACATTGTGATGTCATAGTGCATACTAATTATGATGTCATCATATACTGTGACGTCATAATTCATGCTCATGATGCTCCAGTAGATGTGACACAAATTGGGGTACGAGAAATTGCTCATAATACCTGCATGTTGCGCTCTCATAATATATTGTGATGTCATAATGCGGATACATTATGACGTCATAATACATTGTGATGTCATAGTGCATACTAATTATGATGTCATCATATACTGTGACGTCATAATACATGCTCATGATGCTCCAGTAGATGTGACACAAATTGGGGCAAGAGAAATTGCTCATAATACCTGCATGTTGCGCTCTCATAATATATTGTGATGTCATAATGCGGATACATTATGACGTCATAATACATTGTGACGTCATACTGCATACTAATTATGATGTCATCATATACTCTGACGTCATAATACATGCTGTTGGTGCTGCAGTAGATGTGACACAAATAGGGGTAAGCGAAATTGGTCATGAAACCTGCAAATTGCGCTCTCATAATATATTGTGATGTCATAATGCGGATACATTATGACGTCATAATACATTGTGACGCCATAGTGCATACTAATTATGATGTCATCATATTCTGTGACGTCATAATACATGCTCATGATGCTCCAGTAGATGTGACACAAATTGGGGTAAGAGAAATTGCTCATAATACCTGCATGTTGCGCTCTCATAATACATTGTGATGTCATAATGCGGATACATTATGACGTCATAATACATTGTGACGTCATACTGCATACTAATTATGATGCCATCATATACTGTGACGTCAAAACACATGCTCATGATGCTCCAGTAGATATGACACAATTTGGGGTAAGCGAAACTGGTCATAAAACCTGCAAATTGCGCTCTCATAATATATTGTGATGTTATGATGCGGATACATTATGACGTCATAATACATTGTGACGTCATAGTGCATACTAATTATAATGTCATCATATACTGTGACGTCATAATACATGCTCATGATGCTCCAGTAGATGTGACACAAATTGGGGTAAGAGAAATTGCTCATAATACCTGCATGTTGCGCTCTCATAATGTATTGTGATGTCAAAATGCGGATACATTATAACGTCATAATACACTCTGACATCATACTGCATACTAATTATGATGTCATCATATACTGTGACGTCATAATACATGCTCATGATGCTCCAGTAGATGTGACACTAATTGGGGTAAGCCAAATTTGTCATAAAACCTGCAAATTGCGCTCTCATAATATATTGTGATGTCATAATGCGGATACATTATGACGTCATAATACATTTTGACGTCTTAGTGCATACTAATTATGATGTAATCATATACTGTGACGTCATAATTCATGCTCATGATGCTCCAGTAGATGTGACACAAATTGGGGTAATCGAAAATGGTCTTAAAACCTGGAAATTGCACTCTCATAATATATTGTGATGTCATAATGCGGATACATTATGATGTCATAAGATTGTGACATCATAGTGCATACTAATTATGATGTCATCATATACTGTGACGTCATAATACATGCTCATGATGCTCCAGTAGATGTGACACAAATTGGGGTAAGCGAAATTGGTCATATTACCTGCATGTTGCGCTCTCATAATATATTGTGATGTCATATTGCAGACACATTATGACGTCATAATACATTGTGACGTCATACTATATACTAATTATGATGTCATCATATACTGTGACGTCATAATACATGCTCATGATGCTCCAGTAGATGTGACACAAATTGGGGTAAGAGAAATTGCTCATAATACCTGCAAATTGCGCTCTCATGATATATTGTGATGTCATAATGCGGATACATTATGACATCATAGTACATTGTGACGTCATAGTGCATACTAATTATGATGTCATCATATACTGTGATGTGATAATACATGCTGATGATGCTCCAGTAGATGTGACACAAATTGGGGTAAGAGAAATTGCTCATAATACCTGCATGTTGCGCTCTCATAATATATTGTGATGTCATAATGCAGATACCTTATGACGTCATAATATATTGTGACGTCATACTGCATACTAATTATGATGTCATCATATACTCTGACGTCATAATACATGCTGATGATGCTGCAGTAGATGTGACACAAATTGGGGTAAGCGAAATTGGTCATGAAACCTGCAAATTGCGCTCTCATAATATATTTCAATGTCATAATGTGGATACATTATGACGTCATAATACATTGTGACGTCATACTGCATACTAATTATGATGTCATCATATACTGTGACGCCGTAATACATGCTCATGATGCTCCAGTAGATTTGACACAAATTGGGGTAAGAGAAATTGCTCATAAAACCTGCATGTTGCGCTCTCATAATATATTGTGATGTCATAATGCGGATACATTATGACGTCATAATACATTGTGACGTCATACTGCATACTAATTATGATGTCATCATATACTCTGACGTCATAATACATGCTGATGATGCTGCAGTAGATGTGACACAAATTGGGGTAAGCGAAATTGGTCATGAAACCTGCAAATTGCGCTCTCATAATATATTGTGATGTCATAATGCGGATACATTATGACGTCATAATACATTGTGACGTCATATTGCATACTAATTATGATGTCATCATATACTGTGACGTCATAATACATGCTCATGATGCTCCAGTAGATGTGACACAAATTGGGGTAAGAGAAATAGCTCATAATACCTCCATGTTGCGCTCTCATAGTATATTGTGATGTCATAATGCGGATACATTATGACGTCATAATACATTGTGACGTCATAATGCATACTAATTATGATGTCATCATATACTGTGACTTCATAATACATGCTCATGATGCTCCAGTAGATGTGACACAAATTGGGGTACGAGAAATTGCTCATAATACCTGCATGTTGCGCTCTCATAATATATTGTGATGTCATAATGCGGATACATTATGACGGCATAATATATTGTGACGTCATACTGCATACTAATTATGATGTCATCATATACTGTGACGTCATAATACATGCTAATGATGCTCCAGTAGATATGACACAATTTGGGGTAATCGAAAATGGTCATAAAACCTGCAAATTGCGCTCTCATAATATATTGTGATGTCATAATGCGGATATATTATGACGTCATAATACACTGTGACGTCATAGTGCATACTAATTATGATGTCATCATATACTGTGACGTCATAATGCATGCTCATGAATGCTCCAGTAGATGTGACACAAATTGGGGTAAGAGAAATTGGTCATAATACCTGGATGTTGCGCTCTCATAATACATTGTGATGTCATAATGCGGATACATTATGACGTCATAATACATTGTGACGTCATACTACATACTAATTATGATGTCATCATATACTGTGATGTCATAATACATGCTCATGATGCTCCAGTAGATGTGACACAATTTGGGGTAAGAGAAATTGGTCATAAAACCTGCAAATTGCGCTCTCATAATATATTGTGATGTTATAATGCGGATACATTATGACGTCATAATACATTGTGACGTCATAGTGCATACTAATTATGATGTCATCATATACTGTGACGTCATAATACCTGCTCATGATGCTCCAGTAGATGTGAAACAAATTGGGGTAAGAGAAATCGCTCACAATTACTGTATGTTGCGCTCTCATAATATATTGTGATGTCATAATGCGGATACATTATGACGTCATAATACATTGTGACATCATAGTGCATAGTAATTATGATGTCATCATATACTGTGACGTCATAATACATGATCTTGATGCTCCAGTAGATATGACACATATTGGGGTAAGAGAAATTGCTCATAATACCTGCATGTTGCGCTCTCATAATATATTGAGATGTCATAATGCGGATACATTATGACGTCATAATACATTGTGACGTCATACTGCATACTAATTATGATGTCATCATATATTGTGACGTCATAATACATGCTCATGATGCTCCAGTAGATGTGACACAAATTGGGGTAAGAGAAATTGTTCATAAAACCTGCAAATAGCGCTCTCATAATATATTGTGATGTCATAATGCGGATACATTATGACGTCATAATACATTGTGACGTCATAGTGCATACTAATTATGATGTCATCATATACTGTGACATCATAATACATGCTCATGATGCTCCAGTAGATGTGACACAAATTGGGGTAAGAGAAATTGCTCATAATAACTGCATATTGCGCTCTCATAATATATTGTGATGTCATAACGCGGATACATTATGACGTCATAATACATTGTGATGTCATAGTGCATACTAGTTATGATGTCATCATATGCTGTAATGTCACAATACATGCTCATGATGCTCCAGTAGATGTGACACAAATTGGGGTAAGAGAAATTGCTCATAATACCTTCGAATTGCGCTCTCATAATATATTGTGATGTCATAATGCGGATACATTATGACGTCATAATACATTGTGATGTCATAGTGCATACTAGTTATGATGTCATCATATGCTGTAATGTCACAATACATGCTCATGATGCTCCAGTAGATGTGACACAAATTGGGGTAAGAGAAATTGCTCATAATACCTGCGAATTGCGCTCAGATAATATATTGTGATGTCATAATGCGTAAACATTATGACGTCATAATATATTGTGACGTCATAGTGCATACTAATTATGATGTCATCATATACTCTGATGTCACAATACATGCTCTTGTTGCTCCAGTAGATGTGACACAAATTGGGGTTAGAGAAATTGGTCATAAACCCTGCAAATTGCGCTCTCATAATATATTGTGATGTCATAATGCGGATACATTATGACGTCATAATACATTGTGACACCATACTGCATACTAATTATGATGTCATCATATACTGTGACGTCATAATACATGCTCATGATGCTCCAGTAGATGTGACACAAATTGGGGTAAGAGAAATTGCTCATCATACATGAAAATTACGCTCTCATAATATATTGTGATGTCATAATGCGGATACATTATGACGTCATAATACATTGTGACATCACAGTGCATACTAATTATGATGTCATCATATACTGTCATGTCATAATACATGCTCATGATGCTCCAGTAGATGTGACACAAAATGGCGTAGCGAAATTGGTCATACCACATGCAAATTGCGCTCTCACAATATATTGTGATGTCATAATGCAGATACATTATGACATCATAATACATTGTGATATCATAGTGCATACTAACTATGATGTCATCATATACTGTGACATCGTAATACATTCTCATGATACTCCAGTACATGTGACAGAAATTGGGGAAAGAGAAATTGTTCATAATACCTGAAAATTGCGCTCTCATAATATATTGTGATGTCATAATGCGGATACATTATGACGTCATAATACATTGTGACGTCATAGTGCATACTAATTATGATGTCATCATATACTGTGACGTCATAATACATGCTCATGATGCTCCAGTAGATGTGACAAAAATTGGGGCAAGAGAAATTTCTCATAATACCTGCATGTTGCGCTCTCATAATATATTGTGATGTCAAAATGTGGATACATTATGACGTCATAATATATTGTGACGTCATACTGCATACTAATCATGATGTCATCATATACTGTGACATCATAATACATGCTCATGATGCTCCAGTAGATGTGACACAATTTGGGGTAAGCGAAATTGGTCATAAAACCTGCAAATTGCGCTCTCATAAAATATTGTGATGTCATAATGCGGATACATTATGACGTCATAATACATTGTGACATCATAGTGCATACTAATTATGATGTCATCATATACTGTGACGTCATAATACATGCTCATAATGCTCCAGTAGATGTGACACAAATTGGGTTAAGAGAATTTGCTCATAATTCCTGCATGTTGCGCTCTCATAATATATTGTGATATCATAACATATTGTGACGTCATACTGCATACTAATTATGATGTCATCAGATACTGTGACGTCATAATACATGCTCATGATGCTCCAGTAGATGTGACACAAATTGGGGTAAGCGAAATTGGTCATAAAACCTGCAAATTGCGCTCTCATAATATATTGTGATTTCATAATGCGGATACATTATGACGTCATAATACATTGTGACGTCATAGTGCATACCAATTATGATGTCATCATATACTCTGACGTCATAATACATGCTCATGATGCTCCAGTAGATGTGACACAAATTGGGGTAAGAGAAATGGGTCACAATACCTGCAAATTGCGCTCTCATCATATATTGTGATGTCATGATGCGGATAAATTATGACGTCATAATACATTGTGACGTCATACTGCATACTAATTATGTTGACATCATATACTGTGACGTCATAATACATGCTCATGATGCTCCAGTAGATGTGACACACATTGGGGTAAGCGAAATTGGTCATAAAACCTGCAAGTTGAGCTCTCATAATATATAGTGATGTCATAATGCGGATACATTATGACATCATAATATACTGTGACGTCATAGTGCATATTAATTATGATGTCATCATATACTGTGACGTCATAACACATGCTCATGATGCTCCAGTAGATGTGACACAAAATGGGGCAAGAGAAATTGCTCATAGTACCTGCATGTTGCGCTCTCATAATATATAGTGATGTCATAATGCGGATATGTTACGACGTTATAATACATTGTGACGTCATAGTGCATACTAGTTATGATGTCATCATATGCTGTGACGTCATAATACATCCTCATGATGCTCCAGTAGATGTGACACAAATTGGGGTAAGCGAAATTGGTCATAAAACCTGCAAATTGCGCTCTCATAATATATTGTGATGTCATAATGCGGATACATTATGATGTCATAATACATTGTGACGTCATAGTGCATACTAATTATGATGTCATCATATAGTGTGACGTCATAATACATGCTCATGATGCTCCAGTAGATGTGACACAAATTGGGTAAGAGAAATTGCTCAAAATACCTGCAAATTGCGCTCTCGTAATATATTGTGATGTCATAACGCGGATTCATTATGACGTCATAATACATGTGACGTCATAGTGCATACTAATTATGATGTCATCGTATACTCTGATGTCATAATACATGCTCATGATGCTCCAGTAGATGTGACACAAATTGGGGTAAGAGAAATGGGTCACAATACCTGCAAATTGCGCTCTCATCATATATTGTGATGTCATAATGCGGATACATAATGACGTCATAATACATTGTGAAGTCATACTGCTTACTAATTATGATGTCATCATATACTGTGATGTCATAATACTTGCTCATGTTGCTCCAGTAGATGTGAAACAAATTGGGGTAAGAGAATTTTCTCATAATAGCTGCCAATTGCGCTCTCGTAATGTATTGTGATGTCATAATGCGGATACATTATGACGTCATAGTACATTGTGACGTCATAGTGCATACTAATTATGATGTCATCATATACTGTGACGTCATAATACATGCTCATGATGCTCCAGTAGATGTGACACAAATTGGGGTAACAGAAATTGCTCATAATACCTGCATTATGCGCTCTCATAATATATTGTGATGTCATAATGCGGATACATTATGACGTCATAATACATTTTGACGTCATACTGCATACTAGTTATGATGTCATCATATACTCTGACGTCATAATACATGCTGATGATGCTGCAGTAGATGTGACACAAATTGGGGTAAGCGAAATTGGTCATGAAACCTGCAAATTGCGCTCTCATAATATATTTCAATGTCATAATGTGGATACATTATGACGTCATAATACATTGTGACGTCATACTGCATACTAATTATGATGTCATCATATACTGTGACGCCATAATACATGCTCATGATGCTCCAGTAGATTTGACACAAATTGGGGTAAGAGAAATTGCTCATAAAACCTGCATGTTGCGCTCTCATAATATATTGTGATGTCATAATGCGGATACATTATGACGTCATAATACATTGTGACGTCATACTGCATACTAATTATGATGTCATCATATACTCTGACGTCATAATACATGCTGATGATGCTGCAGTAGATGTGACACAAATTGGGGTAAGCGAAATTGGTCATGAAACCTGCAAATTGCGCTCTCATAATATATTGTGATGTCATAATGCGGATACATTATGACGTCATAATACATTGTGACGTCATATTGCATACTAATTATGATGTCATCATATACTGTGACGTCATAATACATGCTCATGATGCTCCAGTAGATGTGACACAAATTGGGGTAAGAGAAATTGCTCATAATACCTCCATGTTGCGCTCTCATAGTATATTGTGATGTCATAATGCGGATACATTATGACGTCATAATACATTGTGACGTCATAGTGCATACTAATTATGATGTCATCATATACTGTGACTTCATAATACATGCTCATGATGCTCCAGTAGATGTGACACAAATTGGGGTACGAGAAATTGCTCATAATACCTGCATGTTGCGCTCTCATAATATATTGTGATGTCATAATGCGGATACATTATGACGGCATAATATATTGTGATGTCATACTGCATACTAATTATGATGTCATCATATACTGTGACGTCATAATACATGCTAATGATGCTCCAGTAGATATGACACAATTTGGGGTAATCGAAAATGGTCATAAAACCTGCAAATTGCGCTCTCATAATATATTGTGATGTCATAATGCGGATATATTATGACGTCATAATACACTGTGACGTCATAGTGCATACTAATTATGATGTCATCATATACTGTGACGTCATAATGCATGCTCATGAATGCTCCAGTAGATGTGACACAAATTGGGGTAAGAGAAATTGGTCATAATACCTGGATGTTGCGCTCTCATAATACATTGTGATGTCATAATGCGGATACATTATGACGTCATAATACATTGTGACGTCATACTACATACTAATTATGATGTCATCATATACTGTGACGTCATAATACCTGCTCATGATGCTCCAGTAGATGTGAAACAAATTGGGGTAAGAGAAATCGCTCACAATTACTGTATGTTGCGCTCTCATAATATATTGTGATGTCATAATGCGGATACATTATGACGTCATAATACATTGTGACATCATAGTGCATAGTAATTATGATGTCATCATATACTGTGACGTCATAATACATGATCTTGATGCTCCAGTAGATATGACACATATTGGGGTAAGAGAAATTGCTCATAATACCTGCATGTTGCGCTCTCATAATATATTGAGATGTCATAATGCGGATACATTATGACGTCATAATACATTGTGACGTCATACTGCATACTAATTATGATGTCATCATATATTGTGACGTCATAATACATGCTCATGATGCTCCAGTAGATGTGACACAAATTGGGGTAAGAGAAATTGTTCATAAAACCTGCAAATTGCGCTCTCATAATATATTGTGATGTCATAATGCGGATACATTATGACGTCATAATACATTGTGACGTCATAGTGCATACTAATTATGATGTCATCATATACTGTGACATCATAATACATGCTCATGATGCTCCAGTAGATGTGACACAAATTGGGGTAAGAGAAATTGCTCATAATAACTGCATATTGCGCTCTCATAATATATTGTGATGTCATAACGCGAATACATTATGACGTCATAATACATTGTGACATCATACTGCATACTAATTATGACGTCATCATATACTGTGACGTCATAATACATGCTCATGATGCTCCAGTAGATGTGACACAAATTGGGGTAAGAGAAATTGCTCATAATACCTTCGAATTGCGCTCTCATAATATATTGTGATGTCATAATGCGGATACATTATGACGTCATAATACATTGTGATGTCATAGTGCATACTAGTTATGATGTCATCATATGCTGTAATGTCACAATACATGCTCATGATGCTCCAGTAGATGTGACACAAATTGGGGTAAGAGAAATTGCTCATAATACCTGCGAATTGCGCTCAGATAATATAGTGTGATGTCATAATGCGGAAACATTATGACGTCATAATATATTGTGACGTCATAGTGCATACTAATTATGATGTCATCATATACTCTGATGTCACAATACATGCTCATGTTGCTCCAGTAGATGTGTCACAAATTGGGGTTAGAGAAATTGGTCATAAACCCTGCAAATTGCGCTCTCATAATATATTGTGATGTCATAATGCGGATACATTATGACGTCATAATACATTGTGACACCATACTGCATACTAATTATGATGTCATCATATACTGTGACGTCATAATACATGCTCATGATCCTCCAGTAGATGTGACACAAATTGGAGTAAGAGAAATTGCTCTTAATACCTACAAATTGCGCTCTCATAATATATTGTGATGTCATAATGCGGATACATTATGACGTCATAATACATTGTGACGTCATAGTGCATACTAATTATGATGTCATCATATACTCTGACGTCATAATACATGCTCATGATGCTCCAGTAGATGTGACACAAATTGGGGTAAGAGAAATGGGTCACAATACCTGAAATTGCACTCTCATCATATATTGTGATATCATAATGCGGATACATTATGACGTCATAATACATTGTGAAGTCATAGTGCTTACTAATTCTGATGTCATCATATACTGTGACGTCATAATACATGCTCATGATGCTCCAGTAGATGTGACACATATTGGGGTAAGAGAATTTGCTCATAATACCTGCAAATTGCACTCTCGTAATATATTGTGATGTCATATTGCGGATACATTATGACGTCATAATACATTGTGACGTCATAGTGCATACACATTATGATGTCATCATATACTGTGACGTCATAATACATGCTCATGATCCTCCAGTAGATGTGACACGAATTGGGGTAAGAGAAATTGCTCATAATACCTGCATGTTGCGCTCTCATAATATATTGTGATGTCATAATGCGGATACATTATGACGTCATAATATATTGTGACGTCATACTGCATACTAATTATGATGTCATCATATTCTGTGACGTCATAATACATGCTGATGATGCTCCCGAAGATGTGACAAAAATTGGGGTAAGCGAAATTGGTCATAAAACCTGCAAATTGCGCTCTCATAATATATTGTGATGTCATAATGCTGATATATTATGACGTCATAATACATTGTGACGTCATATTGCATACTAATTATGATGTCATCATATACTCTGACGTCATAATACATACTCATGATGCTCCAGTAGATGTGACACAAATTGGGGTTAGAGAAATGGGTCACAATACCTGCAAATTGCGCTCTCATCATATATTGTGATGTCATAATGCGGATACATTATGACGTCATAATACATTGTGACGTCCTAGTGCATACTAATTATGATGTCATCATATACTCTGACGTCATAATACAAGCTCATGATGCTCCAGTAGATGTGACACAAGTTGGGATAAGAGAAATTGCTCATAATACCTGCATGTTGCGCTCTCATAATATATTGCGATGTCATAATGCAGATATATTATGACGTCATAATACATTGTGACGTCATAGTGCATACTAATTATGATGTCATCATATACTGTGACGTCATAATACATGCTCAGGATGCTCCAGTAGATGTGACAAAAATTGGGGTATCCGAAATTGGTCATAAAACCTTCAAATTGCGCTCTCATAATATATAGTGATGTCATAATGCGGATGTATTATGATGTCATAATACAGTGTGACGTCATAGTGCATACTAATTATGATGTCATCATATACTGTGATGTCATAATACATGCTCATAATGCTCCAGCAGATGTGACACAAATTGGGGTAAGAGAAATTGCTCATAATACCTGCATGTTGCGCTCTCATAATATAATGTGATGTCATAATGCGGATACATTATGACATCATAATACATTCTGACGTCCTAGTGCATGCTAATTATGATGTCATCACATACTGTGACGTCATAATACATGCTCATGATGCTCCAGTAGATGTGACACAAATTGGGGTAAGAGAAATTGCTCATAATTCCTGCAAATTGCACTCTCAAAATATATTGTGATGTCATAAAGCAGATATATTATGACGTCATAATACATTGTGACGTCATAGTGCATACTAACTATGATGTCATATACTGTGACGTCATAATACATGCTCATGATTCTCCAGTAGATGTGACACAAATTGGCGTAGGAGAAATTGCTCAAAATACCTGCGAATTGCGCTCTCATAATATAATGTGATGTCATAATGCGGACACATTATGACGTCATAATACATTGTGACGTCATAGTGCATACTAGTTATGATGTCATCAGATGCTGTGATGTCATAATACATGCTCATGATGCTCCAGTAGATGTGACACAAATTGGTGCAAGAGAAATTGCTCATAATACCTGCATGTTGCGCTCTCATAATATATTGTGATGTCATAATGCGGATACATTATGACGTCATAATACATTAGGACGTCATACTGCATACTAATTATGATGTCATCATATACTGTGACGTCATAATACATGCTCATGATGCTCCAGTAGATGTGACACAAATTGGGGTAACCGAAATTGGTCATAAAACCTTCAAATTGCGCTTTCATAATATATTGTGATGTCATTATGCGGATGTATTATGACGTCATAATACATTGTGACGTCATAGTGCATACTAATTATGATGTCATCATATACTGTGAAGTCATAATACATGCTCATGATGCTCCAGTAGATGTAACACAAATTGGGGTAAGAGAAATTGTTCATAATACCTGCATGTTGCGCTCTCATAATATATTGTGATGTCATAATGCGGATACATTATGACATCATAATACATTCTGACGTCCTAGTGCATGCTAATTATGATGTCATCACATACTGTGACGTCATAATACATGCTCATGATGTTCCAGCAGATGTGACACAAATTGGGGTAAGAGAAATTGCTCATAATACCTGCGAATTGCGCTCTCATAATATATTGTGATGTCATAATGCGGATACATTATGACGTCATAATGCATTGTGACGTCATACTGCACACTAATTATGATGTCATCATATACTCTGACATCATAATACATGCTCATGTTGCTCTAGCAGATGTGACACAAATTGGGGTAAGAGAAATGGGTCACAATAACTCCAAATTGCTCTCTCATCATATATTGTGAAGTCATAATGCGGATACGTTATGACGTCATAATACATTGTGACGTCATAGTTCTTACTAATTATGATGTCATCATATACTGTGACGTCATAATACATACTCATGATGCTCCAGTAGATGTGACAGAAATTGGGGTAAGAGAATTTGCTCATAATACCTGCAAATTGCGCACTCGTTATATACTGTGTTGTCATAATGCGGATACGTTATGACGTCATAATACATTTTGACGTCATAGTGCATACTAATTATGATGTCATCATATACTGTGACGTCATAATACATGCTCATGGTGCTCCAGTAGATGTGACACAAATTGGGGTAAGAGAAATTGCTCTTAATACCTGCAAATTCCGCTCTCAAAATATATTGTGATGTCATAATGCGGATACATTATGAAGTCATAATACATTGTGACATCATAGTGCATACTAATTATGATGTCATCATATACACTGACGTCATAATACATGCTCATGATGCTCCAGTAGATGTGACACAAATTGGGGTAAGAGAAATTGCTCATAATACCTGCCAGTTGCGCTCTCATAATATATTGTGATGTCATAAGGCGGATACATTATGACGTCATAATACATTGTGACATCATACTGCATACTAATTATGATGTCATCATATACTGTGAGGTCATAATACATGCTCATGATGCTCCAGTAGATGTGACACAAATTGGGGTAAGCGAAATTGGTCATAAAACCTACAAATTGCGCTCTCACAATATATTGTGATGTCATAATGCTGATATATTATGACGTCATAATACATTGTGACTTCATATTGCATACTAATTATGATGTCATCATATACTCTGACGTCATAATACATACTCATGATGCTCCAGTAGATGTGACACAAATTGGGGTTAGAGAAATGGGTCACAATACCTGCAAATTGCGCTCTCATCATATATTGTGATGTCATAATGCGGATACATTATGACGTCATAATACATTGTGACGTCATAGTGCATACTAATTATGATGTCATCATATACTGTGACGTCATAATACATGCTCATGATGCTCCAGTAGATGTGACACAAATTGGGGTAAGAGAAATTGCTCATAATTCCTGAAAATTGCACTCTCAAAGTATATTGTGATGTCATAAAGCAGATATATTAAGACGTCATAATATATTGTGACGTCATAGTGCATACTAACTATGATGTCATCATATACTGTGACGTCATAATACATGGTCATGATGCTCCAGTAGATGTGACACAAATTGGGGTAGGAGAAATTGCTCAAAATACCTGCGAATTGCGCTCTCATAATATATTGTGATGTCATAATGCGGATACATTATGACGTCATAATACATTGTGATGTCATAGTGCATACTAGTTATGATGTCATCATATGCTGTGATGTCATAATACATGCTCATGATGCTCCAGTAGATGTGACACAAATTGGGGTAAGAGAAATTGCTCATAATACCTGCGAATTGCGCTCTCATAATATATTGTGATGTCATAATGCGGATACATTATGACGTCATAATGCATTGTGACGTCATACTGCACACTAATTATGATGTCATCATATACTCTGACATCATAATACATGCTCATGTTGCTCTAGCAGATGTGACACAAATTGGGGTAAGAGAAATGGGTCACAATAACTCCAAATTGCTCTCTCATCATATATTGTGAAGTCATAATGCGGATACGTTATGACGTCATAATACATTGTGACGTCATAGTTCTTACTAATTATGATGTCATCATATACTGTGACGTCATAATACATACTCATGATGCTCCAGTAGATGTGACAGAAATTGGGGTAAGAGAATTTGCTCATAATACCTGCAAATTGCGCACTCGTTATATACTGTGTTGTCATAATGCGGATACGTTATGACGTCATAATACATTGTGACATCATAGTTCATACTAATTATGATGTCATCATATACTGTGAGGTCATAATACATGCTCATGATGCTCCAGTAGATGTGACACAAATTGGGGCAAGAGAAATTGCTCATAATACCTGCATGTTGGGCTCTCATAATATATTGTGATGTCATAATGCGGATACATTATGACATCATAATATATTGTGACGTCATACTGCATACTAAATATGATGTCATCATATACTCTGACGTCATAATACATACTCATGATGCTCCAGTAGATGTGACACAAATTGGGGTAAGAGAAATTGCTCATAAAACCTGCATGTTGCGCTCTCATAATATATTGTGAGGTCATAATGCGGATACATTATGGCGTCATAATGCATTGTGACATCTACTGCATACTAATTATGATGTCATCATATACTGTGACGTCATAATACATGCTCATGATGCTCCAGTAGATGTGATACAAATTGGGGTAATCGAAAATGGTCATAAAACCTGCAAATTGCGCTCTCATAATATATTGTGATGTCATAATGCGGATACATTATGACGTCATAATACATTGTGACGTCATAGTTCATACTAATTATGATGTCATCATATACTGTGACGTCATAATACATGCTCATGATTCTCCCGTAGATGTGACACAAATTGGGGTAAGAGAAATTGCTCATAATGCCTGCATGTTGCGCTCTCATAATATTTTGTGATGTCATAATGCTAATACATTATGACGTCATAATACATTGTGACGTCATACTGCATACTAATCATGATGTCATCATATACTGTGGCGTCATAATACATGCTCATGATGCTCCAGTAGATGTGACACAAATTGGGGTAAGCGAAATTGGTCATAAAACCTGCAAATTGCGCTCTCATAATATATTGTGATGTCATAATGTGGATACATTATGACGTCATAGTACATTGTGACGTCATAGTGCATACTAATTATGATGTCATCATTTACTGTGACGTCATAATACATGCTCATGATGCTCCAGTAGACGTGACACAAATTGGGGTAAGAGAAATTGCTCATAATACCTGCATGTTGCGCTCTCATAATATATTGAGATGTTATAATGCGGTTACATTATGACGTCATAATACATTCTGACGTCATAGTGCATGCTAATTATGATGTCATCACATACTGTGACGTCATAATACATGCTCATGATGCTCCAGTAGATGTGACACAAATTGGGGTAAGAGAAATTGGTCATAATACCTGCAAATTGCGCTCCCATAATATATTGTGATGTCATAATGTGGATACATTATGACATCATAATACATTGTGACGTCATAGTGCATACTAATTATGATGCCATCATATACTGTGACGTCATAATACATGCTCATGATCCTCCAGTAGATGTGACACGAATTGGGGTAAGAGAAATTGCTCATAATATCTGCATGTTGCGCTCTCATAATATATTGTGATGTCATAATGCGGATACATTATGACGTCATAATATATTGTGACGTCATACTGCATACTAATTATGATGTCATCATATACTGTGACGTCATAATACATGCTGATGATGCTCCAGAAGATGTGACACAAATTGAGGTAAACGAAATTGGTCATAAAACCTGAAAATTGCGCACTCATAATATATTGTGATGTCATAATGCTGATATATTATGACGTCATAATACATTGTGATGACATACTGCATACTAATTATGATGTCATCATATGATGTGACGTCATAATACATGCTCATGATGCTCCAGTAGATGTGACACAAATTGGGGCAAGAGAAATTGCTCATAATTCCTGCATGTTGCGCTCTCATAATATATTGTGATGTCATAATGCGGATACATTATGACGTCATAATACATTGTGATGTCATACGGCATATTAATTATGATGTCATCATATACTCTGACGTCATAATACATGCTGATGATGCTGCAGTAGATGTGACACAAATTGGGGTAAGCGAAATTCGTCATGAAACCTGCAAATTGCGCTCTCATAATATATTGTGATGTCATAATGCGGATACATTATGACGTCATAATACATTGTGACGTCATAGTGCATACTTATTATGATGTCATCATATACTGTGACGTCATAATACATGCTCATGATGCTCCAGTAGATGTGACACAAATTGGGGTATGCGAAATTGGTCATGAAACCTGAAAATTGCGCTCTCATAATATATTGTGATGTCATAATGCGGATACATTATGACGTCATAATACATTGTGACGTCATACTGCATAATAATTATGATGTCATCATATACTCTGATGTCATAATACATGCTCATGATGCTCCAGTAGATGTGACACAAATTGGGGTAAGAGAAATTGCTCATAATACCTGCATGTTGCGCTCTCATAATATATTGTGATGTCATAATGCGGATACATTATGACGTCATAATACATTGTGACGTCTTACTGCATACTAATTATGATGTCATCATATACTCTGACGCCATAATACATGCTGATGATGCTGCAGTAGATGTGACACAAATTGGGGTAAGCGAAATTGCTCATGAAACCTGCAAATTGCGCTCTCATAATATATTGTGATGTCATAATGCGGATACATTATGACGTCATAATACATTTTGACGTCATAGTGCATACTAATTATGATGTAATCATATACTGTGATGTCCTAATACATGGTCATGATGCTCCAGCAGATGTGACACAAATTGGGGCAAGAGAAATTGCTCACAATACCTGCATGTTGCGTTCTCATAATATATTGTGATGTCATAATGTGGATACATTATGACGTCATAATACATTGTGACGTCATAGTGCATACTAATTATGATGTCATCATATACTGTGACGTCATAATACATGCTCATGATGCTCCAGTAGATGTGACACAAATTGGGGCAAGAGAAATTGCTCATAATACCTGCATGTTGCGCTCTCATAATATATTGTGATGTCATAATGCGGATACATTATGACGTCATAATATATTGTGACGTCATACTGCATACTAAATATGACGTCATCATATACTCTGACGTCATAATACATGCTCATGATGCTCCAGTAGATGTGACACAAATTGGGGTAAGAGAAATTGCTCATAAAACCTGCATGTTGAGCTCCCATAATATATTGTGAGGTCATAATGCGGATACATTATGGCGTCATAATGCATTGTGACATCTACTGCATACTAATTATGATGTCATCATATACTGTGACGTCATAATACATGCTCATGATGCTCCAGTAGATGTGACACAAATTGGGGTAATCGAAAATGGTCATAAAACCTGCAAATTGCGCTCTCATAATATATTGTGATGTCATAATGCGGATACATTATGACGTCATAATACATTGTGACGTCATAATTCATACTAATTATGATGTCATCATATACTGTGACGTCATAATACATGCTCATGATGCTCCAGTAGATGTGACACAAATTGGGGTAAGAGAAATTGCTCATAATACCTGCATGTTGCGCTCTCATAATATATTGTGATGTCATAATGCGGATACATTATGACGTCACAATACATCGTGACGTCATAATGCATACTAATTATGATGTCATCATATACTCTGACGCCATAATACATGCTGATGATGCTGCAGTAGATGTGACACAAATTGGTGTAAGCGAAATTGGTCATGAAACCTGCAAATTGCGCTCTCATAATATATTGTGATGTCATAATGCGGATACATTATAACGTCATAATACATTGTGACGTCATATTGCATACTAATTATGATGTCATTAAATACTGTGACGTCATAATACATGCTCATGATGCTCCAGTAGATGTGACACAAATTGGGGTAAGAGAAATTGCTCATAATACCTGCCTGTTGCGCTCTCATAATATATTGTGATGTCATAATGCGGATTCATTATGACGTCATAATATATTGTGACGTCATACTGCATACTAAATATGATGTCATCATATACTCTGACGTCATAATACATGCTCATGATGCTCCAGTAGATGTGACACAAATTGGGGTAAGAGAAATTGCTCATAAAACCTGCATGTTGCGCTCTCATAATATATTGAGAGGTCATAATGCGGATACATTATGGCGTCATAATGCATTGTGACATCTACTGCATACTAATTATGATGTCATCATATACTGTGACGTCATAATACATGCTCATGATGCTCCAGTAGATGTGATACAAATTGGGGTAATCGAAAATGGTCATAAAACCTGCAAATTGCGCTCTCATAATATATTGTGATGTCATAATGTGGATACATTATGACGTCATAATACATTGTGACGTCATAGTTCATACTAATTATGATGTCATCATATACTGTGACGTCGTAATACATGCTCATGATGCTCCAGTAGATGTGACACAAATTGAGGTAAGAGAAATTGCTCATAATACCTGCATGTTGCGCTCTCATAATATATTGTGATGTCATAATGCGGATACATTATGACGTCATAATACATTGTGACGTCATAGTGCATACTAATTATGATGTCATCATATACTGTGACGTCATAATACATGCTCACGATGCTCCAGTAGATGTGACACAAATTGGGGTAAGAGAAATTGCTCATAATACCTGCATGTTGCGCTCTCATAATATATTGTGATGTCATAATGCGGATACATTAAGATATCATAATACATTCTTACGTCATAGTGCATGCTAATTATGATGTCATCACATACTGTGACGACATAATACATGCTCATGATGCTCCAGTAGATGTGACACAAATTGGGGTAAGAGAAATTGGTCATAATACCTGCAAATTGCGCTCTCATAATATATTGTGATGTCATAATGCGGATACATTATGACGTCATAATACATTGTGACGTCATAGTGCATACTAATTATGATGCCATCATATACTGTGACGTCATAATACATGCTCATGATGCTCCAGTAGATGTGACACAAATTGGGTTAAGCGAAATTGGTCATAAAACCTGCAAATTGCGCTCTCATTATATATTGTGATGTCATAATGCGGATACATTATGACGTCATAATACATTGTGACGTCATAGTGCATACAAATTATGATGTCATCATATACTGTGACGTCATAATACATGCTCATGATCCTCCAGTAGATGTGACACGAATTGGGGTAAGAGAAATTGCTCATAATACCTGCATGTTGCGCTCTCATAATATATTGTGATGTCATAATGCGGATACATTATGACGTCATAATATATTGTGACGTCATACTGCATACTAATTAGGATGTCATCATATACTGTGACGTCATAATACATGCTGATGATGCTCCAGAAGATGTGACACAAATTGGGGTAAGCGAAAGTGGTCATAAAACCTGCAAATTGCGCACTCATAATATATTGTGATGTCATAATGCTGATATATTATGACGTCATAATACATTGTGACGTCATATTGCATACTAATTATGATGTCATCATATGATGTGACGTCATAATACATGCTCATGATGCTCCAGTAGATGTGACACAAATTGGGGCAAGAGAAATTTCTCATAATTCCTGCATGTTGCGCTCTCATAATATATTGTGATGTCATAATGCGGATACATTATGACGTCATAATACATTGTGACGTCATACGGCATATTAATTATGATGTCATCATATACTCTGACGTCATAATACATGCTGATGATGCTGCAGTAGATGTGACACAAATTGGGGTAAGCGAAGTTCGTCATGAAACCTGCAAATTGCGCTCTCATAATATATTGTGATGTCATAATGCGGATACATTATGACGTCATAATACATTGTGACGTCATAGTGCATACTAATTATGATGTCATCATATACTGTGACGTCATAATACATGCTCATGATGCTCCAGTAGATGTGACACAAATTGGGGCAAGAGAAATTGCTCATAATTCCTGCATGTTGCGCTCTCATAATATATTTTGATGTCATAATGCGGATACATTATGATGTCATAATACATTGTGACGTCATAGTGCATACTAATTATGATGTCATCATATACTGTGACGTCATAATACATGCTCATGATGCTCCAGTAGATGTGACACAAATTGGGGTAAGAGAAATTGCTCATAATACCTGCATGTTGCGCTCTCATAATATATTGTGATGTCATAATGCGGATACATTATGACGTCATAATACATTGTGACGTCTTACTGCATACTAATTATGATGTCATCATATACTCTGACGCCATAATACATGCTGATGATGCTGCAGTAGATGTGACACAAATTGGTATAAGCGAAATTGGTCATGAAACCTGCAAATTGCGCTCTCATAATATATTGTGATGTCATAATGCGGATACATTATGACGTCATAATACATTGTGACGTCATACTGCATACTAATTATGATGTCATTAAATACTGTGACGTCATAATACATGCTCATGATGCTCCAGTAGATGTGACACAAATTGGGGTAAGAGAAATTGCTCATAATACCTGCCTGTTGCGCTCTCATAATATATTGTGATGTCATAATGCGGATACATTATGACGTCATAATATATTGTGACGTCATACTGCATACTAAATATGATGTCATCATATACTCTGACGTCATAATACATGCTCATGATGCTCCAGTAGATGTGACACAAATTGGGGTAAGAGAAATTGCTCATAAAACCTGCATGTTGCGCTCTCATAATATATTGTGAGGTCATAATGCGGATACATTATGGCGTCATAATGCATTGTGACATCTACTGCATACTAATTATGATGTCATCATATACTGTGACGTCATAATACATGCTCATGATGCTCCAGTAGATGTGATACAAATTGGGGTAATCGAAAATGGTCATAAAACCTGCAAATTGCGCTCTCATAATATATTGTGATGTCATAATGCGGATACATTATGACGTCATAATACATTGTGACGTCATAGTTCATACTAATTATGATGTCATCATATACTGTGACGTCGTAATACATGCTCATGATGCTCCAGTAGATGTGACACAAATTGAGGTAAGAGAAATTGCTCATAATACCTGCATGTTGCGCTCTCATAATATATTGTGATGTCATAATGCGGATACATTATGACGTCATAATACATTGTGACGTCATAGTGCATACTAATTATGATGTCATCATATACTGTGACGTCATAATACATGCTCACGATGCTCCAGTAGATGTGACACAAATTGGGGTAAGAGAAATTGCTCATAATACCTGCATGTTGCGCTCTCATAATATATTGTGATGTCATAATGCGGATACATTAAGACATCATAATACATTCTTACGTCATAGTGCATGCTAATTATGATGTCATCACATACTGTGACGTCATAATACATGCTCATGATGCTCCAGTAGATGTGACACAAATTGGGGTAAGAGAAATTGGTCATAATACCTGCAAATTGCGCTCTCATAATATATTGTGATGTCATAATGCGGATACATTATGACGTCATAATACATTGTGACGTCATAGTGCATACTAATTATGATGCCATCATATACTGTGACGTCATAATACATGCTCATGATGATCCAGTAGATGTGACACAAATTGGGTTAAGCGAAATTGGTCATAAAACCTGCAAATTGCGCTCTCATAATATATTGTGATGTCATAATGCGGATACATTATGACGTCATAATACATTGTGACGTCATAGTGCATACAAATTATGATGTCATCATATACTGTGACGTCATAATAAATGCTCATGATCCTCCAGTAGATGTGACACGAATTGGGTTAAGAGAAATTGCTCATAATACCTGCATGTTGCGCTCTCATAATATATTGTGATGTCATAATGTGGATACATTATGACGTCATAATATATTGTGACGTCATACTGCATACTAATTAGGATGTCATCATATACTGTGACGTCATAATACATGCTGATGATGCTCCAGAAGATGTGACACAAATTGGGGTAAGCGAAAGTGGTCATAAAACCTGCAAATTGCGCACTCATAATATATTGTGATGTCATAATGCTGATATATTATGACGTCATAATACATTGTGACGTCATACTGCATACTAATTATGATGTCATCATATGATGTGAGGTCATAATACATGCTCATGATGCTCCAGTAGATGTGACACAAATTGGGGCAAGAGAAATTTCTCATAATTCCTGCATGTTGCGCTCTCATAATATATTGTGATGTCATAATGCGGATACATTATGACATCATAATACATTGTGACGTCATACGGCATATTAATTATGATGTCATCATATACTCTGACGTCATAATACATGCTGATGATGCTGCAGTAGATGTGACACAAATTGGGGTAAGCGAAGTTCGTCATGAAACCTGCAAATTGCGCTCTCATAATATATTGTGATGTCATAATGCGGATACATTATGACGTCATAATACTTTGTGACGTCATAGTGCATACTAATTATGATGTCATCATATACTGTGACGTCATAATACATGCTCATGATGCTCCAGTAGATGTGACACAAATTGGGGCAAGAGAAATTGCTCATAATTCCTGCATGTTGCGCTCTCATAATATATTTTGATGTCATAATGCGGATACATTATGATGTCATAATACATTGTGACGTCATAGTGCATACTAATTATGATGTCATCATATACTGTGACGTCATAATACATGCTCATGATGCTCCAGTAGATGTGACACAAATTGGGGTAAGAGAAATTGCTCATAATACCTGCATGTTGCGCTCTCATAATATATTGTGATGTCATAATGCGGATACATTATGACGTCATAATACATCGTGACGTCATACTGCATACTAATTATGATGTCATCATATACTCTGACGCCATAATACATGCTGATGATGCTGCAGTAGATGTGACACAAATTGGTGTAAGCGAAATTGATCATGAAACCTGCAAATTGCGCTCTCATAATATATTGTGATGTCATAATGCGGATACATTATGACGTCATAATATATTGTGACGTCATACTGCATACTAATTATGATGTCATCAAATACTGTGACGTCATAATACATGCTCATGATGCTCCCGTAGATGTGACACAAATTGGGGTAAGAGAAATTGCTCACAATTCCTGCCTGTTGCGCTCTCATAATATATTGTGATGTCATAATGCTGATACATTATGACGTCATAATACATTGTGACGTCATACTGCATAATAATCATGATGTCATCATATACTGTGGCGTCATAATACATGCTCATGATGCTCCAGTAGATGTGACACACATTGGGGTAAGAGAAATTGCTCATAATACCTGCATGTTGCGCTCTCATAATATATTGTGATGTCATAATGCGGATACATTATGACGTCATAATATATTGTGACGTCATAGTGCATAGTAATTATGATGTCATCATATACTGTGATGTCATAATACATGCTCATGATGCTCCAGTAGATGTGACACAAATTGGGGTAAGAGAAATTGCTCATAATACCTGCATGTTGCGCTCTCATAATATATTGTGATGTCATAATGCGGATACATTATGACGTCATAATACATTGTGACGTCATACTGCATACTAATTATGATGTCATCATATACTCTGACGCCATAATACATGCTGATGATGCTGCAGTAGATGTGACACAAATTGGTGTAAGCCAAATTTTTCATGAAACCTGCAAATTGCGCTCTCATAATATATTGTGATGTCATAATGCGGATACATTATGACGTCATAATATATTGTGACGTCATACTGCATGCTAATTATGATGTCATCAAATACTGTGACGTCATAATACATGCTCATGATGCTCCCGTAGATGTGACACAAATTGGGGTAAGAGAAATTGCTCATAATACCTGCCAGTTGCGCTCTCATAATATATTGTGATGTCATAATGCGGATACATTATGACGTCATAATACATTGAGACGTCATACTGCATACTAATTATGATGTCATCATATACTGTGACGTCATAATACATGCTCATGATGCTCCAGTAGATGTGACACAAATTGGGGTAACCGAAATTGGACATAAAACCTTCAAATTGCGCTCTCATAATATATTGTGATGTCATAATGCGGATGTATTATGACGTCATAATACATTGTGTCATCATAGTGCATACTATTTATGATGTCATCATATACTGTGACGTCATCATACATGCTCATGATGCTCCAGTAGATGTGACACAAATTGGGGTAAGAGAAATTGCTCATAATACCTGCATGTTGCGCTCACATAATATATTGTGATGTCATAATGCGGATACATTATGACATCATAATACATTCTGACGTCCTAGTGCATGCTAATTATGATGTCATCACATACTGTGACGTCATAATACATGCTCATGATGCTCCAGTAGATGGGACACATATTGGGGTAAGAGAAATTGGTCATAATACCTGCAACTTGCGCTCTCATAATATATTGTGATGTCATAATGCAGATACATTATGACGTCATAATACATTGTGACGTCATAGTGCATACTAATTATGATGTCATCATATACTGTGACGTCATAATACATGCTCATGATGCTCCAGTAGATGTGACACAAATTGGGGTAAGAGAAATTGCTCATAATACCTGCCTGTTGCGCTCCCATAATATATTGTGATGTCATAATGCTGATACATTATGACGTCATAATACATTGTGACGTCATACTGCATACTAATCATGATGTCATCATATACTGTGGCGTCATAATACATGCTCATGATGCTCCAGTAGATGTGACACAACTTGGGGTAAGCGAAATTGGTCATAAAACCTGCAAATTGCGCTCTCATAATATATTGTGATGTCATAATGTGGATACATTATGATATCATAGTATATTGTGACGTCATAGTGCATACTAATTATGATGTCATCATTTACTGTGACGTCATAATACATGCTCATGATGCTCCAGTAGACGTGACACAAATTGGGGTAAGAGAAATTGCTCATAATACCTGCATGTTGCGCTCTCATACTATATTGAGATGTCATAATGCGGTTACATTATGACGTCATAATACATTGTGACGACATAGTGCATACTAATTATGATGTCATCATATACTGTGACGTCATAATACATGCTCATGATGCTCCAGTAGATGTGACAAAAATTGGGGTAAGAGAAATTGCTCATAATACCTGCATGTTGCGCTCTCATAATATATTGTGATGTCATAATGCGGATACATTAAGACATCATAATACATTCTGACGTCATAGTGCATGCTAATTATGATGTCATCACATACTGTGACGTCATAATACATGCTCATGATGCTCCAGTAGATGTGACACAATTTGGGGTAAGAGAAATTGGTCATAATACCTGCAAATTGCGCTCTCATAATATATTGTGATGTCATAATGCGGATACATTATGACGTCATAATGCATTGTGAAGTCATACTGCATACTAATTATGATGTCATCATATACTCTGACGTCATAATACATGCTCATGTTGCTCTAGTAGATGTGACACAAATTGGGGTAAGAGAAATGGGTCACAATACCTCCAAATTGCGCTCTCATCATATATTGTGATGTCATAATGCGGATACGTTATGACGTCATAATACATTCTGACGTCATAGTGCTTACTAATTATGATGTCATCATATACTGTGATGTCATAATACATACTCATGATGCTCCGGTAGATGTGACAGAAATTGGGGTAAGAGAATTTGCTCATAATACCTGCAAATTGCGCACTCGTTATATACTGTGTTGTCATAATGCGGATACGTTATGACGTCATAATACATTTTGACGTCATAGTGCATACTAATTATGATGTCATCATATACTGTGACGTCATAATACATGCTCATGGTGCTCCAGTAGACTTGACACAAATTGGGGTAAGAGAAATTGCTCTTAATACCTGCAAATTCCGCTCTCAAAATATATTGTGATGTCATAATGTGGATACATTATGATGTCATAATACATTGTGACATCACAGTGCATACTAATTATGATGTCATCATATACACTGACGTCATAATACATGGTTAAGATGCTCCAGTAGATGTGACACAAATTGGGGTAAGGGAAATTGGTCATAAAACCTGCAAATTGCGCTCTCATAATATATTGTGATGTCATAATGCGGATACATTATGGCGTCATAATACTTGTGACGTCATAGTTCATACTACTTATGATGTCATCATATACTCTGACGTCATAATACATGCTCATGATGCTCCAGTAGATGTGGCACAAATTGGGGTAAGAGAAATGGGTCACAATACATGCAAATTGCGCTCTCATCATATATTGTGATGTCATAATGCGGATACGTTATGACGTCATAATACATTGTGACGTCATAGTGCTTACTAATTATGATGTCATCATATACTGTGACGTCATAATACATGCTCATGATGCTCCAGTAGATGTGACACAAATTGGGGTAAGAGAAATTGCTCTTAATACCTGCAAATTGCGCTCTCATAATATATAGTGATGTCATAATGCGGATACATTATGACGTCATAATTCATCATGACGTCATACTGCATACTAATTATGATGTCTTCATATACTCTGACGCCATAATACATGCTGATGATGCTGCAGTAGATGTGACACAAATTGGTGTAAGCCAAATTTTTCATGAAACCTGCAAATTGCGCTCTCATAATATATTGTGATGTCATAATGCGGATACATTATGACGTCATAATATATTGTGACGTCATACTGCATGCTAATTATGATGTCATCAAATACTGTGACGTCATAATACATGCTCATGATGCTCCCGTAGATGTGACACAAATTGGGGTAAGAGAAATTGCTCATAATACCTGCCAGTTGCGCTCTCATAATATATTGTGATGTCATAATGCTGATACATTATGACGTCATAATACATTGTGACGTCATACTGCATACTAATCATGATGTCATCATATACTGTGGCGTCATAATACATGCTCATGATGCTCCAGTAGATGTGACACAAATTGGGGTAAGAGAAATTGCTGTTAATACCTGCAAATTGCGCTCTCATAATATATTGTGATGTCATAATGCGGATACATTATGACGTCATAATACATTGAGACGTCATACTGCATACTAATTATGATGTCATCATATACTGTGACGTCATAATACATGCTCATGATGCTCCAGTAGATGTGACACAAATTGGGGTAACCGAAATTGGACATAAAACCTTCAAATTGCGCTCTCATAATATATTGTGATGTCATAATGCGGATGTATTATGACGTCAAAATACATTGTGTCATCATAGTGCATACTATTTATGATGTCATCATATACTGTGACGTCATCATACATGCTCATGATGCTCCAGTAGATGTGACACAAATTGGGGTAAGAGAAATTGCTCATAATACCTGCATGTTGCGCTCACATAATATATTGTGATGTCATAATGCGGATACATTATGACATCATAATACATTCTGACGTCCTAGTGCATGCTAATTATGATGTCATCACATACTGTGATGTCATAATACATACTCATGATGCTCCGGTAGATGTGACAGAAATTGGGGTAAGAGAATTTGCTCATAATACCTGCAAATTGCGCACTCGTTATATACTGTGTTGTCATAATGCGGATACGTTATGACGTCATAATACATTTTGACGTCATAGTGCATACTAATTATGATGTCATCATATACTGTGACGTCATAATACATGCTCATGGTGCTCCAGTAGACTTGACACAAATTGGGGTAAGAGAAATTGCTCTTAATACCTGCAAATTCCGCTCTCAAAATATATTGTGATGTCATAATGTGGATACATTATGATGTCATAATACATTGTGACATCACAGTGCATACTAATTATGATGTCATCATATACACTGACGTCATAATACATGGTTAAGATGCTCCAGTAGATGTGACACAAATTGGGGTAAGGGAAATTGGTCATAAAACCTGCAAATTGCGCTCTCATAATATATTGTGATGTCATAATGCGGATACATTATGGCTTCATAATACTTGTGACGTCATAGTTCATACTACTTATGATGTCATCATATACTCTGACGTCATAATACATGCTCATGATGCTCCAGTAGATGTGGCACAAATTGGGGTAAGAGAAATGGGTCACAATACATGCAAATTGCGCTCTCATCATATATTGTGATGTCATAATGCGGATACGTTATGACGTCATAATACATTGTGACGTCATAGTGCTTACTAATTATGATGTCATCATATACTGTGACGTCATAATACATGCTCATGATGCTCCAGTAGATGTGACACAAATTGGGGTAAGAGAAATTGCTCTTAATACCTGCAAATTGCGCTCTCATAATATATTGTGATGTCATAATGCGGATACATTATGACGTCATAATACATTGTGACGTCATACTGCATACTAATTATGATGTCATCAAATACTCTGACGTCATAATACATGCTCATGATTCTCCAGTAGATGTGACACAAATTGAGGTAAGAGAAACTGCTCATAATACCTGCATGTTGGCTCCCGTAATATATTGTGATGTCATAATGCGCATAAATTATGACGTCATAATACATTGTGACGTCATAGTGCATACTAATTATGATGTCATCAAATACTGTGGCGTCATAATACATGCTCATGATGCTCCAGTAGATGTGACACAAATTGGGGTAAGAGAAATTGCTCATAATACCTGCCTGTTGCGCTCTCATAATATATTGTGATGTCATAATGCGGATACATTATGACGTCATAATACATTGAGACGTCATACTGAATACTAATTATGATGTCATCATATACTGTGACGTCATAATACATGCTCATGATGCTCCAGTAGATGTGACACAAATTGGGGTAACCGAAATTGGACATAAAACCTTCAAATTGCGCTCTCATAATATATTGTGATGTCATAATGCGGATGTATTATGACGTCATAATACATTGTGACGTCATAGTGCATACTAATTATGATGTCATCATATACTGTGACGTCATAATACATGCTCATGATGCTCCAGTAGATTTGACACAAATTGGGGTAAGAGAAATTGCTCATAATACCTGCATGTTGCGCTCTCATAATATATTGTGATGTCATAATGCGGATACATTATGACATCATAATACATTCTGACGTCCTAGTGTATGCTAATTATGATGTCATCACATACTGTGACGTCATAATACATGCTCATGATGCTCCAGTAGATGTGACACAAATTGGGGTAAGAGAAATTGGTCATAATACCTGCAACTTGCACTCTCATAATATATTGTGATGTTATAATGCAGATACATTATGACGTCATAATACATTGTGACGTCATAGTGCATACTAATTATGATGTCATCATATACTGTGACGTCATAATACATGCTCATGATGCTCCAGTAGATGTGACACAAATTGGGGTAAGAGAAATTGCTCATAATACCTGCCTGTTGGGCTCTCATAATATATTGTGATGTCATAATGCTGATACATTATGATGTCATAATACATTGTGACGTCATACTGCATACTAATCATGATATCATCATATACTGTGGCGTCATAATACATGCTCATGATGCTCCAGTAGA
This sequence comes from Aotus nancymaae, assembly GCF_030222135.1. Lineage (NCBI taxonomy): Eukaryota > Metazoa > Chordata > Mammalia > Primates > Aotidae > Aotus > Aotus nancymaae. The sequence continues at coordinate 12,194,383 of NW_026988499.1, read as the reverse complement.
TGTGACACAAATTGGGGTAAGCGAAATTGGTCATAAAACCTGCAAATTGCGCTCTCATAATATATTGTGACGTCATAATGTGGATACATTATGACGTCATAGTACATTGTGACGTCATAGTGCATACTAATTATGATGTCATCATTTACTGTGACGTCATAATACATGCTCATGATGCTCCAGTAGACGTGACACAAATTGGGGTAAGAGAAATTGCTCATAATACCTGCATGTTGCGCTCTCATAATATATTGAGATGTCATAATGCGGTTACGTTAGGACGTCATAATATATTGTGACGTCATAGTGCATACTAATTATGATGTCATCATATACTGTGACGTCATAATAAATGCTCATGATGCTCCAGTAGATGTGACAGAAATTGGGGTAAGAGAAATTGGTCATAATACCTGCAAATTGCGCTCTCATAATATATTGTGATGTCATAATGCGGATATATTATGACGTCATAATACATTGTGACGTCAAAGTGCATACTAATTATGATGCCATCATATACTGTGACGTCACAATACATGCTCATGATGCTCCAGTAGATGTGACACAAATTGGGTTAAGCGAAATTGGTCATAAAACCTGCAAATTGCGCTCTCGTAATATATTGTGATGTCATAATGCGGATACATTATGACGTCATAATACATTGTGACGTCATAGTGCGTACAAATTATGATGTCATCATATACTGTGACGTCATAATACATGCTCATGATCCTCCAGTAGATGTGACACGAATTGGGGTAAGAGAAATTGCTCATAATACCTGCATGTTGCGCTCTCATAATATATTGTGATGTCATAATGCGGATACATTATGACATCATAATATATTGTGACGTCATACTGCATACTAATTATGATGTCATCATATACTGTGACGTCATAATACATGCTGATGATGCTCCAGAAGATGTGACACAAATTGGGGTAAGCGAAATTGGTCATAAAACCTGCAAATTGCGCACTCATAATATATTGTGATGTCATAATGCTGATATATTATGACGTCATAATACATTGTGACGTCATACTGCATACTAATTATGATGTCATCATATGATGTGACGTCATAATACATGCTCATGATGCTCCAGTAGATGTGACAAAAATTGGGGCAAGAGAAATTGCTCATAATTCCTGCATGTTGCGCTCTCATAATATATTGTGATATCATAATGCGGATACATTATGACCTCATAATACATTGTGACGCCATACGGCATATTAATTATGATGTCATCATATACTCTGATGTCATAATACATGCTGATGATGCTGCAGTAGATGTGACACAAATTGGGGTAAGCGAAATTCGTCATGAAACCTGCAAATTGCGCTCTCATAATATATTGTGATGTCATAATATGGATACATTATGACGTCATAATATATTGTGACGTCATAGTGCATACTAATTATGATGTCATCATATACTGTGATGTCATAATACATGCTCATGATGCTCCAGTAGATGTGACACAAATTGGGGCAAGAGAAATTGCTCATAATTCCTGCATGTTGCGCTCTCATAATATATTTTGATGTCATAATGCGGATACATTATGATGTCATAATACATTGTGACGTCATAGTGCATACTAATTATGATGTCATCATATACTGTGACGTCATAATACATGCTCATGATGCTCCAGTAGATGTGACACAAATTGGGGTAAGAGAAATTGCTCATAATACCTGCATGTTGCGCTCTCATAATATATTGTGATGTCATAATGCGGATACATTATGACGTCATAATACATTGTGACATCATACTGCATACGAAATATTATGTCATCATATACTCTGACGTCATAATACATGCTCATGATGCTGCAGTAGATGTGACACAAATTGGGGTAAGCGAAATTGCTCATGAAACCTGCAAATTGCGCTCTCATAATATATTGTGATGTCATAATGCGGATATATTATGACGTCATAATACATTTTGACGTCATAGTGCATACTAATTATGATGTCATCATATACTGTGATGTCATAATACATGCTCATGATGCTCCAGTAGATTTGACACAAATTGGGGCAAGAGAAATTGCTCACAATACCTGCATGTTGCGCTCTCATAATATATTGTGATGTCATAATGTGGATACATTATGACGTCATAATACATTGTGACGTCTTAGTGCATACTAATTATGATGTCATCATATACTGTGACGTCATAATACATGCTCATGATGCTCCAGTAGATGTGACACAAATTGGGGCAAGAGAAATTGCTCATAATACCTGCATGTTGCGCTCTCATAATATATTGTGATGTCATAATGCGGATACATTATGACGTCATAATATATTGTGACGTCATACTGCATACTAAATATGATGTCATCATATACTCTGACGTCATAATACATGCTCATGATGCTCCAGTAGATGTGACACAAATTGGGGTAAGAGAAATTGCTCATAATACCTGCATGTTGCGCTCTCATAATATATTGTGATGTCATAATGCGGATACATTAAGACATCATAATACATTCTGATGTCATAGTGCATGCTAATTATGATATCATCACATACTGTGACGTCATAATACATGCTCATGGTGCTCCAGTAGATGTGACACAATTTGGGGTAAGAGAAATTGGTCATAATACCTGCAAATTGCGCTCTCATAATATATTGTGATGTCATAATGCGGATACATTATGACGTCATAATGCATTGTGAAGTCATACTGCATACTAATTATGATGTCATCATATACTCTGACGTCATAATACATGCTCATGTTGCTCTAGTAGATGTGACACAAATTGGGGTAAGAGAAATGGGTCACAATACCTCCAAATTGCGCTCTCATCATATATTGTGATGTCATAATGCGGATACGTTATGACGTCATAATACATTCTGACGTCATAGTGCTTACTAATTATGATGTCATCATATACTGTGATGTCATAATACATACTCATGATGCTCCGGTAGATGTGACAGAAATTGGGGTAAGAGAATTTGCTCATAATACCTGCAAATTGCACACTCGTTATATACTGTGTTGTCATAATGCGGATACGTTATGACGTCATAATACATTTTGACGTCATAGTGCATACTAATTATGATGTCATCATATACTGTGACGTCATAATACATGCTCATGGTGCTCCAGTAGACTTGACACAAATTGGGGTAAGAGAAATTGCTCTTAATACCTGCAAATTCCGCTCTCAAAATATATTGTGATGTCATAATGTGGATACATTATGATGTCATAATACATTGTGACATCACAGTGCATACTAATTATGATGTCATCATATACACTGACGTCATAATACATGGTTAAGATGCTCCAGTAGATGTGACACAAATTGGGGTAAGGGAAATTGGTCATAAAACCTGCAAATTGCGCTCTCATAATATATTGTGATGTCATAATGCGGATACATTATGGCGTCATAATACTTGTGACGTCATAGTTCATACTACTTATGATGTCATCATATACTCTGACGTCATAATACATGCTCATGATGCTCCAGTAGATGTGGCACAAATTGGGGTAAGAGAAATGGGTCACAATACATGCAAATTGCGCTCTCATCATATATTGTGATGTCATAATGCGGATACGTTATGACGTCATAATACATTGTGACGTCATAGTGCTTACTAATTATGATGTCATCATATACTGTGACGTCATAATACATGCTCATGATGCTCCAGTAGATGTGACACAAATTGGGGTAAGAGAAATTGCTCTTAATACCTGCAAATTGCGCTCTCATAATATATTGTGATGTCATAATGCGGATACATTATGACGTCATAATTCATCATGACGTCATACTGCATACTAATTATGATGTCTTCATATACTCTGACGCCATAATACATGCTGATGATGCTGCAGTAGATGTGACACAAATTGGTGTAAGCCAAATTTTTCATGAAACCTGCAAATTGCGCTCTCATAATATATTGTGATGTCATAATGCGGATACATTATGACGTCATAATATATTGTGACGTCATACTGCATGCTAATTATGATGTCATCAAATACTGTGACGTCATAATACATGCTCATGATGCTCCAGTAGATGTGACACAAATTGGGGTAAGAGAAATTGCTCATAATACCTGCCAGTTGCGCTCTCATAATATATTGTGATGTCATAATGCTGATACATTATGACGTCATAATACATTGTGACGTCATACTGCATACTAATCATGATGTCATCATATACTGTGGCGTCATAATACATGCTCATGATGCTCCAGTAGATGTGACACAAATTGGGGTAAGAGAAATTGCTGTTAATACCTGCAAATTGCGCTCTCATAATATATTGTGATGTCATAATGCGGATACATTATGACGTCATAATACATTGAGACGTCATACTGCATACTAATTATGATGTCATCATATACTGTGACGTCATAATACATGCTCATGATGCTCCAGTAGATGTGACACAAATTGGGGTAACCGAAATTGGACATAAAACCTTCAAATTGCGCTCTCATAATATATTGTGATGTCATAATGCGGATGTATTATGACGTCATAATACATTGTGTCATCATAGTGCATACTATTTATGATGTCATCATATACTGTGACGTCATCATACATGCTCATGATGCTCCAGTAGATGTGACACAAATTGGGGTAAGAGAAATTGCTCATAATACCTGCATGTTGCGCTCACATAATATATTGTGATGTCATAATGCGGATACATTATGACATCATAATACATTCTGACGTCCTAGTGCATGCTAATTATGATGTCATCACATACTGTGACGTCATAATACATGCTCATGATGCTCCAGTAGATGGGACACATATTGGGGTAAGAGAAATTGGTCATAATACCTGCAACTTGCGCTCTCATAATATATTGTGATGTCATAATGCAGATACATTATGACGTCATAATACATTGTGACGTCATAGTGCATACTAATTATGATGTCATCATATACTGTGACGTCATAATACATGCTCATGATGCTCCAGTAGATGTGACACAAATTGGGGTAAGAGAAATTGCTCATAATACCTGCCTGTTGCGCTCTCATAATATATTGTGATGTCATAATGCTGATACATTATGACGTCATAATACATTGTGACGTCATACTGCATACTAATCATGATGTCATCATATACTGTGGCGTCATAATACATGCTCATGATGCTCCAGTAGATGTGACACAAATTGGGGTAAGCGAAATTGGTCATAAAACCTGCAAATTGCGCTCTCATAATATATTGTGATGTCATAATGTGGATACATTATGATATCATAGTATATTGTGACGTCATAGTGCATACTAATTATGATGTCATCATTTACTGTGACGTCATAATACATGCTCATGATGCTCCAGTAGACGTGACACAAATTGGGGTAAGAGAAATTGCTCATAATACCTGCATGTTGCGCTCTCATACTATATTGAGATGTCATAATGCGGTTACATTATGACGTCATAATACATTGTGACGACATAGTGCATACTAATTATGATGTCATCATATACTGTGACGTCATAATACATGCTCATGATGCTCCAGTAGATGTGACACAAATTGGGGTAAGAGAAATTGCTCATAATACCTGCATGTTGCGCTCTCATAATATATTGTGATGTCATAATGCGGATACATTAAGACATCATAATACATTCTGACGTCATAGTGCATGCTAATTATGATGTCATCACATACTGTGACGTCATAATACATGCTCATGATGCTCCAGTAGATGTGACACAATTTGGGGTAAGAGAAATTGGTCATAATACCTGCAAATTGCGCTCTCATAATATATTGTGATGTCATAATGCGGATACATTATGACGTCATAATGCATTGTGAAGTCATACTGCATACTAATTATGATGTCATCATATACTCTGACGTCATAATACATGCTCATGTTGCTCTAGTAGATGTGACACAAATTGGGGTAAGAGAAATGGGTCACAATACCTCCAAATTGCGCTCTCATCATATATTGTGATGTCATAATGCGGATACGTTATGACGTCATAATACATTCTGACGTCATAGTGCTTACTAATTATGATGTCATCATATACTGTGATGTCATAATACATACTCATGATGCTCCGGTAGATGTGACAGAAATTGGGGTAAGAGAATTTGCTCATAATACCTGCAAATTGCGCACTCGTTATATACTGTGTTGTCATAATGCGGATACGTTATGACGTCATAATACATTTTGACGTCATAGTGCATACTAATTATGATGTCATCATATACTGTGACGTCATAATACATGCTCATGGTGCTCCAGTAGACTTGACACAAATTGGGGTAAGAGAAATTGCTCTTAATACCTGCAAATTCCGCTCTCAAAATATATTGTGATGTCATAATGTGGATACATTATGATGTCATAATACATTGTGACATCACAGTGCATACTAATTATGATGTCATCATATACACTGACGTCATAATACATGGTTAAGATGCTCCAGTAGATGTGACACAAATTGGGGTAAGGGAAATTGGTCATAAAACCTGCAAATTGCGCTCTCATAATATATTGTGATGTCATAATGCGGATACATTATGGCGTCATAATACTTGTGACGTCATAGTTCATACTACTTATGATGTCATCATATACTCTGACGTCATAATACATGCTCATGATGCTCCAGTAGATGTGGCACAAATTGGGGTAAGAGAAATGGGTCACAATACATGCAAATTGCGCTCTCATCATATATTGTGATGTCATAATGCGGATACGTTATGACGTCATAATACATTGTGACGTCATAGTGCTTACTAATTATGATGTCATCATATACTGTGACGTCATAATACATGCTCATGATGCTCCAGTAGATGTGACACAAATTGGGGTAAGAGAAATTGCTCTTAATACCTGCAAATTGCGCTCTCATAATATATTGTGATGTCATAATGCGGATACATTATGACGTCATAATACATTGTGACGTCATACTGCATACTAATTATGATGTCATCAAATACTCTGACGTCATAATACATGCTCATGATTCTCCAGTAGATGTGACACAAATTGAGGTAAGAGAAACTGCTCATAATACCTGCATGTTGGCTCTCATAATATATTGTGATGTCATAATGCGCATAAATTATGACGTCATAATACATTGTGACGTCATAGTGCATACTAATTATGATGTCATCAAATACTGTGGCGTCATAATACATGCTCATGATGCTCCAGTAGATGTGACACAAATTGGGGTAAGAGAAATTGCTCATAATACCTGCCTGTTGCGCTCTCATAATATATTGTGATGTCATAATGCGGATACATTATGACGTCATAATACATTGAGACGTCATACTGAATACTAATTATGATGTCATCATATACTGTGACGTCATAATACATGCTCATGATGCTCCAGTAGATGTGACACAAATTGGGGTAACCGAAATTGGACATAAAACCTTCAAATTGCGCTCTCATAATATATTGTGATGTCATAATGCGGATGTATTATGACGTCATAATACATTGTGACGTCATAGTGCATACTAATTATGATGTCATCATATACTGTGACGTCATAATACATGCTCATGATGCTCCAGTAGATTTGACACAAATTGGGGTAAGAGAAATTGCTCATAATACCTGCATGTTGCGCTCTCATAATATATTGTGATGTCATAATGCGGATACATTATGACATCATAATACATTCTGACGTCCTAGTGTATGCTAATTATGATGTCATCACATACTCTGACGTCATAATACATGCTCATGATGCTCCAGTAGATGTGACACAAATTGGGGTAAGAGAAATTGGTCATAATACCTGCAACTTGCACTCTCATAATATATTGTGATGTTATAATGCAGATACATTATGACGTCATAATACATTGTGACGTCATAGTGCATACTAATTATGATGTCATCATATACTGTGACGTCATAATACATGCTCATGATGCTCCAGTAGATGTGACACAAATTGGGGTAAGAGAAATTGCTCATAATACCTGCCTGTTGCGCTCTCATAATATATTGTGATGTCATAATGCTGATACATTATGATGTCATAATACATTGTGACGTCATACTGCATACTAATCATGATATCATCATATACTGTGGCGTCATAATACATGCTCATGATGCTCCAGTAGATGTGACACAAATTGGGGTAAGCGAAATTGGTCATAAAACCTGCAAATTGCGCTCTCATAATATATTGTGACGTCATAATGTGGATACATTATGACGTCATAGTACATTGTGACGTCATAGTGCATACTAATTATGATGTCATCATTTACTGTGACGTCATAATACATGCTCATGATGCTCCAGTAGACGTGACACAAATTGGGGTAAGAGAAATTGCTCATAATACCTGCATGTTGCGCTCTCATAATATATTGAGATGTCATAATGCGGTTACGTTAGGACGTCATAATATATTGTGACGTCATAGTGCATACTAATTATGATGTCATCATATACTGTGACGTCATAATAAATGCTCATGATGCTCCAGTAGATGTGACAGAAATTGGGGTAAGAGAAATTGGTCATAATACCTGCAAATTGCGCTCTCATAATATATTGTGATGTCATAATGCGGATACATTATGACGTCATAATACATTGTGACGTCAAAGTGCATACTAATTATGATGCCATCATATACTGTGACGTCACAATACATGCTCATGATGCTCCAGTAGATGTGACACAAATTGGGTTAAGCGAAATTGGTCATAAAACCTGCAAATTGCGCTCTCATAATATATTGTGATGTCATAATGCGGATACATTATGACGTCATAATACATTGTGACGTCATAGTGCGTACAAATTATGATGTCATCATATACTGTGACGTCATAATACATGCTCATGATCCTCCAGTAGATGTGACACGAATTGGGGTAAGAGAAATTGCTCATAATACCTGCATGTTGCGCTCTCATAATATATTGTGATGTCATAATGCGGATACATTATGACATCATAATATATTGTGACGTCATACTGCATACTAATTATGATGTCATCATATACTGTGACGTCATAATACATGCTGATGATGCTCCAGAAGATGTGACACAAATTGGGGTAAGCGAAATTGGTCATAAAACCTGCAAATTGCGCACTCATAATATATTGTGATGTCATAATGCTGATATATTATGACGTCATAATACATTGTGACATCATACTGCATACTAATTATGATGTCATCATATGATGTGACGTCATAATACATGCTCATGATGCTCCAGTAGATGTGACAAAAATTGGGGCAAGAGAAATTGCTCATAATTCCTGCATGTTGCGCTCTCATAATATATTGTGATATCATAATGCGGATACATTATGACCTCATAAAACATTGTGACGCCATACGGCATATTAATTATGATGTCATCATATACTCTGATGTCATAATACATGCTGATGATGCTGCAGTAGATGTGACACAAATTGGGGTAAGCGAAATTCGTCATGAAACCTGCAAATTGCGCTCTCATAATATATTGTGATGTCATAATATGGATACATTATGACGTCATAATATATTGTGACGTCATAGTGCATACTAATTATGATGTCATCATATACTGTGATGTCATAATACATGCTCATGATGCTCCAGTAGATGTGACACAAATTGGGGCAAGAGAAATTGCTCATAATTCCTGCATGTTGCGCTCTCATAATATATTTTGATGTCATAATGCGGATACATTATGATGTCATAATACATTGTGACGTCATAGTGCATACTAATTATGATGTCATCATATACTGTGACGTCATAATACATGCTCATGATGCTCCAGTAGATGTGACACAAATTGGGGTAAGAGAAATTGCTCATAATACCTGCATGTTGCGCTCTCATAATATATTGTGATGTCATAATGCGGATACATTATGACGTCATAATACATTGTGACATCATACTGCATACGAAATATTATGTCATCATATACTCTGACGTCATAATACATGCTCATGATGCTGCAGTAGATGTGACACAAATTGGGGTAAGCGAAATTGCTCATGAAACCTGCAAATTGCGCTCTCATAATATATTGTGATGTCATAATGCGGATATATTATGACGTCATAATACATTTTGACGTCATACTGCATACTAATTATGATGTCATCATATACTGTGATGTCATAATACATGCTCATGATGCTCCAGTAGATTTGACACAAATTGGGGCAAGAGAAATTGCTCACAATACCTGCATGTTGCGCTCTCATAATATATTGTGATGTCATAATGTGGATACATTATGACGTCATAATACATTGTGACGTCTTAGTGCATACTAATTATGATGTCATCATATACTGTGACGTCATAATACATGCTCATGATGCTCCAGTAGATGTGACACAAATTGGGGCAAGAGAAATTGCTCATAATACCTGTATGTTGCGCTCTCATAATATATTGTGATGTCATAATGCGGATACATTATGACGTCATAATATATTGTGACGTCATACTGCATACTAAATATGATGTCATCATATACTCTGACGTCATAATACATGCTCATGATGCTCCAGTAGATGTGACACAAATTGGGGTAAGAGAAATTGCTCATAATACCTGCATGTTGCGCTCTCATAATATATTGTGATGTCATAATGCGGATACATTAAGACATCATAATACATTCTGATGTCATAGTGCATGCTAATTATGATATCATCACATACTGTGACGTCATAATACATGCTCATGGTGCTCCAGTAGATGTGACACAAATTGGGGTAAGAGAAATTGGTCATAATACCTGCAAATTGCGCTCTCATACTATATTGTGGTGTCATAATGCGGATACATTATGACGTCATAATACATTGTGACGTCATAGTGCATACTAATTATGATGCCATCATACACTGTGACGTCATAATACATGCTCATGATGCTCCAGTAGATGTGACACAAATTGGGGTAAGCGAAATTGGTCATAAAACCTGCAAATTGCGCTCTCATTATATATTGTGATGTCATAATGCGGATACATTATGACGTCATAATACATTGTGATGTCATAGTGCATACAAATTATGATATCATCATTTATTGTGACGTCATAATACATGCTCATGATCCTCCAGTAGATGTGACACAAATTGGGGTAAGATAAATTGCTCATAATACCTGCATGTTGCGCTCTCATAATATATTGTGATGTCATAATGCGGTTACATTATGACGCCATAATATATTGTGACGTCATACTGCATACTAATTATGATGTCATCATATACTGTGATGTCATAATACATGCTGATGATGCTCCAGAAGATGTGACACAAATTGGGGTAAGCGAAATTGGTCATAAAACCTGCAAATTGCGCTCTCATAATATATTGTGATGTCATAATGCTGATATATTATGACGTCATAATACATTGTGACGTCATATTGCATACTAATTATGATGTCATCATATACTCTGACGTCATAATACATACTCATGATGCTCCAGTAGATGTGACACAAATTGGGGTTAGAGAAATGGGTCACAATACCTGCAAATTGCGCTCTCATCATATATTGTGATGTCATAATGCGGATACATTATGACATCATAATACATTGTGACGTCATAGTGCATACTAATTATGATGTCATCATATACTGTGACGTCATAATACATGCTCATGATGCTCCAGTAGATGTGACACAAATTGGGGTAAGAGAAATTGCTCATAATACCTGCATGTTGCGCTCTCATAATATATTGTGATGTCATAATGCGGATACATTATGACGTCATAATACATTGTGACGTCATAGTGCATACTAATTATGATGTCATCATATACTGTGACGTCATAATACATGCTCATGATGCTCCAGTAGATGTTACACAAATTGGGGTAAGAGAAATTGCTGTTAATACCTGCAAATTGCGCTCTCATAATATATTGTGATGTCATAATGCGGATACATTATGACGTCATAATACATTGTGACGTCATAGTGCATACTAATTATGATGTCATCAAATACTGTGGCGTCATAATACATGCTCATGATGCTCCAGTAGATGTGACACAAATTGGGGTAAGAGAAATTGCTCATAATACCTGCCTGTTGCGCTCTCATAATATATTGTGATGTCATAATGTGGATACATTATGACGTCATAATACATTGAGACGTCATACTGCATACTAATTATGATGTCATCATATACTGTGACGTAATAAACATGCTCATGATGCTCCAGTAGATGTGACACAAATTGGGGTAACCGAAATTGGACATAAAACCTTCAAATTGCGCTCTCATAATATATTGTGATGCCATAATGCGGATGTATTATGACGTCATAATACATTGTGACGTCATAGTGCATACTACTTATGATGTCATCATATACTGTGACATCATAATACATGCTCATGATGCTCCAGTAGATGTGACACAAATTGGGGTAAGAGAAATTGCTCATAATACCTGCCTGTTGCGCTCTCATAATATATTGTGATGTCATAATGCGGATACATTATGACATCATAATACATTCTGACGTCCTAGTGCATGCTAATTATGATGTCATCACATACTGTGACGTCATAATACATGCTCATGATGCTCCAGTAGATGTGACACAAATCGTGGTAAGAGAAATTGGTCATAATACCTGCAACTTGCGCTCTCATAATATATTGTGATGTCATAATGCAGATACATTATGACGTCATAATACATTGTGACGTCATAGTGCATACTAATTATGATGTCATCATATACTGTGACGTCATAATACATGCTCATGATGCTCCAGTAGATGTGACACAAATTGGGGTAAGAGAAATTGCCCATAATTCCTGCAAATTGCACTCTCAAAATATATTGTGATGTCATAAAGCAGATATATTATGACGTCATAATACATTGTGCCGTCATAGTGCATACTAACTATGATGTCATCACATACTGTGACGTCATGATACATGCTCATGATGCTCCAGTAGATGTGACACAAATTGCGGTAGGAGAAATTAGTCAAAATACCTGCGAATTGCGCTCTCATAATATAATGTGATGTCATAATGCGGATACATTATGACGTCATAATACATTGTGACATCATAGTGCATACTAGCTATGATGTCATCATATGCTGTGATGTCATAATACATGCTCATGATGCTCCAGTAGATGTGACACAAATTGGGGTAAGAGAAATTGCTCATAATACCTGCGAATTGCGCTCTCATAATATATTGTGATGTCATAATGCGGATACATTATGACGTCATAATACATTGTGACGTCATGTGCATACTAATTATGATGTCATCATATACTGTGACGTCATAATACATGCTCATGATGCTCCAGTAGATGTGACAAAAATTGTTGTAAGAGAAATTGCTCAAAATACCTGCAAATTGCGCTCTCATAATATATTGTGATGTCATAATGCGGATACATTATGACGTCATAATACATTGTGACGTCACAGTGCTTACTAATTATGATGTCATCATATACTGTGACGTCATAATACATGCTCATGATGCTCCAGTAGATGTGACACAAATTGAGGTAAGAGAATTTGCTCATAATACCTGCTAATTGAGCTCTCGTAATATATTGTGATGTTATAATGCGGATACATTATGACGTCATAGTACATTTTGACGTCATAGTGCATACTAATTATGATGTCATCATTTACTGTGACGCCATAATACATGCTCATGATGCTCCAGAAGATGTGACACATATTGGGGTAAGAGAAATTGCTCATAATACCTGCATGTTGCGCTCTCATATTATATTGTGATGTCATAATGCGGATATATTATGACGACATAATACATTGTGACGTCATAGTGCATACTAATTATGATGTCATCATATACTGTGCCGTCATAATACATGCCCATGATGCTCCAGTAGATGTGACACAAATTGGGGTAAGCGAAATTGGTCATAAAACCTGCAAATTGCGCTCTCACAATATATTGTGATGTCATAATGCGGATACATTATGACGTCACAATACATTGTGACGTCAGAGTGCATACTAATTATGATGTCATCATATACTGTGACGTCATAATACATGCACATGATGCTCCAGTAGATGTGACACAAATTGGGGTAAGAGAAATTGCTCATAATACCAGCCTGTTGCGCTCTCATAATATATTGTGATGTCATAATGCGGATACATTATGACGTCATAATACATTGTGACGTCATACTGCATACTAATCATGATGTCATCATATACTGTGGCGTCATAATACATGCTCATGATGCTCCAGTAGATGTGACACAAATTGGGGTAAGCGAAATTGGTCATAAAACCTGCAAATTGCGCTCTCACAATATATTGTGATGTCATAATGTGGATACATTATGACATCATAGTACATTGTGACGTCATAGTGCATACTAATTATGATGTCATCATTTACTGTGACGTCATAATACATTCTCATGATGCTCCACTAGACGTGACACAAATTGGGGTAAGAGAAATTGCTCATAATACTTGCATGTTGCGCTCTCATAATATATTGAGATGTCATAATGCGGATACATTATGACGTCATAATACATTGTGACGTCATACTGCATACTAATTATGATGTCACCATATACTGTGACGTCATAATACATGCTCATGATGCTCCAGTAGATGTGACACAAATCTGGATAACCGAAATTTGTCATAAAACCTTCAAATTGCGCTCTCATAATATATTGTGATGTCATAATGCGGTTACATTATGACGTCATAATACATTGTGACGTCATAGTGCATACTAATTATGATGTCATCATATACTGTGATGTCATAATACATGCTCATGATGCTCCAGTAGATGTGACACAAATTGGGGTAAGAGAAATTGCTCATTATACCTGCATGTTGCGCTCTCATAATATATTGTGATGTCATAATGCGGATACATTATGACGTCATAATACATTGTGACATCATAGTGCATACTAATTATGATGTCATCATATACTGTGACGTCATATACATGCTCATGATGCTCCAGTAGATGTGACACAAATTGGGGTAAGAGAAATTGCTCATAATACCTGCATGTTGCGCTCTCATAATATATTGTGATGTCATAATTCGGATACATTACGACGTTATAATGCATTGTGACGTCATAGTGCTTACTAGTTATGATGTCATCATATGCTGTGACGTCATAATACATGCTCATGATGATCCAGTAGATGTGACAGAAATTGGGGTAAGCCAAATTGTTCATAAAACCTTCAAATTGCGCTCTCATAATATATTGTGATGGCATAATGCGGATACATTATGACGTCATAATACATTGTGACGTCATGTGCATACTAATTATGATGTCATCATATACTCTGACGTCATAATACATGCTCATGATGCTCCAGTAGATGTGACACAAATTGGGGTAAGAGAATTTGCTCATAATACCTACTAATTGCGCTCTCGTAATATATTGTGATGTCATAATGCGGATACATTATGACGTCATAGTACATTTTGACGTCATAGTGCATACTAATTATGATGTCATCATTTACTGTGACGTCATAATACATGCTCATGATGCTCCAGTAGATGTGACACAAATTGGGGTAAGAGAAATTGCTCTTAATACCTGCAAATTGCGCTCTCATAACATATTGTGATGTCATAATGCGGATACATTATGACATCATAATACATTGTGACGTCATAGTGCATACTAATTATGATGTCATCATATACTGTGACGTCATAATACATGCTCATGATGCTCCAGTAGATGTGACACAAATTGCGGTAAGAGAAATTGCTCATAATACCTGCCTGTTGGGCTCTCATAATATATTGTGATGTCATAATGCGGATACATTATGACATCATAATACATTGTGATGTCATACTGCATACTAATTATGATGTCATTATATACTGTGACATCATAATACATGCTCATGATGCTCCAGTAGATGTGACACAAATTGGGGTAAGCGAAATTGGTCATAAAACCTGCAAATTGCGCTCTCAATATATATTGTGATGTCATAATGCGTATAGATTATGACGTCATAATACATTGTGACGTCATAGTGCATACTAATTATGATGTCATCATATACTCTGACGTCATAATACATGGTCATGATGGTCCAGTAGATGTGTAACAAATTGGGGTAAGAGAAATTGGTCATAAAACCTGCAAATTGCGCTCTCATAATATATTGTGATGTCATAATGCGGATACATTATGGCGTCATAATACATTGTGATGTCATACTGCATGCTATTTATGATGTCATCATATACTGTGACGTCATAATACATGCTCATGATGCTCCAGTAGATGTGACACAAATTGGGGTTAGAGAAATGGGTCACAATACCTGCAAATTGCGCTCTCATCATATATTGTGATGTCATAATGCGGATACATTGTGACATCATAATACATTGTGACATCATACTGCATACTAATTATGATGTCGTCATATACTGTGACGTCATAATACATGCTCATGTTGCTCCAGTAGATGTGACACAAATTGGGGTAAGAGAATTTGCTCATAATAGCTGCAAATTGCGCTCTCGTAATATATTGTGATGTCATAATGCGGATATATTATGACGTCATAGTATATTGTGACATCATAGTGCATACTAATTATGATGTCATCACTTACTGTGACGTCATAATACATGCCCATGATGCTCCAGTAGATGTGACACAAATTGGGGTTAGAGAAATTGCTCATAGTACCTGCATGTTGCGCTCTCATAATATATTGTGATGTCATAATGCGGATACATTATGACGTCATAATACATTGTGACGTCATAGTGCATACTAATTATGATGTCATCATATACTGTGACGTCATAATACATGCTCATGATGCTCCAATAGATGTGACACAAATTGGGGTAAGCGAAATTGGTCATAAAACCTGCAAATTGCGCTCTCATAATATATTGTGATGTCATAATGCGGATACATTATGACGTCATAATACATTGTGACGTCATAGTGCATACTAATTATGATGTCATCAAATACTGTGACGTCATAATACATGCTCATGATTCTCCAGTAGATGTGACACAAATTGGGGTAAGAGAAATGGGTCACAATACCTGCAAATTGCGCTCTCATCATATATTGTGATGTCATAATGCGGATACATTATGACGTCATAATACATTGTGACGTCATACTGCATACTAATTATGATGTTATCATATACTGTGACGTCATCATACATGCTCATGATGCTCTAGTAGATGTGAAACACATTGGGGTAAGAGAAATTGCTCATAATACCTGCATGTTGCGCTCTCATAATATTTTGTGATGTCATAATGCGGATACATTATGACGTCATAATACATTGTGACGTCATAGTGCATACTAATTATGATGTCATCATATACTGTGACTTCATAATACATGCTCATGATGCTCCAGTAGATGTGACACAAATTGGGGTAAGCGAAATTGGTCATAAAAACTTCAAATTGCGCTCTCATAACATATTGTGATGTCATAATGTGGATACATTATGACGTCATAACACATTGTGACGTCATAGTGCATACTAATTATGATGTCATCATATACTCTGACGTCATAATACATGCTCATGATGCTCCAGTAGATATGACACAAATTGGGGTAAGAGAAATTGCTCTTAATACCTGCAAATTGCGCTCTCATAACATATTGTGATGTCATAATGCAGATACATTATGACGTCATAATATATTGTGACGTCATAGTGCATACTAATTATGATGTCATCATATACTGTGACGTCATAATACATGCTCATGATGCTCCAGTAGATGTGACACAAATTGGGGTAAGGGAAATTGCTCATAATACCTGCCTGTTGCGCTCTCATAATATATTGTGATGTCATAATGCGGATACATTATGACATCATAATACATTTTGACGTCATACTGAACACTAATTATGATGTCATTATATACTGTGACGTCATAATACATTCTCATGATGCTCCAGTAGACGTGACAGAAATTGGGGTAAGCGAAATTTGTCATAAAACCTGCAAATTGCGCTCTCATAATATATTGTGATGTCATAATGCAGATACATTATGACGTCATAATACATTGTGACGTCATAGTGCATACTAATTATGATGTCATCATATATTCTGACGTCATAATACATGGTCATGATGTTCCAGTAGATGTGACACAAATTGTGGTAAGAGAAATTGGTCATAAAACCTGCAAATTGCGCCCTCATAATATATTGTGATGTCATAATGCGGATACATTATGACGTCATAATACATTGTGACGTCATACTGCATACTAATTATGATGTCATCATATACTGTGACGTCATAATACATGCTCATGATGCTCCAGTAGATGTGACACAAATTGGGGTAAGAGATTTTGCTCATAATAGCTGCAAATTGCGCTGTCGTAATATATTGTGATGTCATAATGCGGATACATAATGACGTCATAGTACATTGTGACGTCATAGTGCATACTAATTATGATGTCATCATTTACTGTGACGTCATAATACATGCTCATGATGCTCCAGTAGATGTGACACAAATTGGGGTAAGCGAAATTGGTCACAAAACCTGCAAATTGCGCTCTCATAATATATTGTGATGTCATAATATTGATACATTATGACGTCATAATACATTGTGACGTCATACTGCATACTAATTATGCTGTCATCATATACTGTGACGTCATAATACATGCTCATGATGCTCCAGTAGATGTGACACAAATTGGGGCAAGAGAAATTGCTCATAATACCTGCATGTTGCGCTCTCATAATATATTTTGATGTCATAATGTGGATACATTATGACGTCATAATACATTGTGACGTCATACTGCATACCAATTATGATGTCATCATATACTGTGACGTCATAATACATGCTCATGATGCTCCAGTAGATGTGACACAAATTGGGGTAAGAGAATTTGCTCATAATACCTGCTAATTGCGCTCTCGTAATATATTGTGATGTCATAATGCGGATACATTATGACGTCATAGTACATTTTGACGTCATAGTGCATACTAATTATGATGTCGTCATTTACTGTGACGTCATAATACATGCTCATGATGCTCCAGTAGATGTGACACAAATTGGGGTAAGAGAAATTGCTCATAATACCTGCCTGTTGGGCTCTCATAATATACTGTGATGTCATAATGCGGATACATTATGAAATCATAAAACATTGTGATGTCATACTGCATACTAATTATGATGTCATTATATACTGTGACATCATAATACATGCTCATGATGCTCCAGTAGATGTGACACAAATTGGGGTAAGCGAAATTTGTCATAAAACCTGCAAATTGCGCTCTCATAATATATTGTGATGTCATAATGCGGATAGATTATGACGTCATAATACATTGTGACGTCATAGTGCATACTAATTATGATGTCATCATATACTCTGACGTCATAATACATGGTCATGATGCTCCAGTAGATGTGTCACAAATTGGGGTAAGAGAAATTGGTCATAAAACCTGCAAATTGCGCTCTCATAATATATTGTGATGTCATAATGTGGATACATTATGGCGTCATAATACATTGTGACGTCATACTGCATACTAATTATGATGTCATCATATACTGTGACGTCATAATATATGCTCATGATGCTCCAGTAGATGTGACACAAATTGGGGTTAGAGAAATGGGTCACAATACCTGCAAATTGCGCTCTCATAATATATTGTGATGTCATAATGCGGATACATTGTGACGTCATAATACATTGTGACATCATACTGCATACTAATTATGATGTCATCATATACTGTGACGTCCTAATACATGCTCATGATGCTCCAGTAGATGTGACACAAATTGGGGTAAGAGATTTTGCTCATAATAGCTGCAAATTGCGCTCTCGTAATATATTGTGATGTCATAATGCGGATACATTATGACGTCATAGTACATTGTGACGTCATAGTGCATACTAATTATGATGTCATCATTTACTGTGACGTCATAATACATGCTCATGATGCTCCAGTAGATGTGACACAAATTGGGGTAAGCGAAATTGGTCACGAAACCTGCAAATTGCGCTCTCATAATATATTGTGATGTCATAGTAGGGATACATTATGACGTCATAATACATTGTGACATCATACTGCATACTAATTATGCTGTCATCATATACTGTGACGTCAAAATACATGCTCATGATGCTCCAGTAGATGTGACACAAATTGGGACAAGAGAAATTGCTCATAATACCTGCATGTTGCGCTCTCAAAATATATTGTGATGTCATAAGGCGGATACATTATGACGTCATAATACAGTATGACATCATAGTGCATACTAATTATGATGTCATCATATACTGTGACGTCATAATACATGGCCATGATGCTGCAGTAGATGTGACACTAATTGGGGTAAGAGAAATTGCTCATAATACCTGCAAATTGCGCTCTCATAATATATTGTGATGTCATAATGCGGATACATAATGACATCATAATACATTGTGACGTCATACTGCATACTAATTATGATGTCATCATATACTGTGACATCATAATACATGCTCATGATGCTCCAGTAGATGTGACACAAATTGGGGTAAGCGAAATTGGTCATAAAACCTGCAAATTGCGCTCTCATAATATATTGTGATGTCATAATGCGGATACATTATGACGTCATAATACATTGTGACGTCATAGTGCATACTAATTATGATGTCATCATATACTGTGACATCATAATACATGCTCATGATGCTCCAGTAGATGTGACACAAATTGGGGTAAGAGAAATTGCTCATAATACCTGCCTGTTGCGCTCACATAATATATTGTGATGTCATAATGCGGATACATTATGACATCATAATACATTTTGACGTCATACTGAATACTAATTATGATGTCGTTATATACTGTGACGTCATAATACATGCTCATGATGCTCCAGTAGATGTGACAGAAATTGGGGTAAGCGAAATTTGTCATAAAACCTGCAAATTGCGCTCTCATAATATATTGTGATGTCATAATGCAGATACATTATGACGTCATAATACATTGTGACGTCATAGTGCATACTAATTATGATGTCATCATATATTCTGACGTCATAATACACGGTCATGATGTTCCAGTAGATGTGACACAAATTGTGGTAAGAGCAATTGGTCCTAAAACCTGCAAATTGCGCCCTCATAATATATTGTGATGTCATAATGCGGATACATTATGACGTCATAATACATTGTGACATCATAGTGCATACTAATTATGATGTCATCATAAACTCTGACGTCATAATACATGCTCATGATGCTCCAGTAGATGTGACACAAATTGGGGTAAGCGAAATTGGTCATAAAACCTGCAAATTGCACTCTCATAATATATTGTGATGTCATAATGCGGATACATTATGACGTCATAATACATTGTGACGTCATACTGCATACTAATTATGATGTCATCATATACTGTGACGTCATAATACATGCTCATGATGCTCCAGTAGATGTGACACAAATTGGGGTAAGAGATTTTGCTCATAATAGCTGCAAATTGCGCTCTCGTAATATATTGTGATGTCATAATGCGGATACATTATGACGTCATAGTACATTGTGACGTCATAGTGCATACTAATTATGATGTCATCAATTACTGTGACGTCATAATACATGCTCATGATGCTCCAGTAGATGTGACACAAATTGGGGTAAGCGAAATTGGTCACGAAACCTGCAAATTGCGCTCTCATAATATATTGTGATGTCAT
The DNA here is from genome assembly GCF_030222135.1 of Aotus nancymaae. Taxonomy (NCBI): domain Eukaryota; kingdom Metazoa; phylum Chordata; class Mammalia; order Primates; family Aotidae; genus Aotus; species Aotus nancymaae. The sequence continues at coordinate 12,172,435 of NW_026988499.1, read as the reverse complement.
AGTAGGGATACATTATGACGTCATAATACATTGTGACGTCATACTGCATACTAATTATGCTGTCATCATATACTGTGACGTCATAATACATGCTCATGATGCTCCAGTAGATGTGACACAAATTGGGGCAAGAGAAATTGCTCATAATACCTGCATGTTGCGCTCTCATAATATATTGTGATGTCATAATGCGGATACATTATGACGTCATAACACATTGTGACCTCATACTGCATACCAATTATGATGTCATCATATACTGTGACGTCATAATACATGCTCATGATGCTCCAATAGATGTGACACAAATTGGGGTAAGCGAAATTGGTCATAAAACCTGCAAATTTCGCTCTCATAATATATTGTGATATCATAATGCGGATACATTATGACGTCATAATACATTGTGACGTCATAGTGCATACTAATTATGATGTCATCATATACTGTGATGTCATAATACATGCTCATGATGCTCCAGTAGATGTGACACAAATTGGTGTAAGAGAAATTGCTCATAATACCTGCATGTTGCGCTCTCATAAAATATTGTGATGTCATAATGCGGATACATTATGACGTCATAATACATTGTGACGTCGTATTGCATACTAATTATGATGTAATCATATACTGTGACTTCATAATACATGCTCATGATGCTCCAGTAGATGTGACACAAATTGGGGTAAGCGAAATTAGTCATAAAACCTGCAAATTGCGCTCTCATAATATATTGTGATGTCACAATGCGGATACATTATGACATCATAATACATTGTGACGTCATGGTGCATACTAATTATGATGTCATCATATACTGTGACGTCATAATACATGCTGATGATGCTCCAGTAGATGTGACACAAATTGCGGTAAGCGAAATTGGTCATGAAACCTGCAAATTGCGCTCTCAAAATATATTGTGATGTCAGAATGCGGATACATTATGACGTCATAATACAGTACGACATCATAGTGCATACTAATTATGATGTCATCATATACTGTGACGTCATAATACATGGCCATGATGCTGCAGTAGATGTGACACTAATTGGGGTAAGAGAAATTGCTCATAATACCTGCAAATTGCGCTCTCATTATATATTGTGATGTCATAATGCGGATACATTATGACGTCATAATACATTGTGACGTCATACTGCATACTAATTATGATGTCATCATATACTGTGACATCATAATACATGCTCATGATGCTCCAGTAGATGTGACACAAATTGGGGTAAGCGAAATTGGTCATAAAACCTGCAAGTTGCTCTCTCATAATATATTGTGATGTCATAATGCGGATACATTATGACGTCATAATACATTGTGACGTCATAGTGTATACTAATTATGATGTCATCATACACTGTGACGTCATAATACATGCTCATGATGCTCCAGTAGATGTGACACAAATTGGGGTAAGAGAATTTGCTCATAATACCTGCTAATTGCGCTCTCGTAATATATTGTGATGTCATAATGCGGATACATTATGACGTCATAGTATATTTTGACGTCATAGTGCATACTAATTATGATGTCATCATTTACTGTGACGTCATAATACATGCTCATGATGCTCCAGTAGATGTGACACAAATTGGGGTAAGAGAAATTGCTCTTAATACCTGCATGTTGCGCTCTCATAACATATTGTGATGTCATAATGCGGATAGATTATGACGTCATAATACATTGTGACGTCATAGTGCATACTAATTATGATGTCATCATATACTGTGACGTCATAATACATGCTCATGATGCTCCAGTAGATGTGACACAAATTGGGGTAAGAGAAATTGCTCATAATACCTGCCTGTTGGGCTCTCATAATATATTGTGATGTCATAATGCGGATACATTCTGAAATCATAATACATTGTGATGTCATACTGCATACTAATTATGATGTCATTATATACTGTGACATCATAATACATGCTCATGATGCTCCAGTAGATGTGACACAAATTGGGGTAAGCGAAATTGGTCATAAAACCTGCAAATTGCGCTCTCATAATATATTGTGATGTCATAATGCGGATAGATTATGATGTCATAATACATTGTGACGTCATAGTGCATACTAATTATGATGTCATCATATACTCTGACGTCATAATACATGGTCATGATGCTCCAGTAGATGTGTCACAAATTGGGGTAAGAGAAATTGGTCATAAAACCTGCAAATTGCGCTCTCATAATATATTGTGATGTCATAATGTGGATACATTATGGCGTCATAATACATTGTGACGTCATACTGCATACTAATTATGATGTCATCATATACTGTGACGTCATAATACATGCTCATGATGCTCCAGTAGATGTGACACAAATTGGGGTTAGAGAAATGGGTCACAATACCTGCAAATTGCGCTCTCATCATATATTGTGATGTCATAATGCGGATACATTGTGACGACATAATACATTGTGACATCATACTGCATACTAATTATGATGTCATCATATACTGTGACGTCATAATACATGCTCATGATGCTCCAGTAGATGTGACACAAATTGGGGTAAGAGAATTTGCTCATAATAGCTGCAAATTGCGCTCTCGTAATATATGGTGATGTCATAGTGCGGATACATTATGACGTCATAGTATATTGTGACGTCATAGTGCATACTAATTATGATGTCATCACTTACTGTGACGTCATAATACATGCTCATGATGCTCCAGTAGATGTGACACAAATTGGGGTAAGAGAAATTGCTCATAGTACCTGCATGTTGCGCTCTCATAATATGTTGTGATGTCATAATGCGGATACATTATGACGTCATAATACATTGTGACGTCATAGTGCATACTAATTATGATGTCATCATATACTGTGACGTCAAAATACATGCTCATGATGCTCCAATAGATGTGACACAAAATGGGGTAAGCGAAATTGTTCATAAAACCTGCAAATTGCGCTCTCATAATATATTGTGATGTCATAATGCGGATACATTATGACGTCATAATACATTGTGACGTCATAGTGCATACTAATTATGATGTCATCAAATACTGTGACGTCATAATACATGCTCATGATACTCCAGTAGATGTGACACAAATTGGGGTAAGAGAAATGGGTCACAATACCTGCAAATTGCGCTCTCATCATATATTGTGATGTCATAATGCGGATACATTATGACGTCATAATACATTGTGACGTCATACTGCATACTAATTATGATGTTATCATATACTGTGACGTCATCATACATGCTCATGATGCTCTAGTAGATGTGAAACAGATTGGGGTAAGAGAAATTGCTCATAATACCTGCATGTAGCGCTCTCATAATATATTGTGATGTCATAATGCGGATACATTATGACGTCATAATTCATTGTGACGTCATACTGCATACTAATTATGATGTCATCATATACTGTGACTTCATAATACATGCTCATGATGCTCCAGTCGATGTGACACAAATTGGGGTAAGCGAAATTGGTCATAAAAACTTCAAATTGCGCTCTCATAACATATTGTGATCTCATAATGCGGATACATTATGACGTCATAATACATTGTGACGTCATAGTGCATACTAATTATGATGTCATCATATACTGTGACGTCATAATACATTCTCTTGATGCTCCAGTAGATATGACACAAATTGGGGTAAGACAAATTGCTCTTAATACCTGCAAATTGCGCTCTCATAATATATTGTGATGTCATAATGCAGATACATTATGACGTCATAATACATTGTGACGTCATAGTGCATACTAATTATGATGCCATCATATATTCTGGCGTCATAATACATGGTCATGATGTTCCAGTAGATGTGACACAAATTGTGGTAAGAGAAATTGGTCATAAAACCTGCAAATTGCGCCCTCATAATATATTGTGATGTCATAATGCGGATACATTATGACGTCATGATACATTGTGACTTCATAGTGCATACTAATTATGATGTCATCATATACTCTGACGTCATAATACATGCTCATGATGCTCCAGTAGATGTGACACAAATTGGGGTAAGCGAAATTGGTCATAAAACCTGCAAATTGCGCTCTCATCATATATTGTGATGTTATAATGCGGATACATTATGACGTCATAATACATTGTGACGTCATACTGCATACTAATTATGATGTCATCATATACTGTGACGTCATAATACATGCTCATGATGCTCCAGTAGATGTGACACAAATTGGGGTAAGAGATTTTGCTCATAATAGCTGCAAATTGTGCTGTCGTAATATATTGTGATGTCATAATGCGGATACATAATGACGTCATAGTACATTGTGACGTCATAGTGCATACTAATTATGATGTCATCATTTACTGTGACGTCATAATACATGCTCATGATGCTCCAGTAGATGTGACACAAATTGGGGTAAGCGAAATTGGTCACAAAACCTGCAAATTGCGCTCTCATAATATATTGTGATGTCATAATAGGGATACATTATGACGTCATAATACATTGTGACGTCATACTGCATACTAATTATGCTGTCATCATATACTGTGACGTCATAATACATGCTCATGATGCTCCAGTAGATGTGACACAAATTGGGGCAAGAGAAATTGCTCATAATACCTGCATGTTGCGCTCTCATAATATATTTTGATGTCATAATGCGGATACATTATGACGTCATAATACATTGTGACGTCATACTGCATACCAATTATGATGTCATCATATACTGTGACGTCATAATACATGCTCATGATGCTCCAGTAGATGTGACACAAATTGGGGTAAGAGAATTTGCTCATAATACCTGCTAATTGCGCTCTCGTAATATATTGTGATGCCATAATGCGGATACATTATGACGTCATAGTATATTTTGACGTCATAGTGCATACTAATTATGATGTCGTCATTTACTGTGACGTCATAATACATGCTCATGATGCTCCAGTAGATGTGACACAAATTGGGGTAAGAGAAATTGCTCTTAATACCTGCAAATTGCGCTCTCATAACATATTGTGATGTCATAATGCGGATACATTATGACGTCATAATACATTGTGACGTCATAGTGCATACTAATTATGATGTCATCATATACTGTGACGTCATAATACATGCTCATGATGCTCCAGTAGATGTGACACAAATTGGGGTAAGAGAAATTGCTCATAATACCTGCCTGTTGGGCTCTCATAATATACTGTGATGTCATAATGCGGATACATTATGAAATCATAATACATTGTGATGTCATACTGCATACTAATTATGATGTCATTATATACTGTGACATCATAATACATGCTCATGATGCTCCAGTAGATGTGACACAAATTGGGGTAAGCGAAATTTGTCATAAAACCTGCAAATTGCGCTCTCATAATATATTGTGATGTCATAATGCGGATAGATTATGACGTCATAATACATTGTGACGTCATAGTGCATACTAATTATGATGTCATCATATACTCTGACGTCATAATACATGGTCATGATGCTCCAGTAGATGTGTCACAAATTGGGGTAAGAGAAATTGGTCATAAAACCTGCAAATTGCGCTCTCATAATATATTGTGATGTCATAATGTGGATACATTATGGCGTCATAATACATTGTGACGTCATAGTGCATACTAATTATGATGTCATCATATACTGTGACGTCATAATATATGCTCATGATGCTCCAGTAGATGTGACACAAATTGGGGTTAGAGAAATGGGTCACAATACCTGCAAATTGCGCTCTCATAATATATTGTGATGTCATAATGCGGATACATTGTGACGTCATAATACATTGTGACATCATACTGCATACTAATTATGATGTCATCATATACTGTGACGTCATAATACATGCTCATGATGCTCCAGTAGATGTGACACAAATTGGGGTAAGAGATTTTGCTCATAATAGCTGCAAATTGCGCTCTCGTAATATATTGTGATGTCATAATGCGGATACATTATGACGTCATAGTACATTGTGACGTCATAGTGCATACTAATTATGATGTCATCATATACTGTGACGTCATAATACATGCTCATGATGCTCCAGTAGATGTGACACAAATTGGGGTAAGCGAAATTGGTCACGAAACCTGCAATTTGCGCTCTCATAATATATTGTGATGTCATAGTAGGGATACATTATGACGTCATAATACATTGTGACGTCATACTGCATACTAATTATGCTGTCATCATATACTGTGACGTCATAATACATGCTCATGATGCTCCAGTAGATGTGACACAAATTGGGACAAGAGAAATTGCTCATAATACCTGCATGTTGCGCTCTCATAATATATTTTGATGTCATAATGCGGATACATTATGACGTCATAATACATTGTGACGTCATACTGCATACCAATTATGATGTCATCATATACTGTGACGTCATAATACATGCTCATGATGCTCCAGTAGATGTGACACAAATTGGGGTAAGCGAAATTGGTCATAAAACCTGCAAATTTCGCTCTCATAATATATTGTGATGTCATACTGCGGATACATTATGACGTCATAATACATTGTGACGTCATAGTGCATACTAATTATGATGTCATCATGTACTGTGATGTCATAATACATGCTCATGATGCTCCAGTAGATGTGACACAAATTGGGGTAAGAGAAATTGCTCATAATACCTGCATGTTGCGCTCTCATAAAATATTGTGATGACATAATGCGGATACATTATGACGTCATAATACATTGTGACGTCGTATTGCATACTAATTATGATGTAATCATATACTGTGACTTCATAATACATGCTCATGATGCTCCAGTAGATGTGACACAAATTGGGGTAAGCGAAATTGGTCATGAAACCTGCAAATTGCGCTCTCAAAATATATTGTGATGTCATAAGGCGGATACATTATGACGTCATAATACAGTATGACATCATAGTGCATACTAATTATGATGTCATCATATACTGTGACGTAATAATACATGGCCATGATGCTGCAGTAGATGTGACACTAATTGGGGTAAGAGAAATTGCTCATAATACCTGCAAATTGCGCTCTCATAATATATTGTGATGTCATAATGCGGATACATAATGACATCATAATACATTGTGACGTCATACTGCATACTAATTATGATGTCATCATATACTGTGACATCATAATACATGCTCATGATGCTCCAGTAGATGTGACACAAATTGGGGTAAGCGAAATTGGTCATAAAACCTGCAAATTGCGCTCTCATAATATATTGTGATGTCATAATGCGGATACATTATGACGTCATAATACATTGTGACGTCATAGTGCATACTAATTATGATGTCATCATATACTGTGACATCATAATACATGCTCATGATGCTCCAGTAGATGTGACACAAATTGGGGTAAGAGAAATTGCTCATAATACCTGCCTGTTGCGCTCACATAATATATTGTGATGTCATAATGCGGATACATTATGACATCATAATACATTTTGACGTCATACTGAATACTAATTATGATGTCATTATATACTGTGACGTCATAATACATGCTCATGATGCTCCAGTAGATGTGACAGAAATTGGGGTAAGCGAAATTTGTCATAAAACCTGCAAATTGCGCTCTCATAATATATTGTGATGTCATAATGCAGATACATTATGACGTCATAATACATTGTGACGTCATAGTGCATACTAATTATGATGTCATCATATATTCTGACGTCATAATACACGGTCATGATGTTCCAGTAGATGTGACACAAATTGTGGTAAGAGCAATTGGTCATAAAACCTGCAAATTGCGCCCTCATAATATATTGTGATGCCATAATGCGGATACATTATGACGTCATAACACATTGTGACCTCATACTGCATACCAATTATGATGTCATCATATACTGTGACGTCATAATACATGCTCATGATGCTCCAGTAGATGTGACACAAATTGGGGTAAGCGAAATTGGTCATAAAACCTGCAAATTTCGCTCTCATAATATATTGTGATATCATAATGCGGATACATTATGACGTCATAATACATTGTGACGTCATAGTGCATACTAATTATGATGTCATCATATACTGTGATGTCATAATACATGCTCATGATGCTCCAGTAGATGTGACACAAATTGGGGTAAGAGAAATTGCTCATAATACCTGCATGTTGCGCTCTCATAAAATATTGTGATGTCATAATGCGGATACATTATGACGTCATAATACATTGTGACGTCGTATTGCATACTAATTATGATGTCATCATATACTGTGACTTCATAATACATGCTCATGATGCTCCAGTAGATGTGACACAAATTGGGGTAAGCGAAATTAGTCATAAAACCTGCAAATTGCGCTCTCATAATATATTGTGATGTCACAATGCGGATACATTATGACATCATAATACATTGTGACGTCATGGTGCATACTAATTATGATGTCATCATATACTGTGACGTCATAATACATGCTGATGATGCTCCAGTAGATGTGACACAAATTGCGGTAAGCGAAATTGGTCATGAAACCTGCAAATTGCGCTCTCAAAATATATTGTGATGTCAGAATGCGGATACATTATGACGTCATAATACAGTACGACATCATAGTGCATACTAATTATGATGTCATCATATACTGTGACGTCATAATACATGGCCATGATGCTGCAGTAGATGTGACACTAATTGGGGTAAGAGAAATTGCTCATAATACCTGCAAATTGCGCTCTCATAATATATTGTGATGTCATAATGCGGATACATTATGACGTCATAATACATTGTGACGTCATACTGCATACTAATTATGATGTCATCATATACTGTGACATCATAATACATGCTCATGATGCTCCAGTAGATGTGACACAAATTGGGGTAAGCGAAATTGGTCATAAAACCTGCAAGTTGCTCTCTGATAATATATTGTGATGTCATAATGCGGATACATTATGACGTCATAATACATTGTGACGTCATAGTGCATACTAATTATGATGTCATCATACACTGTGATGTCATAATACATGCTCATGATGCTCCAGTAGATGTGACACAAATTGGGGTAAGAGAATTTGCTCATAATACCTGCTAATTGCGCTCTCGTAATATATTGTGATGTCATAATGCGGATACATTATGACGTCATAGTATATTTTGACGTCATAGTGCATACTAATTATGATGTCATCATTTACTGTGACGTCATAATACATGCTCATGATGCTCCAGTAGATGTGACACAAATTGGGGTAAGAGAAATTGCTCTTAATACCTGCATGTTGCGCTCTCATAACATATTGTGATGTCATAATGCGGATACATTATGACGTCATAATACATTGTGACGTCATAGTGCATACTAATTATGATGTCATCATATACTGTGACGTCATAATACATGCTCATGATGCTCCAGTAGATGTGACACAAATTGGGGTAAGAGAAATTGCTCATAATACCTGCCTGTTGGGCTCTCATAATATATTGTGATGTCATAATGCGGAAACATTCTGAAATCATAATACATTGTGATGTCATACTGCATACTAATTATGATGTCATTATATACTGTGACATCATAATACATGCTCATGATGCTCCAGTAGATGTGACACAAATTGGGGTAAGCGAAATTGGTCATAAAACCTGCAAATTGCGCTCTCATAATATATTGTGATGTCATAATGCGGATAGATTATGACGTCATAATACATTGTGACGTCATAGTGCATACTAATTATGATGTCATCATATACTCTGACGTCATAATACATGGTCATGATGCTCCAGTAGATGTGTCACAAATTGGGGTAAGAGAAATTGGTCATAAAACCTGCAAATTGCGCTCTCATAATATATTGTGATGTCATAATGTGGATACATTATGGCGTCATAATACATTGTGACGTCATACTGCATACTAATTATGATGTCATCATATACTGTGACGTCATAATACATGCTCATGATGCTCCAGTAGATGTGACACAAATTGGGGTTAGAGAAATGGGTCACAATACCTGCAAATTGCCCTCTCATCATATATTGTGATGTCATAATGCGGATACATTGTGACGACATATTACATTGTGACATCATACTGCATACTAATTATGATGTCATCATATACTGTGACGTCATAATACATGCTCATGATGCTCCAGTAGATGTGACACAAATTGGGGTAAGAGAATTTGCTCATAATAGCTGCAAATTGCGCTCTCGTAATATATGGTGATGTCATAGTGCGGATACATTATGACGTCATAGTATATTGTGACGTCATAGTGCATACTAATTATGATGTCATCACTTACTGTGACGTCATAATACATGCCCATGATGCTCCAGTAGATGTGACACAAATTGGGGTAAGAGAAATTGCTCATAGTACCTGCATGTTGCGCTCTCATAATATATTGTGATGTCATAATGCGGATACATTATGACGTCATAATACATTGTGACGTCATAGTGCATACTAATTATGATGTCATCATATACTGTGACGTCAATATACATGCTCATGATGCTCCAATAGATGTGACACAAAATGGGGTAAGCGAAATTGTTCATAAAACCTGCAAATTGCGCTCTCATAATATATTGTGATGTCATAATGCGGATACATTATGACGTCATAATACATTGTGACGTCATAGTGCATACTAATTATGATGTCATCAAATACTGTGACGTCATAATACATGCTCATGATACTCCAGTAGATGTGACACAAATTGGGGTAAGAGAAATGGGTCACAATACCTGCAAATTGCGCTCTCATCATATATTGTGATGTCATAATGCGGATACATTATGACGTCATAATACATTGTGACGTCATACTGCATACTAATTATGATGTTATCATATACTGTGACGTCATCATACATGCTCATGATGCTCTAGTAGATGTGAAACAGATTGGGGTAAGAGAAATTGCTCATAATACCTGCATGTTGCGCTCTCATAATATATTGTGATGTCATAATGCGGATACATTATGACGTCATAATTCATTGTGACGTCATACTGCATACTAATTATGATGTCATCATATACTGTGACTTCATAATACATGCTCATGATGCTCCAGTCGATGTGACACAAATTGGGGTAAGCGAAATTGGTCTTAAAAACTTCAAATTGCGCTCTCATAACATATTGTGATCTCATAATGCGGATACATTATGACGTCATAATACATTGTGACGTCATAGTGCATACTAATTATGGTGTCATCATATACTGTGACGTCATAATACATTCTCTTGATGCTCCAGTAGATATGACACAAATTGGGGTAAGAGAAATTGCTCTTAATACCTGCAAATTGCGCTCTCATAACATATTGTGATGTCATAATGCAGATACATTATGACGTCATAATACATTGTGACGTCATAGTGCATACTAATTATGATGTCATCATATACTGTGACATCATAATACATACTCATGATGCTCCAGTAGATGTGACACAAATTGGGGTAAGAGAAATTGCTCATAATACCTGCCTGTTGCGCTCTCATAATATATTGTGATGTCATAATGCGGATACATTATGACATCATAATACATTTTGACGTCATACTGAATACTAATTATGATGTCATTATATACTGTGACGTCATAATACATGCTCATGATGCTCCAGTAGATGTGACAGAAATTGGGGTAAGCGAAATTTGCCATAAAACCTGCAAATTGCGCTCTCATAATATATTCTGATGTCATAATGCAGATACATTATGACGTCATAATACATTGTGACGTCATAGTGCATACTAATTATGATGTCATCATATATTCTGACGTCATAATACACGGTCATGATGTTCCAGTAGATGTGACACAAATTGTGGTAAGAGCAATTGGTCATAACACCTGCAAATTGCGCCCTCATAATATATTGTGATGTCATAATGCGGATACATTATGACGTCATGATACATTGTGACATCATAGTGCATACTAATTTTGATGTCATCATATACTCTGACGTCATAATACATGCTCATGATGCTCCAGTAGATGTGACACAAATTGGGGTAAGCGAAATTGGTCATAAAACCTGCAAATTGCGCTCTCATAATATATTGTGATGTCATAATGCGGATACATTATGACGTCATAATACATTGTGACGTCATACTGCATACTAATTATGATGTCATCATATACTGTGACGTCATAATACATGCTCATGATGCTCCAGTAGATGTGACACAAATTGGGGTAAGAGATTTTGCTCATAATAGCTGCAAATTGCGCTCTCGTAATATATTGTGATGTCATAATGCGGATACATTATGACGTCATAGTACATTGTGACGTCATAGTGCATACTAATTATGATGTCATCATTTACTGTGACGTCATAATACATGCTCATGATGCTCCAGTAGATGTGACACAAATTGGGGTAAGCGAAATTGGTCACGAAACCTGCAAATTGCGCTCTCATAATATATTGTGATGTCATAGTAGGGATACATTATGACGTCATAATACATTGTGACGTCATACTGCATACTAATTATGCTGTCATCATATACTGTGACGTCATAATACATGCTCATGATGCTCCAGTAGATGTGACACAAATTGGGGCAAGAGAAATTGCTCATAATACCTGCATGTTGCGCTCTCATAATATATTGTGATGTCATAATGCGGATACATTATGACGTCATAATACATTGTGACATCATACTGCATACCAATTATGATGTCATCATATACTGTGACGTCATAATACATGCTCTTGATGCTCCAGTAGATGTGACACAAATTGGGGTAAGCGAAATTGGTCATAAAACCTGCAAATTTCGCTCTCATAATATATTGTGATGTCATAATGCGGATACATTATGACGTCATAATACATTGTGACGTCATAGTGCATACTAATTATGATGTCATCATATACTGTGATGTCATAATACATGCTCAGGATGCTCCAGTAGATGTGACACAAATTGGGGTAAGAGAAATTGCTCATAATACCTGCATGTTGCGCTCTCATAAAATATTGTGATGTCATAATGTGGATACATTATGACGTCATAATACATTGTGACGTCGTATTGCATACTAATTATGATGTAATCATATACTGTGACTTCATAATACATGCTCATGATGCTCCAGTAGATGTGACACAGATTGGGGTAAGCGAAATTAGTCATAAAACCTGCAAATTGCGCTCTCATAATATATTGTGATGTCACAATGCGGATACATTATGACATCATAATACATTGTGACGTCATGGTGCATACTAATTATGATGTCATCATATACTGTGACGTCATAATACATGCTGATGATGCTCCAGTAGATGTGACACAAATTGCGGTAAGCGAAATTGGTCATGAAACCTGCAAATTGCGCTCTCAAAATATATTGTGATGTCAGAATGCGGATACATTATGACGTCATAATACAGTATGACATCATAGTGCATACTAATTATGATGTCATCATATACTGTGACGTCATAATACATGGCCATGATGCTGCAGTAGATGTGACACTAATTGGGGTAAGAGAAATTGCTCATAATACCTGCAAATTGCGCTCTCATAATATATTGTGATGTCATAATGCGGATACATTATGACGTCATAATACATTGTGACATCATACTGCATACTAATTATGATGTCATCATATACTGTGACATCATAATACATGCTCATGATGCTCCAGTAGATGTGACACAAATTGGGGTAAGCGAATTTGGTCATAAAACCTGCAAGTTGCTCTCTCATAATATATTGGGATGTCATAATGCGGATACATTATGACGTCATAATACATTGTGACGTCATAGTGCATACTAATTATGATGTCATCATATACTGTGACGTCATAATACATGCTCATGATGCTCCAGTAGATGTGACACAAATTGGGGTAAGAGAAATTGCTCATAATACCTGCATGTTGCGCTCTCATAATATATTGTGATGTCATAATGCGGATACATTATGACGTCATAATACATTGTGACGTCATACTGCATACTAATTATGATGTCATCATATACTGTGATGTCATAATACATGCTCATGATGCTCCAGTAGATGTGACACAAATTGGGGTAAGCGAGATTGGTCATAAAACCTGCAAATTGTGCTCTCATAATATATTGTGATGTCATAATGCGGATACATTATGACGTCATAATAGAGTATGACGTCATAGTGTATACTAATTATGATGTCATCATATACTGTGACGTCATAATACATGGCCATGATGCTGCAGTAGATGTGACACTAATTGGGGTAACAGAAATTGCTCATAATACCTGCAAATTGCGCTCTCATAATATATTGTGATGTCATAATGTGGATACATTATGACGTCATAATACATTGTGACGTCATAGTGCATACTAATAATGATGTCATCATATACTGTGACATCATAATACATGCTCATGATGCTCCAGTAGATATGACACAAATTGGGGTAAGAGAAATTGGTCATAAATCCTGCAAGTTGCTGTCTCATAATATATTGTAATGTCATAATGCGGATACATTATGACCTCATAATACATTGTGACGTCATAGTGCATACTAATTATGATGTCATCATATACTGTGACGTCATAATACATGCTCATGATGCTCCAGTAGATGTGACACAAATTGGGGTAACCGAAATTTGTCTTAAAACCTTCAAATTGCGCTCTCATAATATATTGTGATGTCATAATGCGGTTACATTATGACGTCATAATACATTGTGAAGTCATAGTGCATACTAATTATGATGTAATCATATACTGTGACGTCATAATACATGCTCATGATGCTCCAGTAGATGTGACACAAATTGGGGTAAGAGAAATTGCTCATAATACCTGCATGTTGCGCTCTCATAATATATTGTGATGTCATAATGCGGATACATTAAGACATCATAATACATTCTGACATCATAGTGCATGCTAATTATGATGTCATCACATACTGTGACGTCATAATACATGCTCATGATGCTCCAGTAGATGTGAAACAAATTGGGGTAAGAGAAATTGGTCATAATACCTGCAAATTGCGCTCTCAAAATATATTGTGATGTCATAATGCGGATACATTATGACGTCATAGTATATTGTGACGTCATAGTGCATGCTAATTATGATGTCATCACATACTGTGACGTCATAATACATGCTCATGATGCTCCAGTAGATGTGACACAAACTGGGGTAAGAGAAATTGGTCATAATACCTGCAAATTGCGCTCTCAAAATATATTGTGATGTCATAATGCGGATACATTATGACGCCATAATACATTGTGACGTCATACTGCATACTAATTATGATGTCATCATATACTGTGACGTCATAATACATGCTCATGATGCTCCAGTAGATGTGACACAAACTGAGGTAACCGAAATTGGTCATAAAACCTTCAAATTGCGCTCTCATTATATATACTGATGTCATAATGTGGATACATTATGACGTCATAATACATTTTGACGTCATAGTGCATACTAATTATGATGTCATCATATACTGTAACGTCATAATACATGCTCATGATGCTCCAGTAGATGTGACACAAATTGCGGTAAGCGAAATTGGTCATAAAACCTGCAAATAGCGCTCTCATAATATATTGTGATGTCATAAAGCGGATACATTATGACGTCATAATACATTCTGACGTCACAGTGCATACTAATTATGATGCCATCAAATACTGTGACGTCATAATACATGCTCATGATGCTCCAGTAGATGTGACAGAAATTGGGGTAAGCGAAATTGGTCATAAAACCTGCTAATTGCGCTCTCATAATATATTGCTATGTCATAATGCGGATATTTTAGGACCTCATAATACATTGTGATGTCATAGTGCATACTAATTATGATGTCATCATATACGGTGACGTCATAATACATGCTCATGATGCTCCAGTAGATGTGACACAAATTGGGGTAAGCGAAATTGGTCATAAAACCTGCAAATTGCGCTCTCATAATATATTGTGATGTCATAATGCGGATAAATTATGACGTCATAATACATTGTGACGTCATAGTGCATACTAATTATGATGTCATCAAATACTGTGACGTCATAATACATGCTCATGATACTCCAGTAGATGTGACACAAATTGTGGTAAGAGAAATGGGTCACAATACCTGCAAATTGCGCTTTCATCATATATTGTGATGTCATAATGCGGATACATTATGACGTCATAATACATTGTGACGTCATACTGCATACTAATTATGATGTTATCATATACTGTGACGTCATCATACATGCTCATGATGCTCCAGTAGATGTGACACAAATTGCGGTAAAAGAAATTGTTCATAATACCTCCATGTTGCGCTCTCATAAAATACTGTGATGTCATAATGCGGATACATTATGATGTCATAATACATTGTGACGTCGTATTGCATACTAATTATGATGTCATCATATACTGTGACTTCATAATACATGCTCAAGATGCTCCAGTAGATGTGACACAAATTGGGGTAAGCGAAATTAGTCATAAAACCTGCAAATTGCGCTCTCATAATATATTGTGATGTCACAATGCGGATACATTATGACGACAAAATACATTGTGACGTCATGGTGCATACTAATTATGATGTCATCATATACTGTGACGTCATAATACATGCTGATGATGCTCCAGTAGATGTGACACAAATTGGGGTAAGCGAAATTGTTCATGAAACCTGCAAATTGCGCTGTCATAATATATTGTGATGTCATAATGCTTATACATTATGACGTCATAATACATTGTGACGTCATACTGCATACTAATTATGATGTCATCATATACTGTGACATCATAATACATGCTCATGATGCTCCAGTAGATGTGACACAAATTGGGGTAAGCGAAATTGGTCATAAAACCTGCAAGTTGCTCTCTCATAATATATTGTGATGTCATAATGCGGATACATTATGACGGCATAATACATTGTGATGTCATAGTGCATACTAAGTATGATGTCATCATATACTGTGACGTCATAATACATGCGCATGATGCTAGAGTAGATGTGACACAAATTGGGGTCAGAGAAATTGCTCATAATACCTGCATGTTACGCTCTCATAATATATTGTGATGTCATAATGCGGATACATTATGACGTCATAATACATTGTGACGTCATACTGCATACTAATTATGATGTCATCATATACTCTGACGTCATAATACATGGTCATGTTGCTCCAGTAGATGTGTTACAAATTGGGGTAACAGAAATTGGTCATAAAACCTGCAAATTGCGCTCTCATAATATATTGTGATGTCATAATGCGGATACATTATGACGACATAATATATTGTGACGTCATAGTGCATACTAATTATGATGTCATCATATACTGTGACGTCATAATACATGCTCATGATGCTCCAATAGATGTGACACAAATTGGGGTAAGCGAAATTGGTCATAAAACCTGCAAATTGCGCTCTCATAACATATTGTGATGTCATAATGCGGATACATTATGACGTCATAATACATTGTGACGTCATAGTGCATACTAATTATGATGTCATTAAATACTGTGACGTCATAATACATGCTCATGATACTCCAGTAGATGTCACACAAATTGTGGTAAGAGAAATGGGTCACAATACCTGCAAATTGCGCTTTCGTCATATATTGTGATGTCATAATGCGGATACATTATGACGTCATAATACATTGTGACGTCATACTGCATACTAATTATGATGTTATCATATACTGTGACGTCATCATACATGCTCATGATGCTCCAGTAGATGTGACACAAATTGCGGTAAGAGAAATTGCTCATAATACCTGCATGTTGCGCTCTCATAATATATTGTGATGTCAGAATGCGGATACATTATGACGTCATAATACATTGTGACGTCATACTGCATACTAATTATGATGTCATCATATACTGTGACTTCATAATACATGCTCATGATGATGCAGTAGATGTGACACAAATTGGGGTAAGCAAAATTGGTCATAAAAACTTCAAATTGCGCTCTCATAACATATTGTGATGTCATAATGCGGATACATTATGACGTCATAATACATTGTGACATCATAGTGCATACTAATTATGATGTAATCATATACTGTGACGTCATAATACATGCTCATGATGCTCCAGTAGATATGACACAAATTGGGGTAAGAGAAATTGCTCTTAATACCTGCAAATTGCGCTCTCATAACATATTGTGATGTCATAATGCAGACACATTATGACGTCATAATACATTGTGACGTCATAGTGCATACTAATTATGATGTCATCATATACTGTGACGTCATAATATATGCTCATGATGCTCCAGTAGATGTGACACAAATTTGTGTAAGAGAAATTTCTCATAATTCCTGCCTGTTGCGCTCTCATAATATATTGTGATGTCATAATGCGGATACATTATGACATCATAATACATTTTGACGTCATACTGCATACTAATTATGATGTCATTATATACTGTGACGTCATAATACATGCTCAGGATGCTCCAGTAGATGTGACACAAATTGGGGTAAGCGAAATTGGTCATAAAACCTGCAAATTGCGCTATCATATTATATTGTGATGTCATAATGCGGATACATTATGACGTCATAATACATTGTGACGTCATAGTGCATACTAATTATGATGTCATCATATACTCTGACGTCATAATACATGGTCATGATGCTCCAGTAGATGTGACACAAATTGTGGTAAGAGAAATTAATCATAAAACCTGCAAATTGCGCCCTCATAATATATTGTGATGTCATAATGAGGATACATTATGACGTCATAATACATTGTGACATCATAGTGCATACTAATTATGATGTCATCATATACTGTGACGTCATAATACATGCTCATGATGCTCCAGCAGATGTGACAGAAATTGGGGTTAGAGAAATGTGTCACAATACCTGCAAATTGCGCTCTCATCAAATATTGTGATGTCATAATGCGGATACATTATGACGTCATAATGCATTGTGACGTCATACTGCATACTAATTATGAAGTCATCATATACTGTGACGTCATAATACATGCTCATGATGCTCCAGTAGATGTGACACAAATTGGGGTAAGAGATTTTGCTCATAATAGCTGCAAATTGCGCCCTCGTAATATATTGTGATGTCATAATGCGGATACATTATGACGTCATAGTACATTGTGACGTCATAGTGCATACTAATTATGATGTCATCATTTACTGTGACGTCATAATACATGCTCATGATGCTCCAGTAGATGTGACACAAATTGGGGCAAGAGAAATTGCTCATAATACCTGCATGTTGTGCTCTCAAAAGATATTGTGATGTCTTAATGCGAATACATTATGACGTCATAATATATTGTGACGTCATACTGCATACTAATTATGATGTCATCATATACTGTGACGTCATAATACATGCTCATGATGCTCCAGTAGATGTGACACAAATTCGGGTAAGCGAAATTGGTCATAAAACCTGCAAATTGCTCTCTCATAATATATTGTGATATCATAATGCGGATACATTATGACGTCATAATACATTGTGACGTCATAGTGCATACTAATTATGATGTCATCATATACTGTGACGTCATAATACATGCTCATGATGCTCCAGTAGATGTGACACAAATTGGGGTAAGAGAAATTGCTCATAATACCTGCATGTTGCGCTCTCATAAAATACTGTGATGTCATAATGCGGATACATTATGATGTCATAATCAATTGTGACGTCGTATTGCATACTAATTATGATGTCATCATATACTGTGACTTCATAATACATGCTCATGATGCTCCATTAGTTGTGACACAAATTGGGGTAAGAGAAATTGCTCATAATACCTGCATGTTGCGCTCTCATAATATATTGTGATGTCATAATGCGGATACATTATGACGTCAGAATACATTGTGACGTCATAGTGCATATTAATTATGATGTCATCATATACTGTGACGTCATAATACATGCTCATGATGCTCCAGTAGATGTGACACAAATTGGGGTAAGAGAAATTGCTCATAATACCTGCATGTTGCGCTCTGATAATATATTGTGATGTCATAATGCGGATACATTATGACGTCATAATACATTGTGACGTCATACTGCATACTAATTATGGTGTCATCATATAATGTGACGTCAAAATACATGCTCATGATGCTCCAGTAGATGTGACACAAATTGGGGTAAGCGAAATTGGTCATAAAACCTGCAAATTGCGCTCTCATAATATATTGTGATGTCATAATGCGGATACATTATGACGTCATAATACATTGTGACGTCATAGTGCATACTAATTATGATGTCATCATATACTGTGACGTCATAATACATGCTCATGATGCTCCAGTAGATGTGACACAAATTGGGGTAAGAGAAATTGCTCATAATACCTGCATGTTGCGCTCTCATAATATATTGTGATGTCATAATGCGGATACATTATGACGTCATAATACATTGTGACGTCATAGTGCATACTAATTATGATGTCATCATATACTGTGACGTCATAATACATGCTCATGATGCTCCAGTAGATGTGACACAAATTGGGGTAATCGAAAATGGTCATAAAACCTGCAAATTGCGCTCTCATAATATATTGTGATGTTATAATGCGGATACATTGTGACGTCATAATACATTGTGACGTCATAGTGCATAGTAATTATGATGTCATCATATACTGTGACGTCATAATACATGCTCATGATGTTCCAGTAGATGTGACACAAATTGGGTTAATAGAAATTGCTCATAATATCTGCATGTTGCGCTCTCATAATGTATTGTGATGTCATAATGCGGATACATTATGACGTCATAATACATTGTGACGTCATACTGCATTCTAATTATGATGTCATCATATCCTGTGACGTCATAATACATGCTCATGATGCTCCAGTAGATGTGACACAAATTGGGGTAAGCGAAATTGGTCATAAAACCTGCAAATTGCGCTCTCATAATATATTGTGATGTCATAATGCGGATACATTTTGACGTCATAATACATTGTGACGTCATAGTGCAAGCTAATTATGATGTCATCATATACTGTGACGTCAAAATACATGCTCATGATGCTCCAGTAGATGTGACACAAATTGGGGTAAGAGAAATTGCTCATAATACCTGCATGTTGCGCTCTCATAATATATTGAGATGTCATAATGCGGATACATTATGACGTCATAATACATTGTGATGTCATACTGCATACTAATTATGATGTCATCATATACTGTGACGTCATAATGCATGCTAATGATGCTCCAGTAGATGTGACACAAATTGGGGTAAGCGAAATTGGTCATAAAACCTGCAAATTGCGCTCTCATAATATATTGGGATGTTATAATGCGGATACATTGTGACGTCATAATACATTGTGACGTCATAGTGCAAACTAATTATGATGTCATCATATACTGTGACGTCATAATACATGCTCATGACGCTCCAGTAAATGTGACACAAATTGGGGTAAGCGAAATTGGTCATAAAACCTGCAAATTGCGCTCTCATAATATATTGTGATATCATCATGCGGATACATTATGACGTCATAATACATTGTGACGTCATAGTGCATACTAATTATGATGTCATCATATACTGTGACGTCATAATACATGCTCATGATGCTCCAGTAGATGTGACACAAATTGGGGTAAGAGAAATTGCTCATAATACCTGCATGTTGCGCTATCATAATATATTGTGATGTCATAGTGCGGATACATTATGACGTCATAATACATTGTGACGTCATAGTGCATATTAATTATGATGTCATCATATACTGTGACATCATAATACATGCTCATGATGCTCCAGTAGATGTGACACAAATTGGGGTAAGAGAAATTGCTCATAATACCTGCATGTTGCGCTCTCATAATATATTGTGATGTCATAATGCGGATACATTATGACGTCCTAATACATTGTGACGTCATACTACATACTAATTATGGTATCATCATATAATGTGACGCCAAAATACATGCTCATGATGCTCCAGTAGATGTGACACAAATTGGGGTAAGCGAAATTGGTCATAAAACCTGCAAATTGCGCTCTCATAATATATTGTGATGTCATAATGCGGATACATTATGACGTCATAATACATTGTGACGTCATAGTGCATACTAATTATGATGTCATCATATACTGTGACATCATAATACATGCTCATGATGCTCCAGTAGATGTGACACAAATTGGGGTAAGAGAAATTGCTCATAATACCTGCATGTTGCGCTCTCATAATATATTGTGATGTCATAATGCAGATACATTATGACGTCATAATACATTGTGACGTCATAGTGCATACTAATTATGATGTCATCATATACTGTGACGTCATAATACATGCTCATGATGCTCCAGTAGATGTGACACAAATTGGGGTAATCGAAAATGGTCATAAAACCTGCAAATTGCGCTCTCATAATATATTGTGATGTTATAATGCGGATACATTGTGACGTCATAATACATTGTGACGTCATAGTGCATACTAATTATGATGTCATCATATACTGTGACGTCATAATACATGCTCATGTTGCTCCAGTAGATGTGACACAAATTGGGTTAATAGAAATTGCTCATAATATCTGCATGTTGCGCTCTCATAATGTATTGCGATGTCATAATGCGGATACATTATGACGTCATAATACATTGTGACGTCATACTGCATACTAATTATGATGTCATCATATCCTGTGACGTCATAATACATGCTCATGATGCTCCAGTAGATGTGACACAAATTGGGGTAAGCGAAATTGGTCATAAAACCTGCAAATTGCGCTCTCATAATATATTGTGATGTCATAATGCAGATACATTTTGACGTCATAATACATTGTGACGTCATAGTGCTTACTAATTATGATGTCATCATATACTGTGACGTCAAAATACATGCTCATGATGCTCCAGTAGATGTGACACAAATTGGGGTAAGAGAAATTGCTCATAATACCTGCATGTTGCGCTCTCATAATATATTGTGATGTCATAATGCGGATACATTATGACGTCATAATACATTGTGACGTCATACTGCATACTAATTATGATGTCATCATATACTGTGACGTCATAATGCATGCTAATGATGCTCCAGTAGATGTGACACAAATTGGGGTAAGCGAAATTGGTCATAAATCCTGCAAATTGCGCTCTCATAATATATTGTGATGTCATAATGCAGATACATTATGACGTCATAATACATTGTGACGTCATAATGCATACTAATTATGATGTCATCATATACTGTGACGTCATAATACATGCTCATGACGCTCCAGTAAATGTGACACAAATTGGGGTAAGCGAAATTGGTCATAAAACCTGCAAATTGCGCTCTCATAATATATTGTGATGTCATTATGCGGATACATTAGGACGTCATAATACATTGTAACGTCATAGTGCATACTAATTATGATGTCATCATATACTGTGACGTCATAATACATGCTCATGATGCTCCATTAGATGTGACACAAATTGTGGTAAGAGAAATTGCTCATAATACCTGCATGTTGCGCTCTCATAATATATTGTGATGTCATAATGCGGATACATTATGACGTCATAATACATTGTGACATCATAGTGCATACTAATTATGATGTCATCATATACTGTGATGTCATAATACATGCTCATGATGCTCCAGTAGATGTGACACAAATTGGGGTAAGAGAAATTGCTCATAATACCTGCATGTTGCGCTCTCATAATATATTGTGATGTCATAATGCGGATACATTATGACGTCATAATACATTGTGACGTCATACTGCATACTAATTATGATGTCATCATATACTGTGACGTCAAAATACATGCTCATGATGCTCCAGTAGATGTGACACAAATTGGGGTAAGCGAAATTGGTTATAAAACCTGCAAATTGCGCTCTCATAATATATTGTGATGTCATAATGCGGATACATTATGACGTCATAATACATTGTGACGTCATAGTGCATACTAATTATGATGTCATCATATACTGTGACGTCATAATACATGCTCATGGTGCTCCAGTAGATGTGACACAAATTGCGGTAAGAGAAATTGCTCATAATACCTGCATGTTGCGCTCTCATAATATATTGTGATGTCATAATGAGGATACATTATGACATCATAATACATTGTGACGTCATACTGCATACTAATTATGATGTCATCATATACTGTGACGTCATAATACATGCTCATGATGCCCCATTAGATGTGACACAAATTGGGTTAAGAGAAATTGCTCATAATATCTGCATGTTGCGCTCTCATAATGTATTGTGTTGTCATAATGCGGATACATTATGACGTCATAATACATTGTGACGTCATACTGTATACTAATTATGATGTCATCATATACTGTGACGTCATAATACATGCTCATGACGCTCCAGTAGAAGTGACACAAATTGGGGTAAGCGAAATTGGTCATAAAACCTGCAAACTGCGCTCTGATAATATATTGTGATGTCATAATGCGGATACATAATGAAGTCATAATACATTGTGACGTCATAGTTCTTACTAATTATGATGTCATCATATACTGTGACGTCAAAATACATGCTCATGATGCTCCTGTAGATGTGACACAAATTGTGGTAAGAGAAATTGCTCATAATACCTGCATGTTGCGCTCTCATAATATATTGTGATGTCATAATGCTGATACATTATGACGTCATAATACATTGTGACGTCATACTGCATACTAATTATGATGTCATCATATACTGTGATGTCATAATACATGCTCATGACGCTCCAGTAGATGTGACACAAATTGGGGTAAGCGAAATTGGTCATAAAACCTTCAAATTGCACTCTAATAATATATTGTGATGTCATAATGTGGATACATTATGGCGTCATAATACATTGTGACGTCATAGTGCATACTAATTATGATGTCATCATATACTGTGACGTCATAATACATGCTCATGATGCTCCAGTAGATGCGAAACAAATTGGGGTAAGCGAAATTGGTCATAAAACCTGCAAATTGCGCTCTCATAATATATTGTGATGTCATAACGCGGATACATTAGTACGTCATAATACATTGTGACGTCATAGTGCATACTAATTATGATGTCATCATATACTGTGACATCATAATACATGCTCATGATGCTCCATTAGATGTGACACAATTTGGGGTAAGAGAAATTGCTCATATTACCTGCAAGTTGCGCTCTCATAATATATTGTGATGTCATAATGCGGATACATTATGACGTCATAATACATTGTGACGTCATGGTGCATTCTAATTATGATGTCATCATATATTGTGATGTCATAATACATGCTCATGATGCTCCAGTAGATGTGACACAAATTGGGGTAACAGAAATTGCTCATAATAACTGCATGTTGCGCTCTGATAATATATTGTGATGTCATAATGCGGATACATTATGACGTCATAATACATTGTGACGTCATACTGCATACTAATTATGATGTCATCATATACTGTGAAATCATAATACATGCTCATGATGCTCCAGTAGATATGACACAAATTGGGGTATGAGAAATTGCTCATAATACCTGCCTGTTGCGCTCTCATAATATACTGTGAGGTCATAATGCGGATACATTATGACGTCATAATACATTGTGACTTCATACTGCATACTAATTTTGATGTCATCATATACTGTGAAGTCATAATACATGCTCATGATGCTCCAGTCGATGTGACACAAATTGAGGTAATCGAAAATGGTCATAATACCTGCAAATTGCGCTCTCATAATATATTGTGATGTCATAATGCGGATTCATTATGACGTCATAATACATTGTGACGTCATAGTGCTTACTAATTATGATGTCATCATATACTGTGACGTCATAATACATGCTCATGATGCTCCAGTAGATGTGACACGAATTGGGGTAATCGAAAATGATCATAAAACCTGCAAATTGCGCTCTCATAATATATTGTGATGTCATAATGCGGATACATTATGACGTCATAATACATTGTGACGTCATGGTGCATACTAATTATGATGTCATCATATACTATGACATCATAATACATGCTCATGATGCTCCAGTAGATGTTACACAAATTGGGGTAAGAGAAATTGCTCATATTACCTGCATGTTGCGCTCTCATAATATATTGTGATGTCATAATGCGGATACATTATGACGTCATAATACATTGTGATGTCATACTGCATACTAATTATGATGTCATCATATACTGTGACGTCATAGTACATGCTCATGATGCTACAGTAAATGTGACACAAATTGGAGTAAGAGTAATTGCTCATAATACCTGCATGTCGCGCTCTCATAATATATTGTGATGTCATAATGCGGATACATTATGACGTCATAATACATTGTGACGTCATACTGCATACTAATTATGATGTCATCATATACTGTGACGTCATAATACATGCTCATGATGCTCCAGTAGATGTGACACAAATTGGGGTAAGAGAAATTGCTCATAATACCTGCAAATTGCACTCTAAGAATATATTGTGATGTCATAATGCGGATGCATTATGACGTCAGAATACATTGTGTCATCATAGTGCATACTAATCATGATGTCATCATATACTGTGACATCATAATACATGCTCATGATGCTCCATTAGATGTGACACAAATTGGGATAAGAGAAATTGCTCATAATACCTGCATGTTGCGCTCTCATAATATATTGTGATGTCATAATGCGGATACATTATGACGTCATAATACATTGTGACGTCATAGTGCATACTAATTATCATGTCATCATATACTGTGACGTCATAATACATGCTCATGATGCTCCAGTAGATGTGACACAAATTGGGGTAAGAGAAATTGCTCATAATACCTGCATGTTGCGCTCTCATAATATATTGTGATGTCATAATGCGGATACATTATGACGTCATAATACATTGTGACGTCATAGTGCATACTAATTATGAGGTCATCATATACTGTGACGTCATAATACATGCTCATGATGCTCCAGTAGATGTGACACAAATTGGGGCAATCGAAAATGGTCATAAAACCTGCAAATTGCCCTTTCATAATATATTTTGATGTCATAATGCGTATACATTATGACGTCATAATACATTGTGACGTCATAGTGCATACTAATTATGATGTCATCATATACTGTGACGTCATAATACATTGTCATGATGCTCCAGTAGATGTGAAACAAATTGGGGTAATCGAAAATGATCATAAAACCTGCAAATTGCGCTCTCATAGTATATTGTGATGTCATAATGCGGATACATTATGACGTCATAATACATTGTGACATCATAGTGCATACTAATTATGATGTCATCATATACTGCGACGTCATAATACATGCTCATGATGCTCCAGTAGACGTGACACAAATTGGGATAAGCGAAATTGGTCATTGTACCTGCATGTTGCGCTCTCATAATGTATTGTGATGTCATAATGCGGATACATTATGACGTCATAATACATTGTGACGTCATACTGCATACTAATTATGATGTCATCATATACTGTGACATCATAATACATGCTCATGATGCTCCAGTAGATGTGACACAAATTGTGGTAAGCGAAATTCGTCATAAAACCTGCAAATTGCACGCTAATAATATATTGTGGTATCATAAGGCGGATACATTATGACGTCATAATACATTGTGACGTCATACTGCATACTAATTATGATGTCATCATATACGGTGACGTCAAAATACATGCTCATGATGCTCCAGTAGATGTGACACAAATTGGGGTAATCGAAAATGGTCATAAAACCTGCAAATTGCGCTCTCATAATATATTGTGATGTTATAATGCGGATACATTGTGACGTCATAATACATTGTGACGTCATAGTGCATACTAATTATGATGTCATCATATACTGTGACGTCATAATACATGCTCATGTTGCTCCAGTAGATGTGACACAAATTGGGTTAATAGAAATTGCTCATAATATCTGCATGTTGCGCTCTCATAATGTATTGCGATGTCATAATGCGGATACATTATGACGTCATAATACATTGTGACGTCATACTGCATACTAATTATGATGTCATCATATCCTGTGACGTCATAATACATGCTCATGATGCTCCAGTAGATGTGACACAAATTGGGGTAAGCGAAATTGGTCATAAAACCTGCAAATTGCGCTCTCATAATATATTGTGATGTCATAATGCAGATACATTTTGACGTCATAATACATTGTGACGTCATAGTGCTTACTAATTATGATGTCATCATATACTGTGACGTCAAAATACATGCTCATGATGCTCCAGTAGATGTGACACAAATTGGGGTAAGAGAAATTGCTCATAATACCTGCATGTTGCGCTCTCATAATATATTGTGATGTCATAATGCGGATACATTATGACGTCATAATACATTGTGACGTCATACTGCATACTAATTATGATGTCATCATATACTGTGACGTCATAATGCATGCTAATGATGCTCCAGTAGATGTGACACAAATTGGGGTAAGCGAAATTGGTCATAAATCCTGCAAATTGCGCTCTCATAATATATTGTGATGTCATAATGCAGATACATTATGACGTCATAATACATTGTGACGTCATAATGCATACTAATTATGATGTCATCATATACTGTGACGTCATAATACATGCTCATGACGCTCCAGTAAATGTGACACAAATTGGGGTAAGCGAAATTGGTCATAAAACCTGCAAATTGCGCTCTCATAATATATTGTGATGTCATTATGCGGATACATTAGGACGTCATAATACATTGTAACGTCATAGTGCATACTAATTATGATGTCATCATATACTGTGACGTCATAATACATGCTCATGATGCTCCATTAGATGTGACACAAATTGTGGTAAGAGAAATTGCTCATAATACCTGCATGTTGCGCTCTCATAATATATTGTGATGTCATAATGCGGATACATTATGACGTCATAATACATTGTGACATCATAGTGCATACTAATTATGATGTCATCATATACTGTGATGTCATAATACATGCTCATGATGCTCCAGTAGATGTGACACAAATTGGGGTAAGAGAAATTGCTCATAATACCTGCATGTTGCGCTCTCATAATATATTGTGATGTCATAATGCGGATACATTATGACGTCATAATACATTGTGACGTCATACTGCATACTAATTATGATGTCATCATATACTGTGACGTCAAAATACATGCTCATGATGCTCCAGTAGATGTGACACAAATTGGGGTAAGCGAAATTGGTCATAAAACCTGCAAATTGCGCTCTCATAATATATTGTGATGTCATAATGCGGATACATTATGACGTCATAATACATTGTGACGTCATAGTGCATACTAATTATGATGTCATCATATACTGTGACGTCATAATACATGCTCATGGTGCTCCAGTAGATGTGACACAAATTGCGGTAAGAGAAATTGCTCATAATACCTGCATGTTGCGCTCTCATAATATATTGTGATGTCATAATGAGGATACATTATGACATCATAATACATTGTGACGTCATACTGCATACTAATTATGATGTCATCATATACTGTGACGTCATAATACATGCTCATGATGCCCCATTAGATGTGACACAAATTGGGTTAAGAGAAATTGCTCATAATATCTGCATGTTGCGCTCTCATAATGTATTGTGTTGTCATAATGCGGATACATTATGACGTCATAATACATTGTGACGTCATACTGTATACTAATTATGATGTCATCATATACTGTGACGTCATAATACATGCTCATGACGCTCCAGTAGAAGTGACACAAATTGGGGTAAGCGAAATTGGTCATAAAACCTGCAAACTGCGCTCTGATAATATATTGTGATGTCATAATGCGGATACATAATGAAGTCATAATACATTGTGACGTCATAGTTCTTACTAATTATGATGTCATCATATACTGTGACGTCAAAATACATGCTCATGATGCTCCTGTAGATGTGACACAAATTGTGGTAAGAGAAATTGCTCATAATACCTGCATGTTGCGCTCTCATAATATATTGTGATGTCATAATGCTGATACATTATGACGTCATAATACATTGTGACGTCATACTGCATACTAATTATGATGTCATCATATACTGTGATGTCATAATACATGCTCATGACGCTCCAGTAGATGTGACACAAATTGGGGTAAGCGAAATTGGTCATAAAACCTTCAAATTGCACTCTAATAATATATTGTGATGTCATAATGTGGATACATTATGGCGTCATAATACATTGTGACGTCATAGTGCATACTAATTATGATGTCATCATATACTGTGACGTCATAATACATGCTCATGATGCTCCAGTAGATGCGAAACAAATTGGGGTAAGCGAAATTGGTCATAAAACCTGCAAATTGCGCTCTCATAATATATTGTGATGTCATAACGCGGATACATTAGTACGTCATAATACATTGTGACGTCATAGTGCATACTAATTATGATGTCATCATATACTGTGACATCATAATACATGCTCATGATGCTCCATTAGATGTGACACAATTTGGGGTAAGAGAAATTGCTCATATTACCTGCAAGTTGCGCTCTCATAATATATTGTGATGTCATAATGCGGATACATTATGACGTCATAATACATTGTGACGTCATGGTGCATTCTAATTATGATGTCATCATATATTGTGACGTCATAATACATGCTCATGATGCTCCAGTAGATGTGACACAAATTGGGGTAACAGAAATTGCTCATAATAACTGCATGTTGCGCTCTGATAATATATTGTGATGTCATAATGCGGATACATTATGACGTCATAATACATTGTGACGTCATACTGCATACTAATTATGATGTCATCATATACTGTGAAATCATAATACATGCTCATGATGCTCCAGTAGATATGACACAAATTGGGGTATGAGAAATTGCTCATAATACCTGCCTGTTGCGCTCTCATAATATACTGTGAGGTCATAATGCGGATACATTATGACGTCATAATACATTGTGACTTCATACTGCATACTAATTTTGATGTCATCATATACTGTGAAGTCATAATACATGCTCATGATGCTCCAGTCGATGTGACACAAATTGAGGTAATCGAAAATGGTCATAATACCTGCAAATTGCGCTCTCATAATATATTGTGATGTCATAATGCGGATTCATTATGACGTCATAATACATTGTGACGTCATAGTGCTTACTAATTATGATGTCATCATATACTGTGACGTCATAATACATGCTCATGATGCTCCAGTAGATGTGACACGAATTGGGGTAATCGAAAATGATCATAAAACCTGCAAATTGCGCTCTCATAATATATTGTGATGTCATAATGCGGATACATTATGACGTCATAATACATTGTGACGTCATGGTGCATACTAATTATGATGTCATCATATACTATGACATCATAATACATGCTCATGATGCTCCAGTAGATGTTACACAAATTGGGGTAAGAGAAATTGCTCATATTACCTGCATGTTGCGCTCTCATAATATATTGTGATGTCATAATGCGGATACATTATGACGTCATAATACACTGTGATGTCATACTGCATACTAATTATGATGTCATCATATACTGTGACGTCATAGTACATGCTCATGATGCTACAGTAAATGTGACACAAATTGGAGTAAGAGTAATTGCTCATAATACCTGCATGTCGCGCTCTCATAATATATTGTGATGTCATAATGCGGATACATTATGACGTCATAATACATTGTGACGTCATACTGCATACTAATTATGATGTCATCATATACTGTGACGTCATAATACATGCTCATGATGCTCCAGTAGATGTGACACAAATTGGGGTAAGAGAAATTGCTCATAATACCTGCAAATTGCACTCTAAGAATATATTGTGATGTCATAATGCGGATGCATTATGACGTCAGAATACATTGTGTCATCATAGTGCATACTAATCATGATGTCATCATATACTGTGACATCATAATACATGCTCATGATGCTCCATTAGATGTGACACAAATTGGGATAAGAGAAATTGCTCATAATACCTGCATGTTGCGCTCTCATAATATATTGTGATGTCATAATGCGGATACATTATGACGTCATAATACATTGTGACGTCATAGTGCATACTAATTATCATGTCATCATATACTGTGACGTCATAATACATGCTCATGATGCTCCAGTAGATGTGACACAAATTGGGGTAAGAGAAATTGCTCATAATACCTGCATGTTGCGCTCTCA
The DNA here is from genome assembly GCF_030222135.1 of Aotus nancymaae. Classification (NCBI taxonomy): domain Eukaryota; kingdom Metazoa; phylum Chordata; class Mammalia; order Primates; family Aotidae; genus Aotus; species Aotus nancymaae. Next base: position 12,139,916 of record NW_026988499.1, on the reverse strand, counting down.
TAATATATTGTGATGTCATAATGCGGATACATTATGACGTCATAATACATTGTGACGTCATAGTGCATACTAATTATGAGGTCATCATATACTGTGACGTCATAATACATGCTCATGATGCTCCAGTAGATGTGACACAAATTGGGGCAATCGAAAATGGTCATAAAACCTGCAAATTGCCCTTTCATAATATATTTTGATGTCATAATGCGTATACATTATGACGTCATAATACATTGTGACGTCATAGTGCATACTAATTATGATGTCATCATATACTGTGACGTCATAATACATTGTCATGATGCTCCAGTAGATGTGAAACAAATTGGGGTAATCGAAAATGATCATAAAACCTGCAAATTGCGCTCTCATAGTATATTGTGATGTCATAATGCGGATACATTATGACGTCATAATACATTGTGACATCATAGTGCATACTAATTATGATGTCATCATATACTGCGACGTCATAATACATGCTCATGATGCTCCAGTAGACGTGACACAAATTGGGGTAAGCGAAATTGGTCATTGTACCTGCATGTTGCGCTCTCATAATGTATTGTGATGTCATAATGCGGATACATTATGACGTCATAATACATTGTGACGTCATACTGCATACTAATTATGATGTCATCATATACTGTGACATCATAATACATGCTCATGATGCTCCAGTAGATGTGACACAAATTGTGGTAAGCGAAATTCGTCATAAAACCTGCAAATTGCACGCTAATAATATATTGTGGTATCATAAGGCGGATACATTATGACGTCATAATACATTGTGACGTCATACTGCATACTAATTATGATGTCATCATATACGGTGACGTCAAAATACATGCTCATGATGCTCCAGTAGATGTGACACAAATTGGGGTAAGCGAAATTGGTCATAAAACCTGCAAATTGCGCTCTCATAATATATTGTGATGTCATAATGCGGATACATTATGACGTCATAATACATTGTGACGTCATAGTGCATACTAATTATGATGTCATCATATACTGTGACGTCATAATACATGCTCATGATGCTCCAGTAGATGTGACACAAATTGCGGTAAGAGAAATTGCTCATAATACCTGCATGTTGCGCTCTCATAATATATTGTGATGTCATAATGAGGATACATTATGACGTCATAATACATTGTGACGTCATACTGCATACTAATTATGATGTCATCATATACTGTGACGTCATAATACATGCTCATGATGCTCCATTAGATGTGACACAAATTGGGGAAAGAGAAATTGCTCATAATACCTGCATGTTGCGCTCTCATAATATATTGTGATGTCATAATGCGGATACATTATGACGTCATAATACATTGTGATGTCATACTGCATACTAATTATGATGTCATCCTATACTGTGACGTCATAATACATGCTCATGATGCTCCAGTAGATGTGACACAAATTGGGGTAAGCGAAATTGGTAATAAAACCTGCAAATTGCGCACTCATAATATATTGTGATGTCATAATGCGGATACATTTTGACGTCATAATATATTGTGACGTCATAGTGCTTACTAATTATGATGTCATCATATACTGTGACGTCAAAATACATGCTCATGATGCTCCAGTAGATGTGGCAGAAATTGTGGTAAGAGAAATTGCTCATAATACCTGCATGTTGTGCTCTCATAATATATTGTGAGGTCATATTGCAGATACAGTATGATGTCATAATACATTGTGACGTCATACTGCATTCTAATAATGATGTCATCATATACTGTGATGTCATAATACATGCTCATGACGCTCCAGTAGATGTGACACAAATTGGGGTAAGCGAAATTTGTCATAAAACCTGCAAATTGCGCTCTCATAATATATTGTGATGTCATAATGCGGATACACTATGACGTCATAATACATTGTGACGTCATAGTGCATACTAATTATGATGTCATCATATACTGTGACGTCATAATACATGCTCATGATTCTCCAGTAGATGTGAAACAAATTGGGGTAAGATAAATTGCTCATAATAGCTGCATGTTGCGCTCTCATAATATATTGTGATGTCAAAATGCGGATACATTATGACGTCATAATACATTTTGACATTATAGTGCATACTAATTATGATGTCATCATATACTGTGACGTCATAATACATGCTCATGATGCTCCAGTAGATGCGACGCAAATTGGGGTAAGAGAAATTGCTCATGATACCTGCATGATGCGCTCTAATAATATATTGTGATGTCATAATGCGGATACACTATGACGTCATAATATATTGTGATGTCATACTGCATACTAATTATGATGTCATCCTATACTGTGATGTCATAATACATGCTCATGATTCTCCAGTAGATGTGACACAAATTGGGGTAAGCGAAATTGGTCATAAAACCTGCAAATTGCGCTCTCATAATATATTGTGATGTCATAATGCGGATACATTATGACGTCATAATACTTTGTGACGTCATAGTGCATACTTATTATGATGTCATCATATACTGTGACGTCATAATACATGCTCATGATGCTCCAGTAGATGTGAAACAAATTGGGGTAAGAGAAATTGCTCATAATACCTGCATGTTGCGCTCTCATATTATATTGTGACGTCATAATGCGGATACATTATGACGTCATAATACATTGTGACATCATAGTGCATACTAATTATGATGTCATCATATACTGTGACGTCATAATACATGCTCTTGATGCTACAGTAGATGTGACACAAATTGGGGTAAGAGAAATTGCTCATAATACCTGCATGTTGCGCTCTCATAATATATTCTGATGTCATAATGCGGATATATTATGACGTCATAATATATTGTGACGTCATTCTGCATACTAATTATGATGTCATCATATAATGTGACATCATAATACATGCTCATGATGCTCCAGTAGATGTGACACAAATTGTGGTAAGCGAAATTGGTCATAAAACCTGCAAATTGCGCTCTCATAATATATTGTGATGTCATAATGCGGATACATTAGGACGTCATAATACATTGTGACGTCATAGTGCATACTAATTATGATGTCATCATATACTGTGACGTCATAATACATGCTCATGATGCTCCATTAGATGTGACACAATTTGGGGTAAGAGAAATTGCTCGTATTACCTGCAAGTTGCGCTCTCAGAATATATTGTGATGTCATAATGCGGATACATTATGACGTCGTAATACATTGTGACGTCATGGTGCATACTAATTATGATGTCATCATATATTGTGACGTCATAATACATGCTCATGATGCTCCAGTAGATGTGACACAAATTGGGGTAACAGAAATTGCTCATAATACCTGCATGTTGCGCTCTGATAATATATTGTGATGTCATAATGCGGATACATTATGACGTCATAATACATTGTGACGTCATACTGCATACTAATTATGTTGTCATCATATACTGTGACGTCAAAATACATGCTCATGATGCTCCAGTAGATGGGACACAAATTGGGGTAAGAGAAATTGCTCATAATACCTGCATGTTGCGCTCTCATAATATACTGTGAGGTCATAATGCGGATACATTATGACGTCATAATACATTGTGACTTCATACTGCATACTAATTATGATGATATCATATACTGTGACTTCATAATACATGCTCATGATGCTCCAGTCGATGTGACACAAATTGAGGTAATCGAAAATGGTCATAAAGCCTGCAAATTGCGCTCTCATAATATATTGTGATGTCATAATGCGGATACATTATGACGTCATAATACATTGTGACGTCATACTGCATACTAATTATGATGTCATCATATACTGTGACATCATAATACATGCTCATGATGCTCCAGTAGATATGACACAAATTGGGGTATGAGAAATTGCTCATAATACCTGCATGTTGCGCTCTCATAATATACTGTGAGGTCATAATGCGGATACATTATGACGTCATAATACATTGTGACTTCATAGTGCATACTAATTATGATGTCATCATATACTGTGACGTCATAATACATGCTCATGATGCTCCAGTCAATGTGACACAAATTGAGGTAATCGAAAATGATCATAAAACCTGCAAATTGCGCTCTCATAGTATATTGTGATGTCATAATGCGGATACATTATGACGTCACAATACATTGTGACATCATAGTGCATACTAATTATGATGTCATCATATACTGCGACATCATAATACATGCTCATGATGCTCCAGTAGACGTGACACAAATTGGGGTAAGCGAAATTGGTCATTGTACCTGCATGTTGCGCTCTCATAATGTATTGTGATGTCATAATGCGGATACATTATGACGTCATAATACATTGTGACGTCATACTGCATACTAATTATGATGTCATCATATACTGTGACATCATAATACATGCTCATGATGCTCCAGTAGATGTGACACAAATTGTGGTAAGCGAAATTCGTCATAAAACCTGCAAATTGCACGCTAATAATATATTGTGGTGTCATAATGCGGATACATTATGACGTCATAATACATTGTGACGTCATAGTGCATACTAATTATGATGTCATCATATACTGTGACATCATAATACATGCTCATGATGCTCCAGTAGATGTGACACAAATTGGGGTAAGCGAAATTGGTCATAATACCTGCATGTTGCGCTCTCATAATGTATTGTGATGTCATAATGCGGATACATTATGACGTCATAATACATTGTGACGTCATACTGCATACTAATTATGATGTCATCATATACTGTGACGTCATAATACATGCTCATGATGCTCCAGTAGATGTGACACAAATTGGGGTAAGAGAAATTGCTCATAATACCTGCTTGTTGCGCTCTCATAATATATTGTGATGTCATAATGCGGATACATTATGACGTCATAATACATTGTGACGTCATAGTGCATACTAATTATGATGTCATCATATACTGTGACGTCATAGTACATGCTCATGATGCTCCAGTAGATGTGACACAAATTGGGGTAATCGAACATGGTCATAAAAGGAGAGAGATCCAAGATGGGTGATCACTAGCAGCTCGGGCACGTAGCTCCCAGTGAAAGCGCAAAGAACGAGAGGACGCCACACTTTCAGACGAATATTTGTAGCTCACGTACCAGGAGATTCCCAGCGGAGGAGCCCCACTGGTCGCCAGTGCGACTCTTGTGGCCGGCGTGGCGGTTTTGCTGGTGCCTTAGCGTGCCAGTTTTTGGTGCAGAGTCCGGATATTCCCGGGCAGAAAAGCACCATCAATCTTAACACCGCTGTTTTGGCCGGCGCAGTGGATTGCTCAGTTTTCGGCGCTGGGAATCAAAAAGTTGGACGTCCGCTCAGAGACCTAGTTTGAAAGTCGGTAATTACAACGACGACAGATGGATAAATATATAATCAAGGGAAGAAAGCAGCCTAAAAAGGCAGAGAACACTCAAAATCAGAATGCCTCTCCCTCTACAGGGGATCGCAATTCCTCATCAGTAATGGAACAAGGCTTAATGGAGAACGAGTGTGTTCCAGTAACAGAAGCAGGTTTCAAAACGTGGGTGATGAGAAACTTCTGTGAATTAAAAGAACTTGTTCTAACGCAATGCAAAGAAACTAAGAACCTTAAAAAAAGGTTTGACGAAATGCTAACAAGAATGGACAATTTAGAGAGGAATATAAGTGAATTGATGGAGCTGAAAAGCACCACACGAGAACTTCGCGAAGCATGCACAAGCTTAAACAGTCGAATTGATCAAGCAGAAGAAAGGATATCAGAAGTCGAGGACCAGCTCAGTGAAATGAAACGAGAAGACAAGATTGAAGAAAAAGGATAAAAAGGAATGAGTAAAGTCTCCAGGAAATATGGGACTATGTGAAAAGACCTAATCTACGTTTGATAGGTGTACCTGAATGTGATGAATAGAATGAATCCAAGTTGGAAAATACTCTTCAGGATATCATTCAGGAAAACTTTCCCAACCTAGCAAGGCAAGGTAATATTCAACTCCAGGTAATACAGAGAACACCACAACGATATTCTTCAAGAAGACCAACCCCAAGGCACATAATCGCCAGATTTATTAGGGTTGAAATGAAGGAGAAAATACTAAGGGCAGCCAGAGAGAAAGGTCAGGTTACCCATAAAGGGAAATCTATCAGACTTACAGCGGATCTCTCAGCAGAAACCCTACAAGCCAGAAAAGAGTGGGGACCAATATTTAACATCCTTAAAGAAAAGAACTTTCAACCCAGAATTTCCTATCCAGCCAAACTAAGCTTTATGAGCGAAGGAAAAATTAAATCCTTTGCGAACAAACAAGCACTTAGAGAGTTCACCACCACCAGGCCTGCTTTACAAGAGCTTCTGAAAGAAGCACTATACACATAAAGGAACAACCAATATCAGCCTTTCCAAAAATATATCAAAAAGCAAAGAACATTAATACAGCGAAAAATTTACATCAACTAATGGGCAAAACAGCCAGCTAGCATCAAACGCCAGTATTAAAGTTATATATATTTTAATTGAATAAAAAGCCAAAACCCATCGGTATGCTGCATCCAGACCCATCTTACATGCAGCGATACACAAAGACTCAAAGAGAAGGAGGAAGATTTACCAACCAGAGAGTAAAAATAAACAAATAAACAAAAAACAGGAGATGCAATTCTCGCCTCTGATAAAGTAGACTTTAAAGCAACAAAGATCAAAAGAGGCAAAGAAGGACATTGCATAATGGTAAAAGGATCAATGTAACAAGAATAGCTAAAGATTCTATAGATCAACGAGATAGAAAATTAACAAGGATATTCAAGATTTGAACTCAGACCCGGAACAAGTAAACTTAATAAACATTTATAGAACTCTCCACTTCAAATACACAAAACATACATTACCACCTCACACCTATTCCAAAGGTGACTATATAATTGGAAGTAAATCACTCCTCAGTAATCGCATAGCATTTCATAGGTTTAAATGAAATATTGGTTGGCTGTTTGTTTGTTATCTTCTTCCCTTATTCCTTCCTGCCTACATCATTAAGTATAATTATCAGTATAAAAGAGGTTTTCAATACCCATTATTAAATTGCATTCCAGCCTGGGAAAGAAAGCAATACTCCCATTCTCTCTCCCTCTTTCTTTTCCTTTTTCCTCCTCCCCATTCTCTCTCTTTCTTTCTCTTCCTTTTTCCTCCTCCCCATTCTCTTTCTTTCTCTTCCTTTTTCCTCCTCCCCATTCTCTCTCTTTCTTTCTCTTCCTTTTTCCTCCTCCCCATGCTCTCTCTTTCTTTCTCTTCCTTTTTCCTCCTCCCCATTCTCTAAAAAAAAAAAAAAAAAAAAAAAAAGAAAATGGTCATAAAACCTGCAAATTGCGCTCTCATAATATATTGTGATGTCATAATGCGGATACATTATGACGTCATAATGCATTGTGACGTCATAGTGCATACTAATTATGATGTCCTCATATACTGCGACGTCATAATACATGCTCATGATGCTCCAGTAGATGTGACACAAATTGGGGTAAGCGAAATTGCTCATAATACCTGCATGTTGCGCTCTCATAATGTATTGTGATGTCATAATGCGGATACATTATGACGTCATAATACATTGTGACGTCATGGTGCATACTAATTATGATGTCATCATATACTGTGACGTCATAATACATGCTCATGATGCTCCAGTAGATGTGACACAAATTGGGGTAAGCGAAATTGGTCATAAAACCTGCAAATTGCGCTCTCATAATATATTGTGATGTCATAATGCAGATACATTATGACGTCATAATACATTGTGACGTCATAGTGCATACTAATTATGATGTCATCATATACTGTGACGTCATAATACATGCTAATGATGCTCCAGTAGATGTGACACAAATTGGGGTAAGACAAATTGCTCATAATACCTGCATGTTGCGCTCTCATAATATATTGTGATGTCATAATGTGGATACATTATGACGTCATAATACATTGTGACGTCATAGTGCATACTAATTATGATGTCATCATATACTGTGACGTCATAATACATGCTCATGATGCTCCAGTAGATGTGACACAAATTGGGGTAAGAGAAATTGCTCATAATCCCTGCATGTTGCGCTCTCATAATATATTGTGATGTCATAATGCGGATACATTATGACGTCATAATACATTGTGACGTCATAGTCCATACTAATTATGATGTCATCATATACTGTGACATCATAATACATGCTCATGATGCTCCAGTAGATGTGACACAAATTGGGGTAAGAGAAATTGCTCATAATACCTGCATGTTGCGCTCTCATAATACATTGTGATGTCATAATGCGGATACATTATGACGTCATAATACATTGTGATGTCATAGTGCATACTAATTATGATGTCATCATATACTGTGAAGTCATAATACATGCTCATGATGCTCCAGTAGATGTCACACAAATTGGGGTAAGAGAAATTGCTCATAATACCTCCATGTTGCGCTCTCATAATATATTGTGATGTCATAATGCGGATACACTATGACGTCATAATACATTGTGACGTCATACTGCATACTAATTATGATGTCATCATATACTGTGACGTCATAATACATGCTCATGAATCTCCAGTAGATGTGACACAAATTGGGGTAAGAGAAATTCCTCATAATACCTGCAAATTGCGCTATCATAATATATTGTGATGTCATAATGCGGATACATTATGACGTCATAATACATTGTGACGTCATAGTGCATACTAATTATAATGTCATCATATACTGTGACGTCATAATACATGCTCATGATGCTCCAGTAGATGTCACACAAATTGGGGTAAGAGAAATTGCTCATAATACCTGCATGTTTCGCTCTCATAATATATTGAGATGTCATTATGCGGATGCATTATGACGTCATAATACATTGTGACGTCATAGTGCATACTAATTATGATGTCATCATATACTGTGACGTCATAATACATGCTCATGATGCTACAGTAGATGTGACACAAATTGGGGCAAGCGAAATTGGTCATAATACCTGCATGTTGCGCTCTCATAGTATATTGTGATGTCATAAAGCGGATACTTTATGACATCATAATACATTGTGACGTCATACTGCATACTAATTATGATGTCACCATATACTGTGACGTCATAATACATGCTCATGATGCTCCAGTAGATGTGACACAAATTGGGGTAAGCGAAATTGGTCATAAAACCTGCAAATTGTGCTCTCATAATATATTGTGATGTCATAATGCGGATACACTATGACGTCATAATACATTGTGACGTCATACTGCATACTAATTATGATTTCATCATATACTGTTACGTCATAATACATGCCCATGATGCTCCAGTAGATGTGAAACAAATTGGGGTAAGCGAAATTGGTCATAAAATCTCCAAATTGCGCTCTCATAATATATTGTGATGTCATAATGCGGATACATTATGACGTCATAATACATTGTGACGTCATAGTGCATACTAATTATGATGTCATCATATACTGTGACGTCATAATACATGCTCATGATGCTCCAGTAGATGTGACACAAATTGGGGTAAGAGAAATTGCTCATAATACCTGCATGTTGCGCTCTCATAATATTTTGTGATGTCATAATGCGGATACATTATGACGTCATAATACATTGTGACGTCATAGTGCATACTGATTATGATGTCATCATATACTGTGACGTCATAATACATGCTCATCATGCTCCAGTAGATGTGACACAAATTGGGGTAATCGAAATTGGTCATAATACCTGCATGTTGCGCTCTCATAATGTATTGTGATGTCATAATGCGGATAGATTATGACGTCATAATACATTGTGACGTCATACTGCATACTAATTATGATGTCATCATATACTGTGACGTCATAATACATGCTCTTGATGCTCCAGTAGATGTGACACAAATTGGGGTAAGAGAAATTGCTCATAATACCTGCATGTTGCGCTCTCATAATATATTGTGATATCATAATGCGGATACATTATGACGTCATAATATATTGTGACGTCATAGTGCATAGTAATTATGATGTCATCATATACTGTGACGTCATAATACATGCTCATGATTCTCCAGTAGATATGACACAAATTGGGGTAAGCGAAATTTTTCATAAAACCTGCAAATTGCGCTCTCATAATATATTGTGATGTCATAATGCAGATACATTATGACGTCATAATATATTGTGACGTCATAGTGCATACTAATTATGATGTCATCATATACTGTGACGTCATAATACATGCTAATGATGCTCCAGTAGATGTGACACAAATTGGGGTAAGAGAAATTGCTCATAATACCTGCATGTTGCGCTCTCATAATATATTGTGATGTCATAATGCGGATACATTATGACGTCATAATACATTGTGACGTCATAGTGCATACTAATTATGATGCCATCATATACTGTGACGTCATAATACATGCTCATGATGCTCCTGTAGATGTGACAAAAATTGGGGTAATCGAAAATGGTCATAAAACCTGCAATTTGCGCTCTCATAATATACTGTGATGTCATAATGTGGATACATTATGACGTCATAATACATTGTGACGTCATATTGCATACTAATTATGATGTCATCATATACTGTGACGTCATAATACATGCTCATGATGCTCCAGTAGATGTGACACAAATTGTGGTAAGAGAAATTGGTCATAATACCTGCATGTTGCGCTCTCATAATATATTGTGATGTCATAATGCGGATACATTATGACGTCATAATACATTGTGACGTCATGCTGCATACTAATTATGATGTCATCATATACTGTGACGTCATAATACATGCTCATGATGCTACAGTAGATGTGACATAAATTGGGGTAAGCGAAATTGGTCATAAATCCTGCAAATTGCGCTCTCATAATATATTGTGATGTCATAATGCGGATACATTATGACGTCATAATACATTGTGACATCATAGTGCATACTAATTATAATGTCATCATATACTGTGACGTCATAATACATGCTCATGATGCTACAGTAGATGTGACACAAATTGGGGCAAGCGAAATTGGTCATAATACCTGCATGTTGCGCTCTCATTGTATATTGTGATGTCATAATGCGGATACTTTATGACATCATAATACATTGTGACGTCATACTGCATATTAATTATGATGTCATCATATACTGTGACGTCATAATACATGCTCATGATGCTCCAGTAGATGTGACACAAATTGGGGTTAGCGAAATTGGTCATAAAACCTGCAAATTGCGCTCTCATAATATATTGTGAAGTCATTATGCGGATATATTATGACGTCATAATACATTGTGACGTCATACTGCATACTAATTATGATGTCATCATATACTGTGACGTCATAATACATGCTCATGATGCTCCAGTAGATGTGACACAAATTGGGGTAAGAGAAATTGCTCATAATACCTGCAAGTTACGCTCTCATAATATATTGTGATGTCATAATGCGGATACATTATGACATCATAATACATTGTGACGTCATAGTGCATACTAATTATGATGTCATCATATACTGTGACGTCATAATACATGCTCATGATGCTCCAGTAGATGTGACACAAATTGGGGTAAGAGAAATTGCTCAAAATACCTGCATGTTCCGCTCTCATAATATATTGTGATGTCATAATGCGGATACACTATGACGTCATAATACATTGTGACGTCATACTGTATACTAATTATGATTTCATCATATACTGTGACGTCATAATACATGCTCATGAATCTCCAGTAGATGTGACACAAATTGGGGTAAGAGAAATTCCTCATAATACCTGCATGTTGCGCTCTCATAATATATTGTGATGTCATAATGCGGATACATTATGACGTCATAATACATTGTGATGTCATAGTGCATACTAATTATGATGTCATCATATACTGTGACGTCATAATACATGCTCATGATGCTCCAGTAGATGTGAAACAAATTGGGGTAAGAGAAATTGCTCATAATACATGCATGTTGCGCTCTCATAATATATTGTGATGTCATAATGCGGATACATTATGACGTCATAATACATTGTGACGTCATAGTGCATACTAATTATGATGTCATCATATACTGTGACGTCATAATACATGCTCATGATGCTCCAGTAGATGTGACACAAATTGGGGTCATCGAAAATGGTCATAAAACCTGCAAATTGCGCTCTCATAATATATTGTGATGTCATAATTCGGATACATTATGACGTCATAATACATTGTGACGTCATAGTGCATACTAATTATGATGTCATCATATACTGTGACGTCAAAATACATGCTCATGATGCTCCAGTAGATGTGACACAAATTGGGGTAAGAGAAATTGCTCATAATACCTGCATATTGCGCTCTCATAATATATTGTGATGTCATAATGCCGATAAATTATGACGTCATAATACATTGTGACGTCATAGTGCATACTAATTATGATGTCATCATATACTGTGACGTCATAATACATACTCATGATGCTCCAGTAGATGTGACACAAATTGTGGTAAGAGAAATTGGTCATAAAACCTGCAAATTGCGCTCTCATAATATATTGTGATGTCATAATGCGGATACATAATGACGTCATAATACATTGTGACGTCATACTGCATACTAATTATGATGTCATCATATACTGTGACATCATAATACATGCTCATGATGCTCCAGTAGATGTGACAGAAATTGGGGTAAGAGAAATTGCTCATAATACATGCATGTTGAGCTCTCATAATATATTGTGATGTCATAATGCGGATACATTATGACGTCATAATACATTGTGACGTCATACTGCATACTAATTATGATGTCATCATATACTGTGACGTCATAATACATGCTCATGATGCTCCAGTAGATGTGACACAAATTGAGGTAAGAGAAATTGCTCATAATACCTGCATGTTGCGATCTCATAATATATTGTGATGTCATAATGCGGATACATAATGACGTCATAATACATTGTGACGTCATACTGCATACTCATTATGATGTCATCATATACTGTGACGTCATAATACATGCTCATGATGCTCCAGTAGATGTGACACAAATTGGGGTAAGCGAAATTGGTCATAAAACCTGCAAATTGCGCTCTCATATTATATTGTGATGTCATAATGCGGATACATTATGACGTCATAATACATTGTGACGTCATAGTGCATACTAATTATGATGTCATCATATACTGTGACGTCATAATACATGCTCATGATGCTCCAGTAGATGCGACACAAATTGGGGTAAGAGAAATTGCTCATAATACCTGCATCTTCCGCTCTCATAATATATTGTGATGTCATAATGCGGATACACTATGACGTCATAATACATTGTGACGTCATAGTGCATACTAATTATGATGTCATCATATACTGTGACGTCATAATACATGCTCATGATGCTCCAGTAGATGTGACACAAGTTGAGGTAAGAGAAACTGCTCATAATACCTCCATGTTGCGCTCTCATAATATATTGTGATGTCATAATGCGGATACATAATGACGTCATAATACATTGTGACGTCATACTGCATACTAATTATGATGTCATCATATACTGTGACGTCATAATACATGCTCATGATGCTCCAGTAGATGTGACACAAATTGGGGTAAGAGAAATTGCTCATAATACATGCATGTTGCGCTCTCATAATATATTGTGATGTCATAATGCGGATACATTATGACGTCATAATACATTGTGATGTCATAGTGCATACTAATTATGATGTCGTCATATACTGTGACGTCATAATACATGCTCATGATGCTCCAGTAGATGTGACACAAATTGTGGTAAGAGAAATTGCTCATAATACCTGCATGTTGCGATCTCATAATATATTGTGATGTCATAATGCGGATACATAATGACGTCATAATACATTGTGACGTCATACTGCATACTAATTATGATGTCATCATATACTGTGACGTCATAATACATGCTCATGATGCTCCAGTAGATGTGACACAAATTGGGGTAAGCGAAATTGGTCATAAAACCTGCAAATTGCGATCTCATAATATATTGTGATGTCATAATGCGGATACATTATGACGTCATAATACATTGTGACGTCATACTGCATACTAATTATGTTGTCATCATATACTGTGACGTCAAAATACATGCTCATGATGCTCCAGTAGATGGGACACAAATTGGGGTAAGAGAAATTGCTCATAATACCTGCATGTTGCGCTCTCATAATATACTGTGAGGTCATAATGCGGATACATTATGACGTCATAATACATTGTGACTTCATACTGCATACTAATTATGATGATATCATATACTGTGACTTCATAATACATGCTCATGATGCTCCAGTCGATGTGACACAAATTGAGGTAATCGAAAATGGTCATAAAGCCTGCAAATTGCGCTCTCATAATATATTGTGATGTCATAATGCGGATACATTATGACGTCATAATACATTGTGACGTCATACTGCATACTAATTATGATGTCATCATATACTGTGACATCATAATACATGCTCATGATGCTCCAGTAGATATGACACAAATTGGGGTATGAGAAATTGCTCATAATACCTGCATGTTGCGCTCTCATAATATACTGTGAGGTCATAATGCGGATACATTATGACGTCATAATACATTGTGACTTCATAGTGCATACTAATTATGATGTCATCATATACTGTGACGTCATAATACATGCTCATGATGCTCCAGTCAATGTGACACAAATTGAGGTAATCGAAAATGATCATAAAACCTGCAAATTGCGCTCTCATAGTATATTGTGATGTCATAATGCGGATACATTATGACGTCACAATACATTGTGACATCATAGTGCATACTAATTATGATGTCATCATATACTGCGACATCATAATACATGCTCATGATGCTCCAGTAGACGTGACACAAATTGGGGTAAGCGAAATTGGTCATTGTACCTGCATGTTGCGCTCTCATAATGTATTGTGATGTCATAATGCGGATACATTATGACGTCATAATACATTGTGACGTCATACTGCATACTAATTATGATGTCATCATATACTGTGACATCATAATACATGCTCATGATGCTCCAGTAGATGTGACACAAATTGTGGTAAGCGAAATTCGTCATAAAACCTGCAAATTGCACGCTAATAATATATTGTGGTGTCATAATGCGGATACATTATGACGTCATAATACATTGTGACGTCATAGTGCATACTAATTATGATGTCATCATATACTGTGACATCATAATACATGCTCATGATGCTCCAGTAGATGTGACACAAATTGGGGTAAGCGAAATTGGTCATAATACCTGCATGTTGCGCTCTCATAATGTATTGTGATGTCATAATGCGGATACATTATGACGTCATAATACATTGTGACGTCATACTGCATACTAATTATGATGTCATCATATACTGTGACGTCATAATACATGCTCATGATGCTCCAGTAGATGTGACACAAATTGGGGTAAGAGAAATTGCTCATAATACCTGCTTGTTGCGCTCTCATAATATATTGTGATGTCATAATGCGGATACATTATGACGTCATAATACATTGTGACGTCATAGTGCATACTAATTATGATGTCATCATATACTGTGACGTCATAGTACATGCTCATGATGCTCCAGTAGATGTGACACAAATTGGGGTAATCGAACATGGTCATAAAAGGAGAGAGATCCAAGATGGGTGATCACTAGCAGCTCGGGCACGTAGCTCCCAGTGAAAGCGCAAAGAACGAGAGGACGCCACACTTTCAGACGAATATTTGTAGCTCACGTACCAGGAGATTCCCAGCGGAGGAGCCCCACTGGTCGCCAGTGCGACTCTTGTGGCCGGCGTGGCGGTTTTGCTGGTGCCTTAGCGTGCCAGTTTTTGGTGCAGAGTCCGGATATTCCCGGGCAGAAAAGCACCATCAATCTTAACACCGCTGTTTTGGCCGGCGCAGTGGATTGCTCAGTTTTCGGCGCTGGGAATCAAAAAGTTGGACGTCCGCTCAGAGACCTAGTTTGAAAGTCGGTAATTACAACGACGACAGATGGATAAATATATAATCAAGGGAAGAAAGCAGCCTAAAAAGGCAGAGAACACTCAAAATCAGAATGCCTCTCCCTCTACAGGGGATCGCAATTCCTCATCAGTAATGGAACAAGGCTTAATGGAGAACGAGTGTGTTCCAGTAACAGAAGCAGGTTTCAAAACGTGGGTGATGAGAAACTTCTGTGAATTAAAAGAACTTGTTCTAACGCAATGCAAAGAAACTAAGAACCTTAAAAAAAGGTTTGACGAAATGCTAACAAGAATGGACAATTTAGAGAGGAATATAAGTGAATTGATGGAGCTGAAAAGCACCACACGAGAACTTCGCGAAGCATGCACAAGCTTAAACAGTCGAATTGATCAAGCAGAAGAAAGGATATCAGAAGTCGAGGACCAGCTCAGTGAAATGAAACGAGAAGACAAGATTGAAGAAAAAGGATAAAAAGGAATGAGTAAAGTCTCCAGGAAATATGGGACTATGTGAAAAGACCTAATCTACGTTTGATAGGTGTACCTGAATGTGATGAATAGAATGAATCCAAGTTGGAAAATACTCTTCAGGATATCATTCAGGAAAACTTTCCCAACCTAGCAAGGCAAGGTAATATTCAACTCCAGGTAATACAGAGAACACCACAACGATATTCTTCAAGAAGACCAACCCCAAGGCACATAATCGCCAGATTTATTAGGGTTGAAATGAAGGAGAAAATACTAAGGGCAGCCAGAGAGAAAGGTCAGGTTACCCATAAAGGGAAATCTATCAGACTTACAGCGGATCTCTCAGCAGAAACCCTACAAGCCAGAAAAGAGTGGGGACCAATATTTAACATCCTTAAAGAAAAGAACTTTCAACCCAGAATTTCCTATCCAGCCAAACTAAGCTTTATGAGCGAAGGAAAAATTAAATCCTTTGCGAACAAACAAGCACTTAGAGAGTTCACCACCACCAGGCCTGCTTTACAAGAGCTTCTGAAAGAAGCACTATACACATAAAGGAACAACCAATATCAGCCTTTCCAAAAATATATCAAAAAGCAAAGAACATTAATACAGCGAAAAATTTACATCAACTAATGGGCAAAACAGCCAGCTAGCATCAAACGCCAGTATTAAAGTTATATATATTTTAATTGAATAAAAAGCCAAAACCCATCGGTATGCTGCATCCAGACCCATCTTACATGCAGCGATACACAAAGACTCAAAGAGAAGGAGGAAGATTTACCAACCAGAGAGTAAAAATAAACAAATAAACAAAAAACAGGAGATGCAATTCTCGCCTCTGATAAAGTAGACTTTAAAGCAACAAAGATCAAAAGAGGCAAAGAAGGACATTGCATAATGGTAAAAGGATCAATGTAACAAGAATAGCTAAAGATTCTATAGATCAACGAGATAGAAAATTAACAAGGATATTCAAGATTTGAACTCAGACCCGGAACAAGTAAACTTAATAAACATTTATAGAACTCTCCACTTCAAATACACAAAACATACATTACCACCTCACACCTATTCCAAAGGTGACTATATAATTGGAAGTAAATCACTCCTCAGTAATCGCATAGCATTTCATAGGTTTAAATGAAATATTGGTTGGCTGTTTGTTTGTTATCTTCTTCCCTTATTCCTTCCTGCCTACATCATTAAGTATAATTATCAGTATAAAAGAGGTTTTCAATACCCATTATTAAATTGCATTCCAGCCTGGGAAAGAAAGCAATACTCCCATTCTCTCTCCCTCTTTCTTTTCCTTTTTCCTCCTCCCCATTCTCTCTCTTTCTTTCTCTTCCTTTTTCCTCCTCCCCATTCTCTTTCTTTCTCTTCCTTTTTCCTCCTCCCCATTCTCTCTCTTTCTTTCTCTTCCTTTTTCCTCCTCCCCATGCTCTCTCTTTCTTTCTCTTCCTTTTTCCTCCTCCCCATTCTCTAAAAAAAAAAAAAAAAAAAAAAAAAGAAAATGGTCATAAAACCTGCAAATTGCGCTCTCATAATATATTGTGATGTCATAATGCGGATACATTATGACGTCATAATGCATTGTGACGTCATAGTGCATACTAATTATGATGTCCTCATATACTGCGACGTCATAATACATGCTCATGATGCTCCAGTAGATGTGACACAAATTGGGGTAAGCGAAATTGCTCATAATACCTGCATGTTGCGCTCTCATAATGTATTGTGATGTCATAATGCGGATACATTATGACGTCATAATACATTGTGACGTCATGGTGCATACTAATTATGATGTCATCATATACTGTGACGTCATAATACATGCTCATGATGCTCCAGTAGATGTGACACAAATTGGGGTAAGCGAAATTGGTCATAAAACCTGCAAATTGCGCTCTCATAATATATTGTGATGTCATAATGCAGATACATTATGACGTCATAATACATTGTGACGTCATAGTGCATACTAATTATGATGTCATCATATACTGTGACGTCATAATACATGCTAATGATGCTCCAGTAGATGTGACACAAATTGGGGTAAGACAAATTGCTCATAATACCTGCATGTTGCGCTCTCATAATATATTGTGATGTCATAATGTGGATACATTATGACGTCATAATACATTGTGACGTCATAGTGCATACTAATTATGATGTCATCATATACTGTGACGTCATAATACATGCTCATGATGCTCCAGTAGATGTGACACAAATTGGGGTAAGAGAAATTGCTCATAATCCCTGCATGTTGCGCTCTCATAATATATTGTGATGTCATAATGCGGATACATTATGACGTCATAATACATTGTGACGTCATAGTCCATACTAATTATGATGTCATCATATACTGTGACATCATAATACATGCTCATGATGCTCCAGTAGATGTGACACAAATTGGGGTAAGAGAAATTGCTCATAATACCTGCATGTTGCGCTCTCATAATACATTGTGATGTCATAATGCGGATACATTATGACGTCATAATACATTGTGATGTCATAGTGCATACTAATTATGATGTCATCATATACTGTGACGTCATAATACATGCTCATGATGCTCCAGTAGATGTCACACAAATTGGGGTAAGAGAAATTGCTCATAATACCTCCATGTTGCGCTCTCATAATATATTGTGATGTCATAATGCGGATACACTATGACGTCATAATACATTGTGACGTCATACTGCATACTAATTATGATGTCATCATATACTGTGACGTCATAATACATGCTCATGAATCTCCAGTAGATGTGACACAAATTGGGGTAAGAGAAATTCCTCATAATACCTGCAAATTGCGCTATCATAATATATTGTGATGTCATAATGCGGATACATTATGACGTCATAATACATTGTGACGTCATAGTGCATACTAATTATAATGTCATCATATACTGTGACGTCATAATACATGCTCATGATGCTCCAGTAGATGTCACACAAATTGGGGTAAGAGAAATTGCTCATAATACCTGCATGTTTCGCTCTCATAATATATTGAGATGTCATTATGCGGATGCATTATGACGTCATAATACATTGTGACGTCATAGTGCATACTAATTATGATGTCATCATATACTGTGACGTCATAATACATGCTCATGATGCTACAGTAGATGTGACACAAATTGGGGCAAGCGAAATTGGTCATAATACCTGCATGTTGCGCTCTCATAGTATATTGTGATGTCATAAAGCGGATACTTTATGACATCATAATACATTGTGACGTCATACTGCATACTAATTATGATGTCACCATATACTGTGACGTCATAATACATGCTCATGATGCTCCAGTAGATGTGACACAAATTGGGGTAAGCGAAATTGGTCATAAAACCTGCAAATTGTGCTCTCATAATATATTGTGATGTCATAATGCGGATACACTATGACGTCATAATACATTGTGACGTCATACTGCATACTAATTATGATTTCATCATATACTGTTACGTCATAATACATGCCCATGATGCTCCAGTAGATGTGAAACAAATTGGGGTAAGCGAAATTGGTCATAAAATCTCCAAATTGCGCTCTCATAATATATTGTGATGTCATAATGCGGATACATTATGACGTCATAATACATTGTGACGTCATAGTGCATACTAATTATGATGTCATCATATACTGTGACGTCATAATACATGCTCATGATGCTCCAGTAGATGTGACACAAATTGGGGTAAGAGAAATTGCTCATAATACCTGCATGTTGCGCTCTCATAATATTTTGTGATGTCATAATGCGGATACATTATGACGTCATAATACATTGTGACGTCATAGTGCATACTGATTATGATGTCATCATATACTGTGACGTCATAATACATGCTCATCATGCTCCAGTAGATGTGACACAAATTGGGGTAATCGAAATTGGTCATAATACCTGCATGTTGCGCTCTCATAATGTATTGTGATGTCATAATGCGGATAGATTATGACGTCATAATACATTGTGACGTCATACTGCATACTAATTATGATGTCATCATATACTGTGACGTCATAATACATGCTCTTGATGCTCCAGTAGATGTGACACAAATTGGGGTAAGAGAAATTGCTCATAATACCTGCATGTTGCGCTCTCATAATATATTGTGATATCATAATGCGGATACATTATGACGTCATAATATATTGTGACGTCATAGTGCATAGTAATTATGATGTCATCATATACTGTGACGTCATAATACATGCTCATGATTCTCCAGTAGATATGACACAAATTGGGGTAAGCGAAATTTTTCATAAAACCTGCAATTTGCGCTCTCATAATATATTGTGATGTCATAATGCAGATACATTATGACGTCATAATATATTGTGACGTCATAGTGCATACTAATTATGATGTCATCATATACTGTGACGTCATAATACATGCTAATGATGCTCCAGTAGATGTGACACAAATTGGGGTAAGAGAAATTGCTCGTAATACCTGCATGTTGCGCTCTCATAATATATTGTGATGTCATAATGCGGATACATTATGACGTCATAATACATTGTGACGTCATAGTGCATACTAATTATGATGCCATCATATACTGTGACGTCATAATACATGCTCATGATGCTCCTGTAGATGTGACAAAAATTGGGGTAATCGAAAATGGTCATAAAACCTGCAATTTGCGCTCTCATAATATACTGTGATGTCATAATGTGGATACATTATGACGTCATAATACATTGTGACGTCATATTGCATACTAATTATGATGTCATCATATACTGTGACGTCATAATACATGCTCATGATGCTCCAGTAGATGTGACACAAATTGTGGTAAGAGAAATTGGTCATAATACCTGCATGTTGCGCTCTCATAATATATTGTGATGTCATAATGCGGATACATTATGACGTCATAATACATTGTGACGTCATGCTGCATACTAATTATGATGTCATCATATACTGTGACGTCATAATACATGCTCATGATGCTACAGTAGATGTGACATAAATTGGGGTAAGCGAAATTGGTCATAAATCCTGCAAATTGCGCTCTCATAATATATTGTGATGTCATAATGCGGATACATTATGACGTCATAATACATTGTGACATCATAGTGCATACTAATTATAATGTCATCATATACTGTGACGTCATAATACATGCTCATGATGCTACAGTAGATGTGACACAAATTGGGGCAAGCGAAATTGGTCATAATACCTGCATGTTGCGCTCTCATTGTATATTGTGATGTCATAATGCGGATACTTTATGACATCATAATACATTGTGACGTCATACTGCATATTAATTATGATGTCATCATATACTGTGACGTCATAATACATGCTCATGATGCTCCAGTAGATGTGACACAAATTGGGGTTAGCGAAATTGGTCATAAAACCTGCAAATTGCGCTCTCATAATATATTGTGAAGTCATTATGCGGATATATTATGACGTCATAATACATTGTGACGTCATACTGCATACTAATTATGATGTCATCATATACTGTGACGTCATAATACATGCTCATGATGCTCCAGTAGATGTGACACAAATTGGGGTAAGAGAAATTGCTCATAATACCTGCAAGTTACGCTCTCATAATATATTGTGATGTCATAATGCGGATACATTATGACATCATAATACATTGTGACGTCATAGTGCATACTAATTATGATGTCATCATATACTGTGACGTCATAATACATGCTCATGATGCTCCAGTAGATGTGACACAAATTGGGGTAAGAGAAATTGCTCAAAATACCTGCATGTTCCGCTCTCATAATATATTGTGATGTCATAATGCGGATACACTATGACGTCATAATACATTGTGACGTCATAGTGTATACTAATTATGATTTCATCATATACTGTGACGTCATAATACATGCTCATGAATCTCCAGTAGATGTGACACAAATTGGGGTAAGAGAAATTCCTCATAATACCTGCATGTTGCGCTCTCATAATATATTGTGATGTCATAATGCGGATACATTATGACGTCATAATACATTGTGATGTCATAGTGCATACTAATTATGATGTCATCATATACTGTGACGTCATAATACATGCTCATGATGCTCCAGTAGATGTGAAACAAATTGGGGTAAGAGAAATTGCTCATAATACATGCATGTTGCGCTCTCATAATATATTGTGATGTCATAATGCGGATACATTATGACGTCATAATACATTGTGACGTCATAGTGCATACTAATTATGATGTCATCATATACTGTGACGTCATAATACATGCTCATGATGCTCCAGTAGATGTGACACAAATTGGGGTCATCGAAAATGGTCATAAAACCTGCAAATTGCGCTCTCATAATATATTGTGATGTCATAATTCGGATACATTATGACGTCATAATACATTGTGACGTCATAGTGCATACTAATTATGATGTCATCATATACTGTGACGTCAAAATACATGCTCATGATGCTCCAGTAGATGTGACACAAATTGGGGTAAGAGAAATTGCTCATAATACCTGCATATTGCGCTCTCATAATATATTGTGATGTCATAATGCCGATAAATTATGACGTCATAATATATTGTGACGTCATAGTGCATACTAATTATGATGTCATCATATACTGTGACGTCATAATACATACTCATGATGCTCCAGTAGATGTGACACAAATTGTGGTAAGAGAAATTGGTCATAAAACCTGCAAATTGCGCTCTCATAATATATTGTGATGTCATAATGCGGATACATAATGACGTCATAATACATTGTGACGTCATACTGCATACTAATTATGATGTCATCATATACTGTGACATCATAATACATGCTCATGATGCTCCAGTAGATGTGACAGAAATTGGGGTAAGAGAAATTGCTCATAATACATGCATGTTGAGCTCTCATAATATATTGTGATGTCATAATGCGGATACATTATGACGTCATAATACATTGTGACGTCATACTGCATACTAATTATGATGTCATCATATACTGTGACGTCATAATACATGCTCATGATGCTCCAGTAGATGTGACACAAATTGAGGTAAGAGAAATTGCTCATAATACCTGCATGTTGCGATCTCATAATATATTGTGATGTCATAATGCGGATACATAATGACGTCATAATACATTGTGACGTCATACTGCATACTCATTATGATGTCATCATATACTGTGACGTCATAATACATGCTCATGATGCTCCAGTAGATGTGACACAAATTGGGGTAAGCGAAATTGGTCATAAAACCTGCAAATTGCGCTCTCATATTATATTGTGATGTCATAATGCGGATACATTATGACGTCATAATACATTGTGACGTCATAGTGCATACTAATTATGATGTCATCATATACTGTGACGTCATAATACATGCTCATGATGCTCCAGTAGATGCGACACAAATTGGGGTAAGAGAAATTGCTCATAATACCTGCATCTTCCGCTCTCATAATATATTGTGATGTCATAATGCGGATACACTATGACGTCATAATACATTGTGACGTCATAGTGCATACTAATTATGATGTCATCATATACTGTGACGTCATAATACATGCTCATGATGCTCCAGTAGATGTGACACAAGTTGAGGTAAGAGAAACTGCTCATAATACCTCCATGTTGCGCTCTCATAATATATTGTGATGTCATAATGCGGATACATAATGACGTCATAATACATTGTGACGTCATACTGCATACTAATTATGATGTCATCATATACTGTGACGTCATAATACATGCTCATGATGCTCCAGTAGATGTGACACAAATTGGGGTAAGAGAAATTGCTCATAATACATGCATGTTGCGCTCTCATAATATATTGTGATGTCATAATGCGGATACATTATGACGTCATAATACATTGTGATGTCATAGTGCATACTAATTATGATGTCGTCATATACTGTGACGTCATAATACATGCTCATGATGCTCCAGTAGATGTGACACAAATTGTGGTAAGAGAAATTGCTCATAATACCTGCATGTTGCGATCTCATAATATATTGTGATGTCATAATGCGGATACATAATGACGTCATAATACATTGTGACGTCATACTGCATACTAATTATGATGTCATCATATACTGTGACGTCATAATACATGCTCATGATGCTCCAGTAGATGTGACACAAATTGGGGTAAGCGAAATTGGTCATAAAACCTGCAAATTGCGATCTCATAATATATTGTGATGTCATAATGCAGATACATTATGACGTCATAATACATTGTGACGTCATAGTGCATACTAATTATGATGTCATCATATACTGTGACGTCATAATACATGCTCATGATGCTCCAGTAGATGTGACACAAATTGTGGTAAGAGAAATTGGTCATAAAACCTGCAAATTGCGCTCTCATAATATATTGTGATGTCATAATGCGGATACATTATGACGTCATAATATATTGTGACGTCATAGTGCATACTAACTATGATGTCATCATATACTGTGACGTCATAATACATGCTAATGATGCTCCAGTAGATATGACACAAATTGAGGTAAGAGAAACTGCTCATAATACCTGCATGTTGCGCTCTCATAATATATTGTGATGTCATAATGCGGATACATAATGACGTCATAATACATTGTGACGTCATACTGCATACTAATTATGATGTCATCATATACTGTGACGTCATAATACATGCTCATGATGCTCCAGTAGATGTGACACAAATTGGGGTAAGAGAAATTGCTCATAATACATGCATGTTGCGCTCTCATAATATATTGTGATGTCATAATGCGGATACATTATGACGTCGTAATACATTGTGACGTCATAGTGCATACTAATTATGATGTCACCATATACTGTGACGTCATAATACATGCTCATGATTCTCCAGTAGATGTGACACAAATTGGGGTAAGAGAAATTGCTCATAATACCTGCATGTTGCGCTCTCATAATATATTGTGATGTCATAATGCCGATAAATTATGACGTCATAATACATTGTGACGTCATAGTGCATACTAATTATGATGTCATCATATACTGTGACATCATAATACATGCCCATGATGCTCCAGTAGATGTGAAACAAATTGGGGTAAGCGAAATTGGTCATGAAACCTGCAAATTGCGCTCTCATAATATATTGTGATGTCATAATGCGGATACATTATGACGTCATAATACATTGTGACGTCATAGTGCATACTGATTATGATGTCATCATATACTGTGATGTCTTAATACATGCTCATGATGCTCCAGTAGATGTGACTCAAATTGGGGTAAGCGAAATTGGTCATAAAACCTGCAAATTGCGCTCTCATAATATATTGTGATGTCTTAATGCGGATACATTATGACGTCATAATATATTGTGACGTCATAGTGCATACTAATTATGATGTCATCATATGCTATGACGTCATAATACATGCTCATGATGCTCCAGTAGATGTGACACAAATTAGGGTAAGAGAAATTGCTCATAATACGTGCATATTGCGCTCTCATAATATATTGTGATGTCATAATGCGGATACATTATGACGTCATAATATATTGTGATGTCATACTGCATACTAATTATGATGTCATCATATACTGTGACGTCATAATACAGGCTCATGATGCTCCAGTAGATGTGACACAAATTGGGGTAAGAGAAATTGCTCATAAATCCAGCATGTTGCTCTCTCATAATATATTGTGATGTCGTAATGCGGATACATTATGACATCATAATACATTGTGACGTCATACTGCATACTAATTATGATGTCATCATATACTGTGACGTCATAATACATGCTCAAGATGCTCCAGTAGATGTGACACAAATTCGGGTAAGAGAAATTGCTCATAATACCTGCATGTTGCGCTCTCATAATATATTGTGATGTCATAATGCGGATACATTGTGACGTCATAATATATTGTGACGTCATACTGCATACTAATTATGATGTCATCATATACTGTGACATCATAATATATGCTCATGATGCTCCAGTAGATGTGACACAAACTGGGGTAAGTGAAATGGCTCATAATACCTGCAAATTGCGCTCTCATAATATATTGTGATGTCATAATGCAGATATATTATGACATCATAATACATTGTGACGTCATAGTGCATACTAATTATGATGTCACCATATACTGTGACGTCATAATACATGCTCATGATGCTCCAGTAGATGTGACAGAAATTGTGTTAAGAGAAATTGCTCATAATACCTGCAAATTGCGCTCTCATAATATATTGTGATGTCATAATGCGGATACACTATGACGTCATAATACATTGTTACGTCATAGTGCATACTAATAATGATGTCATCATACACTGTGATGTCATAAAACATGCTCATCATTCTCCAGTAGATGTGACACAAATTGGGGTAAGAGAAATTGCTCATAATACCTGCAAATTGCGCTCTCATTATATAGTGTAATGTCATAATGCGGATACATTATGACGTCATAATACATTGTGACGTCATAGTGCATACTAAATATGATGTCATCATATACTGTGACGTCATGATACATGCTCATGATGCTCCAGTAGATGTGACACAAATTGCGGTAAGAGAAATTGCTCAAAATACCTGGAAATGGCGCTCTCATAATATACTGTCATGTCATAATGCTGATACATTATGACGTCATAATACATTGTGACGTCATAGTGCATACTAATTATGATGTCATCATATACTGTGACGTCATAATACATGCTCATGATGCTACAGTAGATGTGACACAATTTGGGGTAAGAGAAATTGCTGATAATACCTGCAAATTGCGCTCTCATAATATATTGTGATGTCATAATGCAGATACATTATGACGTCATAATACATTGTGACGTCATAGTGCACACTAATTATGATGTCGTCATATACTGTGATGTCATAATACATGCTCATGATACTCCAGTAGATGTGACACAAATTGGGGTAAGAGAAATTGCTCATAATACCTGCAAATTGCGCTCTGTTTATATTTTGTGATGTCATAATGCGGATACATTATGACGTCATAATACATTGTGACATCATAGTGCATACTAGTTATGAGGTCATCATATGCTGTGACGTCATAATACATGCTCATGATGCTGCAGTAGATGTGACACAAAATGTGGTAAGAGAAATTGCTCATAATACCTGCAAATTGCGCTCTCATAATATATTGTGATGTCATAATGCGGATACATTATGACGTCATAATACACTGTGACGTCATACTGCATACTAATTATGATGTCATCATATACGATGATGTCATAATACATGCTCATGATGCTCCAGTAGATGTGACACAAATTGGGGTAAGAGAAGTTGCTCATAATACATGCAAATTCTGCTCTCCAAATATATTGTGATGTCGTAATGCAGATATATTATGACGTCATAATACATTGTGACATCATAGTGCACACTAATTATGATGTAAAAATATACTGTGATGTCATAACACATGCTCATGATGCTCCAGTAGATGTGACATAAATTTGGTTAAGAGAAATTGCTCATAATACCTGCAAATTGTGCTCTCATAATATAGTGTGATGTCATAATGCTGATATATTATGACGTCATAATACATTGTGACGAAATAGTGCATACTAATTATGATGTCACCATATACTGTGACGTCATAATACATGCTCATGTTGCTCCAATAGATGTGACACAAATTGGGGTAAGCGAAATTGCTCGTAATACCTGCAAATTGCACTCTCATAATATATTGTGATGTCATAATGCGGATACATTATGACGTCATAATAAATTGTGACGTCATAATGCATAATAATTATGATGTCATCATATATTGTGACGTCATAATATATGCCCATGATGCTCCAGTAGATGTGACACAAATTGGGGAAAGAGAAATTGCTCATAATACCTGCAAATTGCTCTCTCATAATATATTGTGATGTCATAATGCGGATACATTATGACATCATAATACATTGGGACGTCATAGTGTATACTAATAATGATTTCATCATATACTGTGACGTCATAATAAATGCTCATGATGCTCCAGTAGATGTGACACAAATTGGGGTAAGAGAAATTGGTCATAATACCTGCAAATTGCGCTCTCATAATATGTTGTGAAGTCATAATGCGGATAGATTATGACATCATAATACATTGTGACATCATAGTGCATACTAATTATGATGTCATCATATACTGTGACGTCATAATACATGCTGATGATGCTCCAGTAGATGTGACACAAATTGGTGTAAGCGAAATTGCTCATAGTACCTGCAAATTGCGCTGTCATAATATATTGTGATGTCATAACACGGACACATTATGACGTCATAATACATTGTTACGTCATAGTGCATACTAATTATGATGTCATCATATACTGTGACGTCATAATACATGCTCATGATCCTCCAGTAGATGTCACACAAATTGGGGTAAGGGAAATTGCTCATAATACCTGCAAATTGCGCTCTCATAATATATTGTGATGTCATAATGTGGATACATTATGACATCATTATACATTGTGACGTCATAGTGCATAATAATTATGATGTCATCATATACTGTGACGTCATAATACATGCTCATGATGCTCCAGTAGATGTGACACAAGTTGGGGTAAGCGAAATTGCTCATAATACCTGCAAATTGCGCTCTCATAAGATATTGTGATGTCATAATGCGGATACATTATGACGTCATAATACATTGTGATGACATAGTGCATACTAGTTATGATGTCATCATAAGCTGTGACATCATAATACATGCTGATGATGCTCCAGTAGATGTGACTCAAATTGGGGTAAGCGAAATTGCTCATAATACCTGCAAATTGCGCTCTCATAATATATTGTGATGTCATAATGCAGATACATTATGACGTCATAATACATTGTGACGTCATAGAGTATACTAATTATGATGTCATCATATACTGTGACGTCATAATACATGCTCATGATGCTCCAGTAGATGTGACACAAATTGGGGTAAGAGAAATTGGTCATAATACCTGCAAATTGCGCTCTCATATTATATTGTGATGTCATAATGCGGATACATTATGACATCATAATACATTGTGACGTAATAGTGCATACTAATTATGATGTCATCATATTCTGTGACGTCATAATACATGCTGATGATGCTCCAGTAGATGTGACACAAGTTGGGGTAAGCGAAATTGCTCATAATACCTGCAAATTGCGGTCTCATAATATATTGTGATGTCATAACACGGACATATTATGACGTCATAATACATTGTGACGTCATAGTGCATACTAATTATGATGTCATCATATACTGTGACGTCATAATACATGCTCATGATGCTCCAGTAGATGTGACTCAACTTGGGGTAAGCGAAATTGCTCGTAATACCTGCAAATTGCGCTCTCATATTGTGATGTCATAATGCAGATACATTATGACGCCATAATACACTGTGACGTCATAGTGCATACTAACTATGATGTCATCATATACTGTGACGTCAAAATACGTGCTCATGATTCTCCAGTAGATGTGACACAAATTGGGGTAAGAGACATTGCTCATAATACCTGCAAATTACGCTCTCATAATATTTTGTGATATCATAATGCGGATACATTATGACGTCATAATACATTGTGACGTCATAGTGCATACTAGTTATGATGTCATCATATGCTATGACGTCATAATACATGCTCATGATGCTCCAGTAGATGTGACACAAATTGGGGTAAGAGAAATTGCTCATAATACCTGCAAATTGCGCTCTCATAATATATTGTGATGTCATAATGCGGATAGATTATGACGTCATAATACATTGTGATGTCATACTGCATAATAATTATGATGTCATCATATACTGTGACGTCATAATACATGCTCATGATGCTCCAGTAGATGTGACACAAATTGGGGTAAGCAAAATTTGTCATGAAACCTGCAAATTGCGCTCTCATAATATATTGTGATGACATTATGCGGATACATTATGACGTCATACTACATTGTGACGTCATAGTGCATACTAATTATGATGTCATCATATACTGTGACGTCATAATACATGCTCGTGATGCTCCAGTAGATGTGACACAAATTGGGGTAAGAGAAATTGCTCATAATACCTCCAAATTGCTTTCTTATAATATATTGTGATGTCATAATGCGGATACATTATGACGTCATAATACATTGTGACGTCATAGTGCATACTAATAATGATGTCATCATATACTGTGACGTCATAATTCATGCTCATGATGCTCCAGTAGATGTGACACCAATTGGGGTAAGAGAAATTGCTCATAATACCTGCAAATTGCACTCTCATTATATATTGTGATGTCATCATGCGGATACATTATGACATCATAATACATTGTGACGTAATCGTGCATACTAATTATGCTGTCATCATATACTGTGATGTCATAATACATGCTCATGATGCTCCAGTAGATATGACACAAATTGGGGTAAGAGAAGTTGCTCATAATACCTGCAAATTGCGCTCTCACAATATATTGTGATGTCATAATGCTGATACATTATGACGTCATAATACATTGTGACGACATAGTGCATACTAGTTATGATGTCATCATATGCTGTGATGTCATAATACATGCTGATGATGCTCCAGTAGATGTGACTCAAATTGGGGTAAGCGATATTGCTCATGATACCTGCAAATTGCGCTCTCATAATGTATTGTGATGTCATAATGCAGATACATTATGACGTCATAATACATTGTGACGTCATACTGCATACTAATTATGATGTCATCATATACTGTGACGTCATAATACATGCTCATGATGCTCCAGTAGATGTGACACAAATTGGTGTAAGCAAAATTTGTCATGAAACCTGCAAATTGCGCTCTCATAATATATTGTGATGTCATTATGCGGATACATTATGACGTCATACTACATTATGACGCCATAGTGCATACTAATTATGATGTCATCCTATACTGTGACGTCATAATACATGCTCATGATGCTCCAGTAGATGTGACAAAAATTGGGGTAAGAGAAATTGCTCATAATACCTGCAAATTGCGCTCTCATAATATATTGTGATGTCATAACGCGGATACATTATGACGTTATAATACATTGTGACGTCATAGTGCATACTAATTATGATGTCATCATATACTGTGACGTCATAATACATGCTCATGATGCTCCAGTAGATGTGACACAAATTGGGTTAAGAGAAATTGCTCATAATACCTGCAAATTGCGCTCTCATAATATATTGAGATTTCATAACACGGACATATTATGACGTCATAATACATTGTGACGTCATAGTGCATACTAATTATGATGTCATCATATACTGTGACGTCATAATACATGCTCATTATGCTCCAGTAGATGTGACTTAAATTGGGGTAAGAGAAATTGCTCATAATACCTGCAAATTGCGCTCTCATAATATAATGTGATGTCATATTGCGGATACATTATGACGTCATAATACATTGTGACGTCATAGTGCATACTAATTATGATGTTATCATATACTGTGACGTCATAATACATGCTCATGATGCTCCAGTAGATTTGACACAAATTGGGGTAAGAGAAATTGCTCATAATACCTGCAAATTGCGCTCTCATAATATATTGTGATGTCATAACGCGGATACATTATGACGTTATAATACATTGTGACGTCATAGTGCATACTAATTATGATGTCATCATATACTGTGACGTCATAATACATGCTCATGATGCTCCAGTAGATGTGACACAAATTGCGGTAAGAGAAATTGCTCATAATACCTGCAAATTGCGCTCTCATACTGTATTGCGATGTCATATTGCGGATAGATTATGACGTCATAATACATGGTGACGTCATAGTGCATACTAATTATGATGTCATCATATACTGTGATGTCATAATACATGCTCATGATGCTCCAGTCGATGTGACACAATTTGCGGTAAGCGAAATTGCTCATAATACCTGCAAATTGCGCTCTCATAATATATTGTGATGTCATAATGCGAATACATTATGACGTCATAATACATTGTGACGTCATAGTGCATACTAGTTATGATGTCATCATATGCTGTGACGTCATAATACATGCTCATGATGCTCAAGTAGATGTGACACAAATTGGAGTAAGAGAAATTGCTCATAATACCTGAAAATTGCTCTCTCATAATATATTGTGATGTCATAATGCGGATACATTATGACGTCATAATATATTGTGATGTCATAGTGCATACTAGTTATGATGTCATCATATACTGTGACGTCATATTACATGCTCATGATGCTCCAGTAGATGTGACACAAATTGGGGTCGGAGAAATTGCTCATAATTCCTGCAAATTGCGCTCTCATTATATATTGTGATGTCATAATGAAGATACATTATGACGTCATAATACATTGTGACGTCATATTGCATACTAATTATGATGTCATTATATTCTGTGACGTCATAATACATGCTCATGATGCTCCAGTAGATGTGACACAAATTGGGGTAAGAGAAATTGCTCATAATTCCTGCAAATTGCCCTCTCATAATATATTGTGATGTCATAATGTGGATATATTATGACGCATAATATATTGTGACGTCATAGTGCACCCTAATTATGATGTCATCATATACTGTGACGTCATATTACATGCTCATGATGCTCCAGTAGATGTGACACAAATTGAGGTAAGACAAATTGCTCATAATACCTGCAAATTGCGCTCTCATTATATATTGTGATGTCATAATGCGGATACATTATGACGTCATAATACATTGTGACGTCATAGTGCATACTAACTATGATGTCATCATATACTGTGACGTCATAATACATGCTCATGATGCTCCAGTAGATATGACACAAATTGGGGTAAGAGAAATTGCTCATAATACCTGCAAATTGCGCTCTCATAATTTATTGTGATGTCATAACGCGGATACATTATGACGTTAAAATACATTGTGACGTCATAGTGCATACTAATTATGATGTCATCATATACCGTGACGTCATAATACATGCTCATGATGCTCCAGTAGATGTGACACAAATTGGGTTAAGAGAAATTGCTCATAATACCTGCAAATTGCGCTCCCTTATTATTTTGTGATGTCATAATGTGGATACATTATGACGTCATAATACATTGTGACATCATAGTGTATACTAGTTATGATGTCATCATATACTGTGACGTCATAATACATGCTCATGATGCTCCAGTAGATGTGACACAAATTGGGGAAAGCGAAATTGCTGATAATACCTGCAAATTGCACTTTCATAATATATTGTGATGTCATAATGCAGATACATTATGACGTCATAATGTATTGTGACATCATAATGCATACTAATTATGATGACATCATATACTGTGATGTCATAATACATGCTCATGATGCTCCAGTAGATGTGACACAAATTGGGCTAAGAGAAATTGCTCATAATACCTGCAAATTGCGCTCTCACAATATATTGTGATGTCATAATGCGGATACATTATGACGTCATAATACACTGTGACGTCATACTGCAAACTAATTATGATATCATCATATACGGTCACGTCATAATACATGCTCATGATGCTCCAGTAGATGTGACACAAATTGGGGTAAGAGAAATTGCTCATAATACCTGCAAATTGCGCTCTCATAATATATTGTGATGTCATAATGCGGATACATTATCACGTCATAATACATTGTGACGTCATAGTGCATACTAATTATGATATCATCATATACTGTGACATCATAATACATGCTCATGATGCTCCAGTAGATGTGAAACAAATTGGGGTAAGAGAAATTGCTCATAATACCTGCAAGTTGCGCTCTCATAATATATTGTGATGTCATAATGCGGATACATTATGACATCATAATACATTGGGACGACATACTGCATACTAGTTATGATGTCATCATATACTGTGACGTCATAATGCATGCTCATGATGCTCCAGTAGATGTGACAAAAATTGTGGTAATCGAAATTGCTCATAATACCTGCAAATTGTGCTCTCATAATATATTGTGATGTCATAATGCAGATACATTATGACGTAATAATACATTGTGACGTCATATTGCATACTAATTATGATGTCATTATATACTGTGATGTCATAATACATGATCATGATGCTCCAGTAGATGTGACACAAATTGGGGTAAGAGAAATTGCTCATAACACCTGCAAATTGCGCTCTCATAATATATTGTGATGTCGTAACGCGGATACATTATGACGTCATAATACATTGTGACGTCATAGTGCATACTAATTATGATGTCATCCTATACTGTGACGTCATAATACATTCCCATGATGCTTCAGTAGATGTTACACAAATTGGGGTAAGAGAAATTGCTCATAACACCTACAATTTGCGCTCTCATAATATATTGTGATGTCATAATGCGGATACATTATGACGTCATAATACATTGTGACGTCATGGTGCATACTAATCATGATGCCATCATATACTGTGACGTCATAATACATGCTCATGATGCTCCAGTAGATGTGACACAAATTGGGGTAAGAGAAATTGCTCATAATACCTGCAAATGGTGCTCTCATAATATATTGTGATGTCATAATGCTGATATATTACGACGTCATAAAACATTGTGACGTCATAGTGCATGCTAATTATGATGACACCATATACTGTGACGTCATAATACATGCTCATGATGCTCCAGTAGATGGGACACAATTTGCTGTTAGAGAAATTGCTCATAATACCTGCAAATTGCGCTCTCATAATATATTGTGATGTCATAACGTGGATACATTATGACGTCATAATATATTATGACGTCATAGTGCATATTAATTATGATGTCATCATATACTGTGACGTCATAATACATGCTCCTGATGCTCCAGTAGATGTGACACAAATTGGGGTAAGCAAAATTTCTCATAATACCTGCAAATTGCGCTCTCACAATATATTGTGATGTCATAATGCGGATACTTTATGACCTCATAATACATTGTGACGTCATAGTGAATACTAGTTATGATGTCATCATATGCTGTGACGTCATAATACATACTCATGATGCTCCAGTAGATGTGACACAAATTGGGGTTGGAGAAATTGCTCATAATACCTGCAAATTGCGCTCTCATAATATATTGTGATGTCATAATGCGGATATATTTTGACGTCATAATACATTGTGACGTCATAGTGCATACTAATTATGATGTCATCCTATACTGTGACATCATAACACATGCTTATGATGCTCCAGTAGACGTGACACAAATTGGGTAAGCGAAATTTCTCATAATACCTGCAAATTGCGCTCTCATTATATATTGTGATGTCATAATGCGTATACATTATGACGTCATAATATATTGTGACGTCATAGTGCATACTAATTATGATGTCATCATATACTGTGACGTCATAATACATGCTCATGATGCTCCAGTAGATGTGACACAAATTAGGGTAAGCGAAATTGATCATAATACCTGCAAATTGCGCTCTCATAATATATTGTGAGGTCATAATGCGGATACATTATGACGTCATATTACATTGTGACGTCATAGTGCATACTAATTATGATGTCATCATATACTGTGACGTCATAATACATGCTCATGATGCTCCAGTAGATCTGACACAAATTGAGGTAAGAGAAATTGCTCATAATACCTGCAAATTGCGCTCTCATAATATATTGTGATGTCATAATGCGGATACATTATGACGTCATAATACATTGTGACATTATAGTGCATACTAGTTATGATGTCATCATATGCTGTGACGTCATAATACATGCTCATGATGCTCCAGTAGATGTGACACAAATTGCGGTAAGAGAAATTGCTCATAATACCTGCAAATTGCGCTATCATAATATATTGTGATGTCATAATGCGGATACATTATGACGTCATAATACATTGTGATGTCATACTGCATACTAATTATGATGTCATCATATACTGTGACGTCATAATACATGCTCATGATGCTCCAATAGATATGACACAAATTGGGCTAAGAGAAATTGCTCATAATACGTGCAAATTGCGCTCTCATAATATATTGTGATGTCATAATGCGGATACATTATGACATCATAATACATTATGACGTCATAGTGCATAATAATTATGTTGTCATCATATACTGTGACGTCATAATACATGCTCATGATGCTCCAGTAGATGTGACACTAATTGGAGTAAGCGAAATTGCTGATAATACCTGCAAATTGCGCTCTCATAATATATTGTGATGTCATAATGCAGATATATTATGACGTCATAATACATTGTGACATCATACTGCATACTAATTATGATGTCATCATATACTGTGATGTCATAGTACATGCTCATGATGCTCCAGTAGATGTGACACAAATTGGGGTAAGAGAAATTTCTCATAATACCTGCAAATTGTGCTCTCATAATATATTGTGATGTCATAATGCTGACACATTATGACATCATAATACATTGTGACGTCATAGTGCATACTAATTATGATGTCATCATATACTGTGACGTCATAATACATGCTCATGATGCTCCAGTAGATGTGACACAAATTGGGATAAGGGAAATTGCTCATAATACCTGCAAATTGCCCTCTAATAATATATTGTGATGTCATAACGCGGATCCATTATGACGTCATAATACATTGTGACGTCATAGTGCACTCTAATTATGATGTCATCATATACTGTGACGTCATAATACATGCTCATGATGCTCCAGTAGATGTGACACAAATTGGAGTAAGCGAAATTGCTGATAATACCTGCAAATTGCGCTCT
The DNA here is from genome assembly GCF_030222135.1 of Aotus nancymaae. Taxonomy (NCBI): domain Eukaryota; kingdom Metazoa; phylum Chordata; class Mammalia; order Primates; family Aotidae; genus Aotus; species Aotus nancymaae. The sequence goes on along the minus strand of NW_026988499.1, from coordinate 12,102,329 downwards.
CATAATATATTGTGATGTCATAATGCGGATACATTATGACATTTTATTTCATTGTGACGTCATAGTGCATACTAATTAAGATGTCATCATATACTGTGACGTCATAATACATGCTCATGATGCTCCAGTAGATGTGACACAAATTGGGGTAAGAGAAATTGCTCATAATACCTGCAAATTGCGCTCTCATAATATATTGGGATGTCATAACGCGAACATATTATGACGTCATAATACATTGTGACGTCATAGTGCATACTAATTATGATGTCATCATATGCTGTGATGTCAAAATACATGCTCATGATGCTCCAGTAGATGTGACTCAAATTGGTGTAAGAGAAATTGCTCATAATACCTGCAAATTGCGCTCCATAATATATTGTGATGTCATAACGCGGATACATTATGACGTCATAATACATTGTGATGTCAGAGTGCATACTAATTATGATGTCATCATATACTGTGACGTCATAATACATGCTCATGATGCTCCAGTAGATGTGACACAAATTGGGGTAAGCGAAATTTGTCATAAAACCTGCAAATTGCGCTCTCATAATATATTGTGATGTCATAATGCGGATACATTATGACGTCATAATACATTGTGACATCATAGTGCATACTAATTAAGATGTCATCATATACTGTGACGTCATAATACATGCTCATGATCCTCCTGTAGATGTGACAAAAATTGTGGTAAGCGAAATTGCTCATAATATCTGCAAATTGCGCTCTCATAATATATTGTGATGTTATAATGCGGATACATTATGACGTCATAATACATTGTGACGTCATAGTGCATACTAATTATGATGTCATCATATACTGTGACGTCATAATACATGCTCATGATGCTCCAGTAGATGTGACACAAATTGGGGTAAGAGAAATTGCTCATAATAACTGCAAATTGCGCTCTCATAATGTATTGTGATGTCATATTGCGGATAGATTATGACGTCATAATACATGGTGACGCAATAGTGCATACTAATTATGATGTCATCATATACTGTGATGTCATAATACATGCTCATGATGCTCCAGTAGATGTGACACAAATTGCGGTAAGCGAAATTGCTCATAATACCTGCAAATTGCGCTCTCATAATATATTGTGATGTCATAATGCGGATACATTATCACGTCATAATACATTGTGACGTCATAGTGCATACTAATTATGATGTCATCATATACTGTGATGTCATAGAACATGCTCATGATGCTCCAGTAGATGTGACACAAATTGGGGTAAGAGAAATTGCTCATAATACCTGCAAATCGCACTCTCATAATATTTTATGATGTCATAATGCGGATACATTATGATGTCATAATATATTGTGACGTAATAGTGCATACTTATTATGATGTCATCATATGCTGTGACATCATAATACATGCTCATGAGACTCCAGTAGATGTGACACAAATTGGGGTAAGAGAAATTGCTCATAATACCTGCAAATAACGCTCTCATAATATATTGTGATGTCATAATGCGGATGCATTATGACATTTTAATTCATTGTGACATCATAGTGCATACTAATTAAGATGTCATCATATGCTGTGACATCATAATAAATGCTCATGATGCTCCAGTAGATGTGACACAAATTGTGGTAAGAGAAATTGCTCATAATACCTGCAAATTGCACTCTCATAATATATTGTGATGTCATAACGCGGACACATTATGACGTCGTAATACATTGTGACGTCATAGTGCATACTAATTATGATGTCATCATATACTGTGACGTCATAATACATGCTCATGATGCTCCAGTAGATGTGAAACAAATTGGGGTAAGAGAAATTTCTCATAATACCTGCAAATTGCGCTCTCATAATATATTGTGATGTCATAATGCAGATACATTATGACATCATAATACATTGTGACGACATAGTGCATACTAATTATGATGTCATCATATACTGTGACGTCATAATACATTCCCATGATGCTTCAGTAGATGTGACACAAATTGGGGTAAGAGAAATTGCTCATAACACCTACAAATTGCGCTCTCATAATATATTCTGATGTCATAATGCGGATAAATTATGACGTCATAATAAATTGTGACGTCATGGTGCATACTAATTATGATGCCATCATATACTCTGACGTCATAATACATGCTCATGATGCTCCAGTAGATGTGACACAAATTGGGGTAAGAGAAATTGCTCATAATACCTGCAAATGGCGCTCTCATAATATATTGTGATGTCATTATGCTGATATATTACGACGTCATAAAACATTGTGACGTCATAGTGCATGCTAATTATGATGACACCACATACTGTGACGTCATAATACATGCTCATGATGCTCCAGTAGATGTGACACAATTTGCTGTAAGAGAAATTGCTCATAATACCTGCAAATTGCGCTCTCATAATATATTGTGATGTCATAACGTGGATACATTATGACGTCATAATATATTATGACGTCATAGTGCATATTAATTATGATGTCATCATATACTGTGACGTCATAATACATGCTCCTGATGCTCCAGTAGATGTGACACAAATTGGGTTAAGAGAAATTGCTCATAATACCTGCAAATTGCGCTCTCATAATATATTGAGATGTCATAATGCGGATACATTATGACCTCATAATACATTGTGACATCATAGTGCATACTAATTATGATGTCATCATATACTGTGATGTCATAATACATGCTCATGATGCTCCAGTAGATGTGACACAAATTGGGGTAAGCAAAATTTCTCATAGTACCTGCAAATTGCGCTCTCACAATATATTGTGATGTCATAATGCGGATACATTATGACCTCATAATACATTGTGACGTCATAGTGCATACTAGTTATGATGTCATCATATGCTGTGACGTCATAATACATACTCATGATGCTCCAGTAGATGTGACACAAATTGGGGTAAGAGAAATTGCTCATAATACCTGCAAATTGCGCTCTCATAATATATTGTGATGTCATAATGCGGATACATTATGACGTCATAATACATTGTGACGTCATAGTGCATACTAAGTATGATGTCATCATATACTGTGACATCATAACACATGCTTATGATGCTCCAGTAGACGTGACACAAATTGGGAAAGCGAAATTTCTCATAATACCTGCAAATTGCGCTCTCATTATATATTGTGATGTCATAATGCGGATACAGTATGGCGTCATAATATATTGTGATGCCATAGTGCATACTAATTATGATGTCATCATATACTGTGACGTCATAATACATACTCATGATGTTCCAGTAGATGTGACACTAATTGGGGTAAGAGAAATTGCTCATAATACCTGCAAATTGCGCTCTACTAATATATTATGATGTCATAATGCGGATACATTATGACATAATAATACATTGTGACATCACAGTGCATACTAATTATGATGTCATCATATATTCTGACGTCATAATACATGCTCATAATGCTCTAGTAGATGTGACACAAATCGAGGTAAGAGAAATTGCTCATAATACCTGCAAATTGCGCTATCATAATATATTGTGATGTCATATTGCGGTTACATTATGACGTCATAATACAGTGTGACGTCATACTGCATACTAATTATGATGTCATCATATATTGTGACGTCATAATACATGCTAATGATGCTCCAGTAGATGTGACACAATTTGGGGTGATAGAAATTTCTCATAATACCTGCAAATTGCACTCTAAGAATATATTGTGATGTCATAATGCGGATACATTATGACATCATACTATATTGTGACGTCATAGTGCATACTAATTATGATGTCATCATATACTGTGATGTCATAATACATGCTCATGATGCCCCAGTAGATGTGACACAAATTGGGGTAAGAGAAATTGATCATAATACCTGCAAATTGCGCTCTCATAATATATTGTGATGTCATAACGCGGATACATTATGATGTCATAATACATTGCGACGTCATAGTGTATAGTATTTATGATGTCATCATATACTGTGACGTCATAATACATGCTCATGATGCTCCAGTAGATGTGACACAAATTGTGGTAAGAGAAATTGCTCATAATACCTGCAAATTGCGCTCTCATAATATATTGTGATGTCATAATGCGGATACATAATGACGTCATAATGTATTGTGACGTCATAGTGCATACTAATTATGATGTCATCATATATTGTGACGTCATATTACATGCTCATGATGCTCCAATAGATGTGACACAAATTGGGCGAAGAGAAATTGCTCATAATACCTGCAAATTGCGCTCTCATAATATATTGTGATGTCATAATGCTGACACAATATGACGTCATAATACATTGTGACATCATAGTGCATACTAATTATGATGTCATCATATACTGTGACGTCATAATACATGCTCATGATGCTCCAGTAGAGGTGACACAAATTGGGGTACGAGAAATTGCTCATAATACCTGCAAATTGCACTCTCATAATATATTGTGATGTCATAATGCGAATACATTATCACGTCATAATACATTCTGACGTCATAGTGCATACTAATTATGATGTCATCATATACTGTGACGTCATAATACATGCTCATGATGCTCCAGTGGATGTGACACATATTGTGGTAAGAGAAATTGCTCATAATACCTGCAAATTGCGCTCTCATAATATATTGTGGTGTCATAACGCGGATACACTATGACGTCATAATACATTGTGACATCATAGTTCATACTAGTTATGATGTCATCATATGCTGTGACGTCATAATACATGCTCATGATGCTCCAGTAGATGTGACACAAATTGGGGTAAGAGAAATTGCTCCTAATACCTGCAAATTGCGCTCTCATAATATATTGTGATGTCATAATGCGGATACATTAGGACGTCATATTACATTGTGACGTCATAGTGCATACTAATTATGATGTCATCATATACTGTGACGTCATAATACATGCTCATGATGCTCCAGTAGATCTGACAAAAATTGAGGTAAGAGAAATTGCTCATAATACCTGCAAATTGCGCTCTCATAATATATTGTGATGTCATAATGCGGATACTTTATGACATCACAATACATTATGACATCATAGTGCATAATAATTATGATGTCATCATATACTGTGATGTCATAATACTTGCTCATGACGCTCCAGTAGATGTGACACATATTGGAGTAAGCGAAATTGCTGATAATACCTGCAAATTGCGCTCTCATAATATATTGTGATGTCATAATGCAGATATATTATGACGTCATGTTACATTGTGACGTCATAGTGCATACTAATTATGATGTCGTCATATACTGTGACGTCATAATACATGCTCATGATGCTCCAGTAGATCTGACACAAATTGAGGTAAGAGAAATTGCTCATAATACCTGCAAATTGTGCTCTCATAATATATTGTGATGTCATAATGCTGACACATTATGACGTCATAATACATTGTGACGTCATAGTGCATACTAATTATGATGTCATCATATACTGTGACGTCATAATACATGCTCATGATGCTCCAGAAGATGTTACACAAATTGGGATAAGGGAAATTGCTCATAATACCTGCAAATTGCCCTCTAATAATATATTGTGATGTCATAATGCAGATATATTATGACGTCATAATACATTGTGACGTCATAGTGCATACTAATTATGATGTCATCATATACTGTGATGTCATAGTACATGCTCATGATGCTCCAGTAGATGTGACACAAATTGGGGTAAGAGAAATTGCTCATAAAACCTCCAAATCGCGCTCTCATAATATTTTGTGATGTCATAATGCGGATACATTATGACGTCATAATACATTGTGACGTCATAGTGCATAATTATTATGATGTCATCATATGCTGTGATGTCATAATACATGCTCATGATGCTCCAGTAGATGTGACACAAATTGGGGTAAGAGAAATTGCTCATAATACCTGCAAATTGCGCTCTCATAATATATTGTGATGTCATAATGCGGATACATTATGACGTCATAATTCATTGTGACATCATACTGCATACTAATTATGATGTCATCATATACTGTGATGTCATAGTACATGCTCATGATGCTCCAGTAGATGTGACACAAATTGGGGTAAGAGAAATTTCTCATAATACCTGCAAATTGTGCTCTCATAATATATTGTGATGTCATAATGCTGACACATTATGATATCATAATACATTGTGATGTCATAGTGCATACTAATTATGATGTCATCATATACTGTGACGTCATAATAGATGCTCATGATGCTCCAGTAGATGTGACACAAATTGGGATAAGGGAAATTGCTCATAATACCTGCAAATTGCCCTCTAATAATATATTGTGATGTCATAACGCGGATCCATTATGACGTCATAATACATTGTGACGTCATAGTGCACTCTAATTATGATGTCATCATATACTGTGACGTCATAATACATGCTCATGATGCTCCAGTAGATGTGACACAAATTGGAGTAAGCGAAATTGCTGATAATACCTGCAAATTGCGCTCTCATAATATATTGTGATGTCATAATGCGGATACATTATGACATTTTAATTCATTGTGACGTCATAGTGCATACTAATTAAGATGTCATCATATACTGTGACGTCATAATACATGCTCATGATCCTCCTGTAGATCTGACAAAAATTGTGGTAAGCGAAATTGCTCATAATATCTGCAAATTGCGCTCTCATAATATATTGTGATGTTATAATGCGGATACATTATGACGTCATAATACATTGTGACGTCATAGTGCATACTAATTATGATGTCATCATATACTGTGACGTCATAATACATGCTCATGATGCTCCAGTAGATGTGACACAAATTGGGGTAAGAGAAATTGCTCATAATAACTGCAACTTGCGCTCTCATAATGTATTGTGATGTCATATTGCGGATAGATTATGACGTCATAATACATGGTGACGCAATAGTGCATACTAATTATGATGTCATCATATACTGTGATGTCATAATACATGCTCATGATGCTCCAGTAGATGTGACACAAATTGCGGTAAGCGCAATTGCTCATAATACCTGCAAATTGCGCTCTCATAATATATTGTGATGTCATAATGCGGATACATTATGACGTCATAATACATTGTGACGTCATATTGCATACTAATTATGATGTCATCATATACTGTGATGTCATAGAACATGCTCATGATGCTCCAGTAGATGTGACACAAATTGGGGTAAGAGAAATTGCTCATAATACCTGCAAATCGCACTCTCATAATATTTTGTGATGTCATAATGCAGATACATTATGATGTCATAATACATTGTGACGTAATAGTGCATACTTATTATGATGACATCATATGCTGTGACATCATAATACATGCTCATGAGGCTCCAGTAGATGTGACACAAATTGGGGTAAGAGAAATTGCTCATAATACCTGCAAATAACGCTCTCATAATATAATGTGATGTCATAATGCGGATGCATTATGACATTTTAATTCATTGTGACATCATAGTGCATACTAATTAAGATGTCATCATATGCTGTGACGTCATAATACATGCTCATGATGCTCCAGTAGACGTGACACAAATGGGGTAAGCGAAATTTCTCATAATACCTGCAAATTGCGCTCTCATAATATATTGTGATGTCATAATGCGGATACATTATGACGTCATAATACATTGTGACGTCATAGTGCATACTAAGTATGATGTCATCATATACTGTGACATCATAACACATGCTTATGATGCTCCAGTAGACGTGACACAAATTGGGTAAGCGAAATTTCTCATAATACCTGCAAATTGCGCTCTCATTATATATTGTGATGTCATAATGCGGATACAGTATGACGTCATAATATATTGTGATGCCATAGTGCATACTAATTATGATGTCATCATATACTGTGACGTCATAATACATACTCATGATGTTCCAGTAGATGTGACACTAATTGGGGTAAGAGAAATTGCTCATAATACCTGCAAATTGCGCTCTACTAATATATTATGATGTCATAATGCGGATACATTATGACATAATAATACATTGTGACATCATAGTGCATACTAATTATGATGTCATCATATACTCTGACGTCATAATACATGCTCATAATGCTCCAGTAGATGTGACACAAATCGAGGTAAGAGAAATTGCTCATAATACCTGCAAATTGCGCTATCATAATATATTGTGATGTCATATTGCGGATACATTATGACGTCATAATACATTGTGACGTCATACTGCATACTAATTATGATGTCATCATATATTGTGACGTCATAATACATGCTAATGATGCTCCAGTAGATGTGACACAATTTGGGGTGAGAGAAATTTCTCATAATACCTGCAAATTGCACTCTAAGAATATATTGTGATGTCATAATGCGGATACATTATGACATCATACTCTATTGTGACGTCATAGTGCATACTAATTATGATGTCATCATATACTGTGATGTCATAATACATGCTCATGATGCCCCAGTAGATGTGACACAAATTGGGGTAAGAGAAATTGATCATAATACCTGCAAATTGCGCTCTCATAATATATTGTGATGTCATAACGCGGATACATTATGACGTCATAATACATTGCGACGTCATAGTGTATATTAATTATGATGTCATCATATACTGTGACGTCATAATACATGCTCATGATGCTCCAGTAGCTGTGACACAAATTGGGGTAAGAGAAATTGCTCATAATACCTGCAAATTCCGCTCTCATAATATATTGTGATGTCATAATGCGGATACATTATGACGTCATAATACATTGTGACGTAATAGTGCATATTAATTATGATGTCATCATATACTGTGACGTCATAGTACATGCTCATGATGCTCCAGTAGATGTGACACAAATTAGGGTAAGCGAAATTGATCATAATACCTGCAAATTGCGCTCTCATAATATATTGTGATGTCATAATGCGGATACATTATGACGTCATAATACATTGTGACGTCATAGTGCATGCTAATTATGATGTCATCATATACTGTGACGTCATAATACATGCTGATGATGCTTCAGTAGATCTGACACAAATTGAGGTAAGAGAAATTGCTAATAATACCTGCAAATTGCGCTGTCATAATATATTGTGATGTCATAATGCGGATACATTATGACGTCATAATACATTGTTACGTCATAGTGCATACTAGTTATGATGTCATCATATGCTGTGACGTCATAATACATGCTCATGATGCTCCAATAGATGTGACACAAATTGGGGTAAGAGAAATTGCTCATAATACCTGCAAATCGCGCTCTCATAATATTTTGTGATGTCATAATGCGGATATATTATGACGTCATAATACATTGTGACGTCATAGTGCATAATTATTATGATGTCATCATATGCTGTGATGTCATAATACATGCTCATGATGCTCCAGTAGATGTGACACAAATTGGGGTAAGAGAAATTGATCATAATACCTGCAAATTGCGCTCTCATAATATATTGTGATGTCATAACGCGGATACATTATGATGTCATAATACATTGCGACGTCATAGTGTATAGTATTTATGATGTCATCATATACTGTGACGTCATAATACATGCTCATGATGCTCCAGTAGATGTGACACAAATTGTGGTAAGAGAAATTGCTCATAATACCTGCAAATTGCGCTCTCATAATATATTGTGATGTCATAATGCGGATACATAATGACGTCATAATGTATTGTGACGTCATAGTGCATACTAATTATGATGTCATCATATATTGTGACGTCATATTACATGCTCATGATGCTCCAATAGATGTGACACAAATTGGGCGAAGAGAAATTGCTCATAATACCTGCAAATTGCGCTCTCATAATATATTGTGATGTCATAATGCTGACACAATATGACGTCATAATACATTGTGACATCATAGTGCATACTAATTATGATGTCATCATATACTGTGACGTCATAATACATGCTCATGATGCTCCAGTAGAGGTGACACAAATTGGGGTACGAGAAATTGCTCATAATACCTGCAAATTGCACTCTCATAATATATTGTGATGTCATAATGCGAATACATTATCACGTCATAATACATTCTGACGTCATAGTGCATACTAATTATGATGTCATCATATACTGTGACGTCATAATACATGCTCATGATGCTCCAGTGGATGTGACACAAATTGTGGTAAGAGAAATTGCTCATAATACCTGCAAATTGCGCTCTCATAATATATTGTGGTGTCATAACGCGGATACACTATGACGTCATAATACATTGTGACATCATAGTTCATACTAGTTATGATGTCATCATATGCTGTGACGTCATAATACATGCTCATGATGCTCCAGTAGATGTGACACAAATTGGGGTAAGAGAAATTGCTCCTAATACCTGCAAATTGCGCTCTCATAATATATTGTGATGTCATAATGCGGATACATTAGGACGTCATATTACATTGTGACGTCATAGTGCATACTAATTATGATGTCATCATATACTGTGACGTCATAATACATGCTCATGATGCTCCAGTAGATCTGACAAAAATTGAGGTAAGAGAAATTGCTCATAATACCTGCAAATTGCGCTCTCATAATATATTGTGATGTCATAATGCGGATACTTTATGACATCACAATACATTATGACATCATAGTGCATAATAATTATGATGTCATCATATACTGTGATGTCATAATACTTGCTCATGACGCTCCAGTAGATGTGACACATATTGGAGTAAGCGAAATTGCTGATAATACCTGCAAATTGCGCTCTCATAATATATTGTGATGTCATAATGCAGATATATTATGACGTCATGTTACATTGTGACGTCATAGTGCATACTAATTATGATGTCGTCATATACTGTGACGTCATAATACATGCTCATGATGCTCCAGTAGATCTGACACAAATTGAGGTAAGAGAAATTGCTCATAATACCTGCAAATTGTGCTCTCATAATATATTGTGATGTCATAATGCTGACACATTATGACGTCATAATACATTGTGACGTCATAGTGCATACTAATTATGATGTCATCATATACTGTGACGTCATAATACATGCTCATGATGCTCCAGAAGATGTTACACAAATTGGGATAAGGGAAATTGCTCATAATACCTGCAAATTGCCCTCTAATAATATATTGTGATGTCATAATGCAGATATATTATGACGTCATAATACATTGTGACGTCATAGTGCATACTAATTATGATGTCATCATATACTGTGATGTCATAGTACATGCTCATGATGCTCCAGTAGATGTGACACAAATTGGGGTAAGAGAAATTGCTCATAAAACCTCCAAATCGCGCTCTCATAATATTTTGTGATGTCATAATGCGGATACATTATGACGTCATAATACATTGTGACGTCATAGTGCATAATTATTATGATGTCATCATATGCTGTGATGTCATAATACATGCTCATGATGCTCCAGTAGATGTGACACAAATTGGGGTAAGAGAAATTGCTCATAATACCTGCAAATTGCGCTCTCATAATATATTGTGATGTCATAATGCGGATACATTATGACGTCATAATTCATTGGGACATCATACTGCATACTAATTATGATGTCATCATATACTGTGATGTCATAGTACATGCTCATGATGCTCCAGTAGATGTGACACAAATTGGGGTAAGAGAAATTTCTCATAATACCTGCAAATTGTGCTCTCATAATATATTGTGATGTCATAATGCTGACACATTATGATATCATAATACATTGTGATGTCATAGTGCATACTAATTATGATGTCATCATATACTGTGACGTCATAATAGATGCTCATGATGCTCCAGTAGATGTGACACAAATTGGGATAAGGGAAATTGCTCATAATACCTGCAAATTGCCCTCTAATAATATATTGTGATGTCATAACGCGGATCCATTATGACGTCATAATACATTGTGACGTCATAGTGCACTCTAATTATGATGTCATCATATACTGTGACGTCATAATACATGCTCATGATGCTCCAGTAGATGTGACACAAATTGGAGTAAGCGAAATTGCTGATAATACCTGCAAATTGCGCTCTCATAATATATTGTGATGTCATAATGCGGATACATTATGACATTTTAATTCATTGTGACGTCATAGTGCATACTAATTAAGATGTCATCATATACTGTGACGTCATAATACATGCTCATGATCCTCCTGTAGATCTGACAAAAATTGTGGTAAGCGAAATTGCTCATAATATCTGCAAATTGCGCTCTCATAATATATTGTGATGTTATAATGCGGATACATTATGACGTCATAATACATTGTGACGTCATAGTGCATACTAATTATGATGTCATCATATACTGTGACGTCATAATACATGCTCATGATGCTCCAGTAGATGTGACACAAATTGGGGTAAGAGAAATTGCTCATAATAACTGCAACTTGCGCTCTCATAATGTATTGTGATGTCATATTGCGGATAGATTATGACGTCATAATACATGGTGACGCAATAGTGCATACTAATTATGATGTCATCATATACTGTGATGTCATAATACATGCTCATGATGCTCCAGTAGATGTGACACAAATTGCGGTAAGCGCAATTGCTCATAATACCTGCAAATTGCGCTCTCATAATATATTGTGATGTCATAATGCGGATACATTATGACGTCATAATACATTGTGACGTCATATTGCATACTAATTATGATGTCATCATATACTGTGATGTCATAGAACATGCTCATGATGCTCCAGTAGATGTGACACAAATTGGGGTAAGAGAAATTGCTCATAATACCTGCAAATCGGACTCTCATAATATTTTGTGATGTCATAATGCAGATACATTATGATGTCATAATACATTGTGACGTAATAGTGCATACTTATTATGATGACATCATATGCTGTGACATCATAATACATGCTCATGAGGCTCCAGTAGATGTGACACAAATTGGGGTAAGAGAAATTGCTCATAATACCTGCAAATAACGCTCTCATAATATAATGTGATGTCATAATGCGGATGCATTATGACATTTTAATTCATTGTGACATCATAGTGCATACTAATTAAGATGTCATCATATGCTGTGACGTCATAATACATGCTCATGATGCTCCAGTAGACGTGACACAAATTGGGTAAGCGAAATTTCTCATAATACCTGCAAATTGCGCTCTCATAATATATTGTGATGTCATAATGCGGATACATTATGACGTCATAATACATTGTGACGTCATAGTGCATACTAAGTATGATGTCATCATATACTGTGACATCATAACACATGCTTATGATGCTCCAGTAGACGTGACACAAATTGGGTAAGCGAAATTTCTCATAATACCTGCAAATTGCGCTCTCATTATATATTGTGATGTCATAATGCGGATACAGTATGACGTCATAATATATTGTGATGCCATAGTGCATACTAATTATGATGTCATCATATACTGTGACGTCATAATACATACTCATGATGTTCCAGTAGATGTGACACTAATTGGGGTAAGAGAAATTGCTCATAATACCTGCAAATTGCGCTCTACTAATATATTATGATGTCATAATGCGGATACATTATGACATAATAATACATTGTGACATCATAGTGCATACTAATTATGATGTCATCATATACTCTGACGTCATAATACATGCTCATAATGCTCCAGTAGATGTGACACAAATCGAGGTAAGAGAAATTGCTCATAATACCTGCAAATTGCGCTATCATAATATATTGTGATGTCATATTGCGGATACATTATGACGTCATAATACATTGTGACGTCATACTGCATACTAATTATGATGTCATCATATATTGTGACGTCATAATACATGCTAATGATGCTCCAGTAGATGTGACACAATTTGGGGTGAGAGAAATTTCTCATAATACCTGCAAATTGCACTCTAAGAATATATTGTGATGTCATAATGCGGATACATTATGACATCATACTCTATTGTGACGTCATAGTGCATACTAATTATGATGTCATCATATACTGTGATGTCATAATACATGCTCATGATGCCCCAGTAGATGTGACACAAATTGGGGTAAGAGAAATTGGTCATAATACCTGCAAATTGCGCTCTCATAATATATTGTGATGTCATAACGCGGATACATTATGACGTCATAATACATTGCGACGTCATAGTGTATATTAATTATGATGTCATCATATACTGTGACGTCATAATACATGCTCATGATGCTCCAGTAGCTGTGACACAAATTGGGGTAAGAGAAATTGCTCATAATACCTGCAAATTCCGCTCTCATAATATATTGTGATGTCATAATGCGGATACATTATGACGTCATAATACATTGTGACGTAATAGTGCATATTAATTATGATGTCATCATATACGGTGACGTCATAGTACATGCTCATGATGCTCCAGTAGATGTGACACAAATTAGGGTAAGCGAAATTGATCATAATACCTGCAAATTGCGCTCTCATAATATATTGTGATGTCATAATGCGGATACATTATGACGTCATAATACATTGTGACGTCATAGTGCATGCTAATTATGATGTCATCATATACTGTGACGTCATAATACATGCTGATGATGCTTCAGTAGATCTGACACAAATTGAGGTAAGAGAAATTGCTAATAATACCTGCAAATTGCGCTGTCATAATATATTGTGATGTCATAATGCGGATACATTATGACGTCATAATACATTGTTACGTCATAGTGCATACTAGTTATGATGTCATCATATGCTGTGACGTCATAATACATGCTCATGATGCTCCAATAGATGTGACACAAATTGGGGTAAGAGAAATTGCTCATAATACCTGCAAATCGCGCTCTCATAATATTTTGTGATGTCATAATGCGGATATATTATGACGTCATAATACATTGTGACGTCATAGTGCATAATTATTATGATGTCATCATATGCTGTGATGTCATAATACATGCTCATGATGCTCCAGTAGATGTGACACAAATTGGGATAAGAGAAATTGCTCATAATACCTGCAAATTGCGCTCTCATAATATATTGTGATGTCACAATGCGGATACATTATGACATTTTAATTCATTGTGACGTCATAGTGCATACTAATTAAGATGTCATCATATACTGTGACGTCATAATACATGCTCATGATGCTCCAGTAGATGTGACACAAATTGGGGTAAGAGAAATTGCTCATAATACCTGCAAATTGCGCTCTCATAATATATTGTGATGTCATAACGCGGACATATTATGACGTCAGAATACATTGTGACGTCATAGTGCATACTAATTATGATGTCATCATATACTGTGACATCATAATACATGCTCATTATGCTCCAGTAGATGTGACTCAAATTGGGGTAAGAGAAATTGCTCATAATACCTGCAAATTGCGCTCCATAATATATTGTGATGTCATAACGCGGATACATTATGACGTCATAATACATTGTCATGTCATAGTGCATACTAATTATGATGTCATCATATAAAGTGACGTCATAATACATGCTCATGATGCTCCAGTAGATGTGACACAAATTGGGGTAAGAGAAATTGCTCATAATACCTGCATGTTGCGCTCTCATAATATATTGTGATGTCATAATGCGGATACATTATGACATCATAATACATTGTGACGTCATAGTGCATACTAATTATGATGTCATCATATACTGTGACGTCATAATACATGCTCATGATGCTCCAGTAGATGTGACACAAATTGGGGTAAGAGAAATTGCTCATAATACCTGCAAATTGCGCTCTCATAATGTATTGTGATGTCATATTGCGGATAGATTATGACGTCATAATACATGGTGACGTCATAGTGCATACTAATTATGATGTCATCATATACTGTGATGTCGTAATACATGCTCATGATGCTCCAGTAGATGTGACACAAATTGTGGTAAGCGAAATTGCTCATAATACCTGCAAATTGCGCTCTCATAATATATTGTGATGTCATAATGCGAATACATTATGACGTCATAATACATTGTGACGTCATAGTGCATACTAGTTATGATGTCATCATATGCTGTGACGTCATAATACATGCTCATGATGCTCAAGTAGATGTGACACAAATTGGGGTTGGAGAAATTGCTCATAATTCCTGCAAATTGTGCTCTCATAATATATTGTGATGTCATAATGCGGATATATTATGACGTCATAATACATTGTGACGTCATAGTGCATACTAATTATGATGTCATCATATGCTGTGACGTCATAATACATGCTCATGATTCTCCAGTAGATGTGACACAAATTGCGGTAAGAGAAATTGCTCATAATACCTGCAAATTGCGCTATCATAATATATTGTGATGTCATAATGCGGATACATTATGACGTCATAATACATTGTGACGTCATACTGCATACTAATTATGATGTCATCATATACTGTAACATCATTTTACATGCTCATGATGCTCCAATATATGTGACACAAATTGGGGTAAGAGAAATTGCTCATAATACCTGCAAATTGCGCTCTCATAATATATTGTGATGTCATAATGCGGATACATTATGACATCATAATACATTATGACGTCATACTGCATACTAATTATGATGTCATCATATACTGTGATGTCATAGTACATGCTCATGATGCTCCAGTAGATGTGACACACATTGGGGTAAGAGAAATTACTCATAATACCTGCAAATTGTGCTCTCATAGTATATTGTGATGTCATAATGCTGACACATTATGACGTCATAATACATTGTGACGTCATAGTGCATACTAATTATGATGTCATCATATACTCTGACGTCATAATACATGCTCATGATGCTCCAGTAGATGTGACACAAATTGGGATAAGGGAAATTGCTCATAATACCTGCAAATTGCCCTCTAATAATATATTGTGATGTCATAACGTGCATCCATTATGACGTCATAATACATTGTGATGTCATAGTGCATACTAATTATGATGTCATCTTATACTGTGACGTCATAATACATGCTCATGATGCTCCAGTAGATGTGACACAAATTGGAGTAAGCGAAATTGCTGATAATACCTGCAAATTGCGCTCTAATAATATATTGTGATGTCATAATGCAGATACATTATGACGTCATAATACATTGTGACGTCATAGTGCATACTAATTATGATGTCATCATATACTGTGATGTCATAGTACATGCTCATGATGCTCCAGTAGATGTGACACAAATTGGGGTAAGAGAAATTGCTCATAAAACCTGCAAATCGCGCTCTCATAATATTTTGTGATGTCATAATGCGGATAAATTATGACGTCATAATACATTGTGACGTCATAGTGCATAATTATTATGATGTCATCATATGCTGTGATGTCATAATACATGCTCATGATGCTCCAGCAGATGTGACACAAATTGGGGTAAGAGAAATTGCTCATAATACCTGCAAATTGCGCTCTCATAATATATTGTGATGTCATAATGCGGATACATTATGACGTCATAATTCATTGTGACATCATACTGCATACTAATTATGATGTCATCATATACTGTGATGTCATAGTACATGCTCATGATGCTCCAGTAGATGTGACACAAATTGGGTAAGAGAAATTTCTCATAATACCTGCAAATTGTGCTCTCATTATATATTGTGATGTCACAATGCTGACACATTATGACATCATAATACATTGTGACGTCATAGTGCATACTAATTATGATGTCATCATATACTGTGACGTCATAATACATGCTCATGATGCTCCAGTAGATGTGACACAAATTGGGATAAGGGAAATTGCTCATAATACCTGCAAATTGCCCTCTAATAATATATTGTGATGTCATAACGCGCATCCATTATGACGTCATAATACATTGTGACGTCATAGTGCACTCTAATTATGATGTCATCATATACTGTGACGTCATAATACATGCTCATGATGCTCCAGTAGATATGACACAAATTGGAGTAAGCGAAATAGCTGATAATACCTGCAAATTGCGCTCTCATAATATATTGTGATGTCATAATGCGGATACATTATGACATTTTAATTCATTGTGACGTCATAGTGCATACTAATTAAGATGTCATCATATACTGTGACGTCATAATACATGCTCATGATGCTCCAGTAGATGTGACACAAATTGCAGTAAGAGAAATTGCTCATAATACCTGCAAATTGCGCTCTCATAATATATTGGGATGTCATAACGCGGACATATTATGACGTCATAATACATTGTGACGTCATAGTGCATACTAATTATGATGTCATCATATGCTGTGACGTCATAATACATGCTCATGATGCTCCAGTAGATGTCACTCAAATTGGTGTAAGAGAAATTGCTCATAATACCTGCAAATTGCGCTCCATAATATATTGTGATGTCATAACGCGGATACATTATGACGTCATAATACATTGTGATGTCAGAGTGCATACTAATTATGATGTCATCATATACTGTGACGTCATAATACATGCTCATGATGCTCCAGTAGATGTGACACAAATTGGGGTAAGCGAAATTTGTCATAAAACCTGCAAATTGCGCTCTCATAATATATTGTGATGTCATAATGCGGATACATTATGACGTCATAATACATTGTGACATCATAGTGCATACTAATTAAGATGTCATCATATACTGTGACGTCATAATACATGCTCATGATCCTCCTGTAGATGTGACAAAAATTGTGGTAAGCGAAATTGCTCATAATATCTGCATATTAGGCTCTCATAATATATTGTGATGTTATAATGCGGATACATTATGACGTCATAATACATTGTGACGTCATAGTGCATACTAATTAAGATGTCATCATATACTGTGACGTCATGATACATGCTCATGATGCTCCAGTAGATGTGACACAAATTGGGGAAACAGAAATTGCTCATAATAACTGCAAATTGCGCTCTCATAATGTATTGTGATGTCATATTGCGGATAGATTATGACGTCATAATATATGGTGACGCAATAGTGCATACTAATTATGATGTCATCATATACTGTGATGTCATAATACATGCTCATGATGCTCCAGTTGATGTGACACAAATTGCGGTAAGCGAAATTGCTCATAATACCTGCAAATTGCCCTCTCATAATATATTGTGATGTCATAATGCGGATACATTATGACGTCATAATACATTGTGACGTCATAGTGCATACTAATTATGATGTCATCATATACTGTGATGTCATAGAACATGCTCATGATGCTCCAGTAAATGTGACACAAATTGGGGTAAGAGAAATTGCTCATAATACCTGCAAATCGCACTCTCATAATATTTTGTGATGTCATAATGCGGATACATTATGATGTCATAATACATTGTGACGTAATAGTGCATACATATTATGATGTCATCATATGCTGTGACATCATAATACATGCTCATGAGGCTCCAGTAGATGTGACACAAATTGGGGTAAGAGAAATTGCTCATAATACCTTCAAATAACGCTCTCATAATATATTGTGATGTCATAATGCGGATACATTATGACATTTTAATTCATTGTGACATCATAGTGCATACTAATTAAGATGTCATCATATGCTGTGACGTCATAATACATGCTCATGATGCTCCAGTAGATGTGACACAAATTGGGGTAAGAGAAATTGCTCATAATACCTGCAAATTGCACTCTCATAATAAATTGTGATGTCATAATGCGGACACATTATGACGTCGTAATACATTGTGACGTCATAGTGCATACTAATTATGATGTCATCGTATACTGTGACGTCATAATACATGCTCATGATGCTCCAGTAGATGTGAAACAAATTGGGGTAAGAGAAATTGCTCATAATACCTGCAAATTGCGCTCTCATAATATATTGTGATGTCATAATGCGGATACATTATGACATCATAATACATTGTGACGACATAGTGCATACTAGTTATGATGTCATCATATACTGTGACGTCATAATACATGCTCATGATGCTCCAGTAGATGTGACAAAAATTTTGGTAAGCGAAATTGCTCATAACACCTGCAATTTGTGCTCTCTTAATATATTGGGATGTCATAATGCAGATACATTATGACGTCATAATACATTGTGACGTCATATTGCATACTAATTATGATGTCATTATATACTGTGATGTCATAATACATGATCATGATGCTCCAGTAGATGTGACACAAATTGGGGTAAGAGAAATTGCTCATAACACCTGCAAATTGCGCTCTCATAATATATTGTGATGTCATAACGCGGATACATTATGACGTCATAATACATTGTAACGTCATAGTGCATACTAATTATGATGTCATCATATACTGTGACGTCATAATACATTCCCATGATGCTTCAGTAGATGTGACACAAATTGGGTAAGAGAAATTGCTCATAACACCTACAAATTACGCTCTCATAACATATTCTGATGTCATAATGCGGATAAATTATGACGTCATAATACACTGTGACATCATGGTGCATACTAATTATGATGCCATCATATACTGTGATGTCATAATACATGCTCATGATGCTCCAGTAGATGTGACACAAATTGGGGTAAGAGAAATTGCTCATAATACCTGCAAATGGCGCTCTCATAATATATTCTGATGTCATTATGCTGATATATTACGACGTCATAAAACATTGTGACGTCATAGTGCATGCTAATTATGATGACACCATATACTGTGACGTCATAATACATGCTCATGATGCTCCAGTAGATGTGACACAATTTGCTGTAAGAGAAATTGCTCATAATACCTGCAAATTGCGCTCTCATAATATATTGTGTTGTCATAACGTGGATACATTATGACGTCATAATATATTATGACGTCATAGTGCATATTAATTATGATGTCATCATATACTCTGACGTCATAATACATGCTCCTGATGCTCCAGTAGATGTGACACAAATTGGGTTAAGAGAAATTGCTCATAATACCTGCAAATTGCGCTCTCATAATATATTGAGATGTCATAATGCGGATACATTATGACCTCATAATACATTGTGACATCATAGTGCATACTAATTATGATGTCATCATATACTGTGATGTCATAATACATGCTCATGATGCTCCAGTAGATGTGACACAAATTGGGGTAAGCAAAATTTCTCATAGTACCTGCAATTTGCGCTCTCACAATATATTGTGATGTCATAATGCGGATACATTATGACCTCATAATACATTGTGACGTCATAGTGCATACTAGTTATGATGTCATCATATGCTGTGACGTCATAATACATACTCATGATGCTCCAGTAGATGTGACACTAATTGGGGTAAGAGAAATTGCTCATAATACCTGCAAATTGCGCTCTCATAATATATTGTGATGTCATAATGCGGATACATTATGACGTCATAATACATTGTGACGTCATAGTGCATACTAAGTATGATGTCATCATATACTGTGACAACATAACACATGCTTATGATGCTCCAGTAGACGTGACACAAATTGGGTAAGCGAAATTTCTCATAATACCTGCAAATTGCGCTCTCATTATATATTGTGATGTCATAATGCGGATACAGTATGACGTCATAATATATTGTGATGCCATAGTGCATACTAATTATGATGTCATCATATACTGTGACGTCATAATACATACTCATGATGTTCCAGTAGATGTGACACTAATTGTGGTAAGAGAAATTGCTCATAATACCTGCAAATTGCGCTCTACTAATATATTATGATGTCATAATGCGGATACATTATGACATAATAATACATTGTGACATCATAGTGCATACTAATTATGATGTCATCATATACTCTGACGTCATAATACATGCTCATAATGCTCCAGTAGATGTGACACAAATTGAGGTAAGAGAAATTGCTCATAATACCTGCAAATTGCGCTATCATAATATATTGTGATGTCATATTGCGGATACATTATGACGTCATAATACATTGTGACGTCATACTGCATACTAATTATGATGTCATCATATATTGTGACGTCATAATACATGCTAATGATGCTCCAGTAGATGTGACACAATTTGGGGTGAGAGAAATTTCTCATAATACCTGCAAATTGCACTCTAAGAATATATTGTGATGTCTTAATGCGGATACATTATGACATCATACTATATTGTGACGTCATAGTGCATACTAATTATGATGTCATCATATACTGTGATGTCATAGTACATGCTCATGATGCCCCAGTAGATGTGACACCAATTGGGGTAAGAGAAATTGATCATAATACCTGCAAATAGCGCTCTCATAATATATTGTGATGTCATAACGCGGATACATTATGACGTCATAATACATTGCGACGTCATAGTGTATACTAATTATGATGTCATCATATACTGTGAAGTCATAATACATGCTCATGATGCTCCAGTAGATGTGACACAAATTGTGGTAAGAGAAATTGCTCATAATACCTGCAAATTGCGCTCTCATAATATATTGTGATGTCATAATGCGGATACATTATGACGTCATAATATATTGTGACGTCATAGTGCATACTAATTATGATGTCATCATATATTGTGACGTCATATTACATGCTCATGATGCTCCAATAGATGTGACACAAATTGGGCGAAGAGAAATTGCTCATAATACCTGCAAATTGCGCTCTCATAATATATTGTGATGTCATAATGCTGACATATTATGACGTCATAATACATTGTGACGTCATAGTGCATACTAATTATGATGTCATCATATACTGTGACGTCATAATACATGCTCATGATGCTCCAGTAGAGGTGACACAAATTGGGGTAAGAGAAATTGCTCATAATACCTGCAAATTGCGCTCTCATAATATATTGTGATGTCATAATGCGAATACATTATGATGTCATAATACATTCTGACGTCATAGTGCATACTAATTATGATGTCATCATATACTGTGATGTCATAGTACATGCTCATGATGCTCCAGTAGATGTGACACACATTGGGGTAAGAGAAATTACTCATAATACCTGCAAATTGTGCTCTCATAATATATTGTGATGTCATAATGCTGACACATTATGACGTCATAATACATTGTGACGTCATAGTGCATACTAATTATGATGTCATCATATACTGTGACGTCATAATACATGCTCGTGATGCTCCAGTAGATGTGACACAAATTGGGATAAGGGAAATGGCTCATAATACCTGCAAATTGCCCTCTAATAATATATTGTGATGTCATAACGCGGATATATTATGACGTCATAATACATTGTGATGTCATAGTGCATACTAATTATGATGTCATCTTATACTGTGACGTCATAATACATGCTCATGATGCTCCAGTAGATGTGACACAAATTGGAGTAAGCGAAATTGCTGATAATACCTGCAAATTGCGCTCTCATAATATATTGTGATGTCATAATGCAGATACATTATGACGTCATAATATATTGTGACGTCATAGTGCATACTAATTATGATGTCATCATATACTGTGATGTCATAGTACATGCTCATGATGCTCCAGTAGATGTGACACAAATTGGGGTAAGAGAAAGTGCTCATAAAACCTGCAAATCGCGCTCTCATAATATTTTGTGATGTCATAATGCGGATACATTATGACGTCATAATACATTGTGACGTCATAGTGCATAATTATTATGATGTCATCATATGCTGTGATGTCATAATACATGCTCATGATGCTCCAGTAGATGTGACACAAATTGGGGTAAGAGAAATTGCTCATAATACCTGCAAATTGCGCTCTCATAATATATTGTGATGTCATAATGCGGATACATTATGACGTCATAATTCATTGTGACGTCATAGTGCATACTAATTAAGATGTCATCATATACTGTGACGTCATAATACATGCTCATGATGCTCCAGTAGATGTGACACAAATTGGGGTAAGAGAAATTGCTCATAATACCTGCAAATGGCGCTCTCATAATATATTGTGATGTCATAACGCGGACATATTATGACGTCATAATACATTGTGACGTCATAGTGCATACTAATTATGATGTTGTCAAATGCTGTGACGTCATAATACATGCTCATGATGCTCCAGTAGATGTGACTCAAATTGGGGTAAGAGAAATTGCTCATAATACCTGCAAATTGGGCTCCATAATATATTGTGATGTCAAAACGCGGATACATTATGACGTCATAATACATTGTGATGTCATAGTGCATACTAATTATGATGTCATCATATAAAGTGACGTCATAATACATGCTCATGATGCTCCAGTAGATGTGACACAAATTGGTGTAAGAGAAATTGCTCATGATACCTGCAAATTGCGCTCTCATAATATATTGTGATGTCATAAAGCGGATACATTATGACGTCATAATACATTGTGACATCATAGTGCATACTAATTAAGATGTCATCATATACTGTGACGTCATAATACATGCTCATGATCCTCCTGTAGATGTGACAAAAATTGTGGTAAGCGAAATTGCTCATAATATCTGCAAATTGCGCTCTCATAATATATTGTGATGTCATAATGCGGATACATTATGACGTCATAACACATTGTGACGTCATAGTGCATACTAATTATGATGTCATCATATACTGTGACGTTATAGTACATGCTCATGATGCTCCAGTAGATGTTACACAAATTGGGGTAAGAGAAATTGCTCATAAAACCTGCAAATCGCGCTCTCATAATGTATTGAGATGTCATAATGCGGATACATTATGACGTCATAATACATTGTGACGTCATAGTGCATAATTATTATGATGTCATCATATGCTGTGATGTCATAATACATGCTCATGATGCTCCAGCAGATATGACACAAATTGGGGTAAGAGAAATTGCTCATAATGCCTGTAAATTGCGCTCTCATAATATATTGTGATGTCATAATGCGGATACATTATGACGTCATAATTCATTGTGACATCATACTGCATACTAATTATGATGTCATCATATACTGTGATGTCATAATACATGCTCATGATGCTCCAGTAGATGTGACACAAATTGGGGTAAGCAAAATTTCTCATAGAACCTGCAAATTGCGCTCTCACAATATATTGTGATGTCATAATGCGGATACATTATGACCTCATAATACATTGTGACGTCATAGTGCATACTAGTTATGATGTCATCATATGCTGTGACGTCATAATACATACTCATGATGCTCCAGTAGATGTGACACTAATTGGGGTGAGAGAAATTGCTCATAATACCTGAAAATTGCGCTCTCATAATATATTGTGATGTCATAATGCGGATACATTATGACGTCATAATACATTGTGACGTCATAGTGCATACTAAGTATGATGTCATCATATACTGTGACATCATAACACATGCTTATGATGCTCCAGTAGACGTGACACAAATTGGGTAAGCGAAATTTCTCATAATACCTGCAAATTGCGCTCTCATTATATATTGTGATGTCATAATGCGGATACAGTATGACGTCATAATATATTGTGATGCCATAGTGCATACTAATTATGATGTCATCATATACTGTGACGTCATAATACATACTCATGATGTTCCAGTAGATGTGACACTAATTGGGGTAAGAGAAATTGCTCATAATACCTGCAAATTGTGCTCTACTAATATATTATGATGTCATAATGCGGATACATTATGACATAATAATACATTGTGACATCATAGTGCATACTAATTATGATGTCATCATATACTCTGACGTCATAATACATGCTCATAATGCTCCAGTAGATGTGACACAAATTGAGGTAAGACAAATTGCTCATAATACCTGCAAATTGCGCTATCATAATATATTGTGATGTCATATTGCGGATACATTATGACGTCATAATACATTGTGACGTCCTACTGCATACTAATTATGATGTCATCATATATTGTGACGTCATAATACATGCTAATGATGCTCCAGTAGATGTGACACAATTTGGGGTGAGAGAAATTTCTCATAATACCTGCAAATTGCACTCTAAGAATATATTGTGATGTCTTAATGCGGATACATTATGACATCATACTATATTGTGACGTCATAGTGCATACTAATTATGATGTCATCATATACTGTGATGTCATAGTACATGCTCATGATGCCCCAGTAGATGTGACACCAATTGGGGTAAGAGAAATTGATCATAATACCTGCAAATTGCGCTCTCATAATATATTGTGATGTCATAACGCGGATACATTATGACGTCATAATACATTGCGACGTCATAGTGTATACTAATTATGATGTCATCATATACTGTGAAGTCATAATACATGCTCATGATGCTCCAGTAGATGTGACACAAATTGTGGTAAGAGAAATTGCTCATAATACCTGCAAATTGCGCTCTCATAATATATTGTGATGTCATAATGCGGATACATTATGACGTCATAATATATTGTGACGTCATAGTGCATACTAATTATGATGTCATCATATATTGTGACGTCATATTACATGCTCATGATGCTCCAATAGATGTGACACAAATTGGGCGAAGAGAAATTGCTCATAATACCTGCAAATTGCGCTCTCATAATATATTGTGATGTCATAATGCTGACATATTATGACGTCATAATACATTGTGACGTCATAGTGCATACTAATTATGATGTCATCATATACTGTGACGTCATAATACATGCTCATGATGCTCCAGTAGAGGTGACACAAATTGGGGTAAGAGAAATTGCTCATAATACCTGCAAATTGCGCTCTCATAATATATTGTGATGTCATAATGCGAATACATTATGATGTCATAATACATTCTGACGTCATAGTGCATACTAATTATGATGTCATCATATACTGTGACGTCATAATACATGCTCATGATGCTCCAGTGGATGTGACACAAATTGTGGTAAGAGAAATTGCTCATAATACCAGCAAATTGCGCTCTCATAATATATTGTGGTGTCATAACGCGGATACATTATGACGTCATAATACATTGTGACATCATACTTCATACTAGTTATGATGTCATCATATGCTGTGACGTCATAATACATGCTCATGATGCTCCAGTAGATGTGACACAAATTGGGGTAAGAGAAATTGCTCCTAATACCTGCAAATTGCGCTCTCATAATATATTGTGATGTCATAATGCGGATACATTATGACATCATATTACATTGTGACGTCATAGTGCATACTAATTATGATGTCATCATATACTGTGACGTCATAATACATGCTCATGATGCTCCAATAGATCTGACAAAAATTGAGGTAAGAGAAATTGCTCATAATACCTGCAAATTGCACTCTCATAATATATTGTGATGTCATAATGCGGATACATTATGGCATCACAATACATTATGACATCATAGTGCATAATAATTATGATGTCATCATATACTGTGACGTCATAATACATGCTCATGATGCTCCAGCAGATGTGACACAAATTAGGGTAAGCGAAATTGATCATAATACCTGCAAATTGCGCTCTCATAATATATTGTGATGGCATAATGCGGATACATTATGACGTCATAATACATTGTGACGTCATAGTGCATGCTAATTATGATGTCATCATATACTGTGACGTCATAATACATGCTGATGATGCTGCAGTAGATCTGACACAAATTGAGGTAAGAGAAATTGCTAATAATACCTGCAAATTGCGCTCTCATAATATATTGTGATGTCATAATGCGGATACATTATGATGTCATAATACATTATTACATCATAGTGCATACTAGTTATGATGTCATCATATGCTGTGACGTCATAATACATGCTCATGACGCTCCAGTATATGTGACACAAATTGCGGTAAGGGAAATTGTTCATAATACCTGCAAATTGCGCTATCATAATATATTGTGATGTCATAATGCGGATATATTATGACGTCATAATACATTGTGACGTCATAGTGCATACTAGTTATGATGTCATCATATGCTGTGACGTCATAATACATGCTCATGATGCTCCAATAGATGTGACACAAATTGGGGTAAGAGAAATTGCTCATAATATCTGCAAATCGCGCTCTCATAATATTTTGTGATGTCATAATGCGGATATATTATGACGTCATAATACATTGTGACGTCATAGTGCATAATTATTATGATGTCATCATATGCTGTGATGTCATAATACATGCTCATGATGCTCCAGTAGATGTGACACAAATTGGGGTAAGAGAAATTGCTCATAATACCTGCAAATTGCGCTCTCATAATATATTGTGATGTTACAATGCGGATACATTATGACATTTTAATTCATTGTGACGTCATAGTGAATACTAATTATGATGTCATCATATACTGTGACGTCATAATACATGCTCATGATGCTCCAGTAGATGTGACACAAATTGGGGTAAGAGAAATTGCTCATAATACCTGCAAATTGCGCTCTCATAATATATTGTGATGTCATAACGCGGACATATTATGACGTCAGAATACATTGTGACGTCATAGTGCATACTAATTATGATGTCATCATATACTGTGACATCATAATACATGCTCATTATGCTCCAGTAGATGTGACTCAAATTGGGGTAAGAGAAATTGCTCATAATACCTGCAAATTGCGCTCCATAATATATTGTGATGTCATAACGCGGATACATTATGACGTCATAATACATTGTAATGTCATAGTGCATACTAATTATGATGTCATCATATAAAGTGACGTCATAATACATGCTCATGATGCTCCAGTAGATGTGACACAAATTGGGGTAAGCGAAATTGCTCATAATACCTGCATGTTGCGCTCTCATAATATATTGTGATGTCATAATGCGGATACATTATGACATCATAATACATTGTGACGTCATAGTGCATACTAATTATGATGTCATCATATACTGTGACGTCATAATACATGCTCATGATGCTCCAGTAGATGTGACACAAATTGGGGTAAGAGAAATTGCTCATAATACCTGCAAATTGCGCTCTCATAATGTATTATGATGTCATATTGCGGATAGATTATGACGTCATAATACATTGTGACGTCATAGTGCATACTAATTATGGTGTCATCATATACTGTGATGTCATAATACATGCTCATGATGCTCCAGTAGATGTGACACAAATTGCGGTAAGCGAAATTGCTCATAATACCTGCAAATTGCGCTCTCATAATATATTGTGATGTCATAATGCGGATACATTATGACGTCATAATACATTGTGACGTCATAGTGCATACTAGTTATGATGTCATCATATGCTGTGACGTCATAATGCATGCTCATGATGCTCAATAGATGTGACACAAATTGGGGTTGGAGAAATTGCTCATAATTCCTGCAAATTGTGCTCTCATAATATATTGTGATGTCATAATGCGGATACATTATGACGTCATAATACATTGTGACGTCATAGTGCATACTAATTATGATGTCATCATATACTGTGACATCATAATACTTACTTATGATGCTCCAGTAGATGTGACACAAATTGGGTAAGAGAAATTGCTCATAATACCTGCATGCTGCGCTCTCATAGTATAGTGTGATGTCATAATGCGGATACATTATGACGTCATAATATATTGTGACGTCAGAGTGCATACTAATTATGATGTCATCATATACTGTGACGTCATAATACATGCTCATGATGCTCCAGTAGATGTGACACAAATTAGGGTAAGCGAAATTGATCATAATACCTGCAAATTGCGCTCTCATAATATATTGTGATGTCATAATGCGGATACATTATGACGTCATATTACATTGTGACGTCATAGTGCATACTAATTATGATGTCATCATATACTGTGACGTCATAATACATTCTCATGATGCTCCAGTAGATCTGACACAAATTGAGGTAAGAGAAATTGCTCATAATACCTTCAAATTGCGCTCTCATAATATATTGTGATGTCATAATGCGGATACATTATGACGTCATAATACATTGTGACAGTATAGTGCATACTAGTTATGATGTCATCATATGCTGTGACGTCATAATACATGCTCATGATGCTCCAGTAGATGTGACACAAATTGCGGTAAGTGAAATTGCTCATAATACCTGCAAATTGCGCTATCATAATATATTGTGATGTCATAATGCGGATACATTATGACGTCATAAAACATTGTGACGTCATACTGCATACTAATTATGATGTCATCATATACTGTGACGTCATATTATATGCTCATGATGCTCCAATAGATGTGACACAAATTGGGGTAAGAGAAATTGCTCATAATACCTGCAAATTGCGCTATCATAATATATTGTGATGTCATAATGCGGATACATTATGACGTCATATTACATTGTGACGTCATAGTGCATACTAATTATGATGTCGTCATATACTGTGACGTCATAATACATGCTCATGATGCTCCAATAGATCTGACACAAATTGAGGTAAGAGAAATTGCTCATAATACCTGCAAATTGGGCTCTCATAATATATTGTGATGTCATAATGCGGATACATTATGACATCATAATACATTGTGACATTATAGTGCATACTAGTTATGATGTCATCATATGCTGTGACGTCATAATACATGCTCATGATTCTCCAGTAGATGTGACACAAATTGCGGTAAGAGAAATTGCTCATAATACCTGCAAATTGCGCTATCATAATATATTGTGATGTCATAATGCGGATACATTATGATGTCATAATACATTGTGACGTCATACTGCATACTAATTATGATGTCATCATATACTGTAACGTCATTTTACATGCTCATGATGCTCCAATATATGTGACACAAATTCGGGTAAGAGAAATTGCTCATAATACCTGCAAATTGCGCTCTCATAATATATTGTGATGTCATAATATGGATACATTATGACATCATAATACATTATGACGTCATAGTGCATAATAATTATGATGTCATCATATACTGTGACGTCATAATACATGCTCATGATGCTCCAGTAAATGTGACACAAACTGGAGTAAGGGAAATTGCTGATAATACCTGCAAACTGCGCTCTCATAATATATTGTGATGTCATAATGCAGATACATTATGACGTCATAATACATTGTGACATCATACTGCATACTAATTATGATGTCATCATATACTGTGATGTCATAGTACATGCTCATGATGCTCCAGTAGATGTGACACACATTGGGGTAAGAGAAATTACTCATAATACCTGCAAATTGTGCTCTCATAATATATTGTGATGTCATAATGCTGACACATTATGACGTCATAATACATTGTGACGTCATAGTGCATACTAATTATGATGTCATCATATACTGTGACATCATAATACATGCTCGTGATGCTCCAGTAGATGTGACACAAATTGGGATAAGGGAAATGGCTCATAATACCTGCAAATTGCCCTCTAATAATATATTGTGATGTCATAACGCGGATATATTATGACGTCATAATACATTGTGATGTCATAGTGCATACTAATTATGATGTCATCTTATACTGTGACGTCATAATACATGCTCATGATGCTCCAGTAGATGTGACACAAATTGGAGTAAGCGAAATTGCTGATAATACCTGCAAATTGCGCTCTCATAATATATTGTGATGTCATAATGCAGATACATTATGACATCATAATATATTGTGACGTCATAGTGCATACTAATTATGATGTCATCATATACTGTGATGTCATAGTACATGCTCATGATGCTCCAGTAGATGTGACACAAATTGGGGTAAGAGAAATTGCTCATAAAACCTGCAAATCGCGCTCTCATAATATTTTGTGATGTCATAATGCGGATACATTATGACGTCATAATACATTGTGACGTCATAGTGCATAATTATTATGATGTCATCATATGCTGTGATGTCATAATACATGCTCATGATGCTCCAGTAGATGTGACACAAATTGGGGTAAGAGAAATTGCTCATAATACCTGCAAATTGCGCTCTCATAATATATTGTGATGTCATAATGCGGATACATTATGACGTCATAATTCATTGTGACGTCATAGTGCATACTAATTAAGATGTCATCATATACTGTGACGTCATAATACATGCTCATGATGCTCCAGTAGATGTGACACAAATTGGGGTAAGAGAAATTGCTCATAATACCTGCAAATGGCGCTCTCATAATATATTGTGATGTCATAACGCGGACATATTATGACGTCATAATACATTGTGACGTCATAGTGCATACTAATTATGATGTTGTCAAATGCTGTGACGTCATAATACATGCTCATGATGCTCCAGTAGATGTGACTCAAATTGGGGTAAGAGAAATTGCTCATAATACCTGCAAATTGGGCTCCATAATATATTGTGATGTCAAAACGCGGATACATTATGACCTCATAATACATTGTGATGTCATAGTGCATACTAATTATGATGTCATCATATAAAGTGACGTCATAATACATGCTCATGATGCTCCAGTAGATGTGACACAAATTGGTGTAAGAGAAATTGCTCATGATACCTGCAAATTGCGCTCTCATAATATATTGTGATGTCATAAAGCGGATACATTATGACGTCATAATACATTGTGACATCATAGTGCATACTAATTAAGATGTCATCATATACTGTGACGTCATAATACATGCTCATGATCCTCCTGTAGATGTGACAAAAATTGTGGTAAGCGAAATTGCTCATAATATCTGCAAATTGCGCTCTCATAATATATTGTGATGTCATAATGCGGATACATTATGACGTCATAATACATTGTGACGTCATAGTGCATACTAATTATGATGTCATCATATACTGTGACGTCATAGTACATGCTCATGATGCTCCAGTAGATGTTACACAAATTGGGGTAAGAGAAATTGCTCATAAAACCTGCAAATCGCGCTCTCATAATGTATTGAGATGTCATAATGCGGATACATTATGACCTCATAATACATTGTGACGTCATAGTGCATACTAGTTATGATGTCATCATATGCTGTGACGTCATAATACATACTCATGATGCTCCAGTAGATGTGACACTAATTGGGGTGAGAGAAATTGCTCATAATACCTGAAAATTGCGCTCTCATAATATATTGTGATGTCATAATGCGGATACATTATGACGTCATAATACATTGTGACGTCATAGTGCATACTAAGTATGATGTCATCATATACTGTGACATCATAACACATGCTTATGATGCTCCAGTAGACGTGACACAAATTGGGTAAGCGAAATTTCTCATAATACCTGCAAATTGCGCTCTCATTATATATTGTGATGTCATAATGCGGATACAGTATGACGTCATAATATATTGTGATGCCATAGTGCATACTAATTATGATGTCATCATATACTGTGACGTCATAATACATACTCATGATGTTCCAGTAGATGTGACACTAATTGGGGTAAGAAAAATTGCTCATAATACCTGCAAATTGTGCTCTACTAATATATTATGATGTCATAATGCGGATACATTATGACATAATAATACATTGTGACATCATAGTGCATACTAATTATGATGTCATCATATACTCTGACGTCATAATACATGCTCATAATGCTCCAGTAGATGTGACACAAATTGAGGTAAGAGAAATTGCTCATAATACCTGCAAATTGCGCTCTCATAATATATTGTGATGTCATATTGCGGATACATTATGACGTCATAATACATTGTGACGTCATACTGCATACTAATTATGATGTCATCATATATTGTGACGTCATAATACATGCTAATGATGCTCCAGTAGATGTGACACAATTTGGGGTGAGAGAAATTTCTCATAATACCTGCAAATTGCACTCTAAGAATATATTGTGATGTCTTAATGCGGATACATTATGACATCATACTATATTGTGACGTCATAGTGCATACTAATTATGATGTCATCATATACTGTGATGTCATAATACATTCTGATGATGCCCCAGTAGATGTGACACCAATTGGGGTAAGAGAAATTGATCATAATACCTGCAAATTGCGCTCTCATAATATATTGTGATGTCATAACGCGGATACATTATGACGTCATAATACATTGCGACGTCATAGTGTATACTAATTATGATGTCATCATATACTGTGAAGTCATAATACATGCTCATGATGCTCCAGTAGATGTGACACAAATTGTGGTAAGAGAAATTGCTCATAATACCTGCAAATTGCGCTCTCATAATATATTGTGATGTCATAATGCGGATACATTATGACGTCATAATATATTGTGACGTCATAGTGCATACTAATTATGATGTCATCATATATTGTGACGTCATATTACATGCTCATGATGCTCCAATAGATGTGACACAAATTGGGCGAAGAGTAATTGCTCATAATACCTGCAAATTGCGCTCTCATAATATATTGTGATGTCATAATGCTGACATATTATGACGTCATAATACATTGTGACGTCATAGTGCATACTAATTATGATGTCATCATATACTGTGACGTCATAATACATGCTCATGATGCTCCAGTAGAGGTGACACAAATTGGGGTAAGAGAAATTGCTCATAATACCTGCAAATTCCGCTCTCTTAATATATTGTGATGTCATAATGCGAATACATTATGATGTCATAATACATTCTGACGTCATAGTGCATACTAATTATGATGTCATCATATACTGTGACATCATAATACATGCTCATGATGCCCCAGTAGATGTGACACCAATTGTGGTAAGAGAAATTGCTCATAATACCTGCAAATTGCGCTCTCATAATATATTGTGGTGTCATAACGCGGATACATTATGACGTCATAATACATTGTGACATCATAGTGCATACTAATTAAGATGTCATCATATACTGTGACGTCATAATACATGCTCATGATGCTCCAGTAGATGT
Organism: Aotus nancymaae; assembly: GCF_030222135.1. Classification (NCBI taxonomy): domain Eukaryota; kingdom Metazoa; phylum Chordata; class Mammalia; order Primates; family Aotidae; genus Aotus; species Aotus nancymaae. Next base: position 12,067,243 of record NW_026988499.1, on the reverse strand, counting down.
GACACAAATTGGGGTAAGAGAAATTGCTCCTAATACCTGCAAATTGCGCTCTCATAATATATTGTGATGTCATAATGCGGATACATTATGACGTCATATTACATTGTGACGTCATAGTGCATACTAATTATGATGTCATCATATACTGTGACGTCATAATACATGCTAATGATGCTCCAGTAGATGTGACACAATTTGGGGTGAGAGAAATTTCTCATAATACCTGCAAATTGCACTCTAAGAATATATTGTGATGTCTTAATGCGGATACATTATGACATCATACTATATTGTGACGTCATAGTGCATACTAATTATGATGTCATCATATACTGTGATGTCATAATACATGCTCATGATGCCCCAGTAGATGTGACACCAATTGGGGTAAGAGAAATTGATCATAAAACCTGCAAATTGCGCTCTCATAATATATTGTGATGTCATAACGCGGATACATTATGACGTCATAATACATTGCGACGTCATAGTGTATACTAATTATGATGTCATCATATACTGTGAAGTCATAATACATGCTCATGATGCTCCAGTAGATGTGACACAAATTGTGGTAAGAGAAATTGCTCATAATACCTGCAAATTGCGCTCTCATAATATATTGTGATGTCATAATGCGGATACATTATGACGTCATAATACATTGCGACGTCACAGTGCATACTAATTATGATGTCATCATATATTGTGACGTCATATTACATGCTCATGATGCTCCAATAGATGTGACACAAATTGGGCGAAGAGTAATTGCTCATAATACCTGCAAATTGCGCTCTCATAATATATTGTGATGTCATAATGCTGACATATTATGACGTCATAATACATTGTGACATCATAGTGCATACTACTTATGATGTCATCATATACTGTGACGTCATAATACATGCTCATGATGCTCCAGTAGAGGTGACACAAATTGGGGTAAGAGAAATTGCTCATAATACCTGCAAATTGCGCTCTAATAATATATTGTGGTGTCATAACGCGGATACATTATGACGTCATAATACATTGTGACATCATAGTTCATACTAGTTATGATGTCATCATATGCTGTGACGTCATAATACATGCTCATGATGCTCCAGTAGATGTGACACAAATTGGGGTAAGAGAAATTGCTCCTAATACCTGCAAATTGCACTCTCATAATATATTGTGATGTCATAATGCGGATACATTATGACGTCATATTACATTGTGACGTCATAGTGCATACTAAATATGATGTCATCATATACTGTGACGTCATAATACATGCTCATGATGCTCCAGTAGATCTGACAAAAATTGAGGTAAGAGAAATTGCTCATAATACCTGCAAATTGCGCTCTCATAATATATTGTGATGTCATAATGCGGATACATTATGACATCACAATACTTTATGACATCATAGTGCATAATAATTATGATGTCATCATATACTGTGACATCATAATACATGCTCATGATGCTCCAGTAGATGTGACACAAATTAGGGTAAGCGAAATTGATCATAATACCTGCAAATTGCGCTCTCATAATATATTGTGATGGCATAATGCGGATACATTATGACGTCATAATACATTGTGACGTTATAGTGCATGCTAATTATGATTTCATCATATACTGTGACATCATAATACATGCTGATGATGCTGCAGTAGATCTGACACAAATTGAGGTAAGAGAAATTGCTAATAATACCTGCAAATTGCGCTCTCATAATATATTGTGATGTCATAATGCGGATACATTATGACGTCATAATACATTGTTACATCATAGTGCATACTAGTTATGATGTCATCATATGCTGTGACGTCATAATACATGCTCATGACGCTCCAGTATATGTGACACAAATTGCGGTAAGAGAAATTGTTCATAATACCTGCAAATTGCGCTATCATAATATATTGTGATGTCATAATGCGGATATATTATGACGTCATAATACATTGTGACGTCATAGTGCATACTAGTTATGATGTCATCATATGCTGTGACGTCATAATACATGCTCATGATGCTCCAATAGATGTGACACAAATTGTGGTAAGAGAAATTGCTCATAATACCTGCAAATCGCGCTCTCATAATATTTTGTGATGTCATAATGCGGATATATTATGACGTCATATTACATTGTGACGTCATAGTGCATAATTATTATGATGTCATCATATGCTGTGATGTCATAATACATGCTCATGATGCTCCAGTAGATGTGACACAAATTGGGGTAAGAGAAATTGCTCATAATACCTGCAAATTGCGCTCTCATAATATATTGTGATGTCACAATGCGGATACATTATGACATTTTAATTCATTGTGACGTCATAGTGCATACTAATTATGATGTCATCATATACTGTGACGTCATAATACATGCTCATGATGCTCCAGTAGATGTGACACAAATTGGGGTAAGAGAAATTGCTCATAATACCTGCAAATTGCGCTCTCATAATATATTGTGATGTCATAACGCGGACATATTATGACGTCAGAATACATTGTGACGTCATAGTGCATACTAATTATGATGTCATCATATACTGTGACATCATAATACATGCTCATTATGCTCCAGTAGATGTGACTCAAATTGGGGTAAGAGAAATTGCTCATAATACCTGCAAATTGCGCTCCATAATATATTGTGATGTCATAACGCGGATACATTATGACGTCATAATACATTGTCATGTCATAGTGCATACTAATTATGATGTCATCATATAAAGTGACGTCATAATACATGCTCATGATGCTCCAGTAGATGTGACACAAATTGGGGTAAGAGAAATTGCTCATAATACCTGCATGTTGCGCTCTCATAATATATTGTGATGTCATAATGCGGATATATTATGACATCATAATACATTGTGACGTCATAGTGCATACTAATTATGATGTCATCATATACTGTGACGTCATAATACATGCTCATGATGCTCCAGTAGATGTGACACAAATTGGGGTAAGAGAAATTGCTCATAATACCTGCAAATTGCGCTCTCATAATGTATTGTGATGTCATATTGCGGATAGATTATGACGTCATAATACATGGTGACGTCATAGTGCATACTAATTATGATGTCATCATATACTGTGATGTCATAATACATGCTCATGATGCTCCAGTAGATGTGACACAAATTGCGGTAAGCGAAATTGCTCATAATACCTGCAAATTGCGCTCTCATAATATATTGTGATGTCATAATGCGAATACATTATGACGTCATAATACATTGTGACGTCATAGTGCATACTAGTTATGATGTCATCATATGCTGTGACGTCATAATACATGCTCATGATGCTCAAGTAGATGTGACACAAATTGGGGTTGGAGAAATTGCTCATAATTCCTGCAAATTGTGCTCTCATAATATATTGTGCTGTCATAATGCGGATACATTATGACGTCATAATACATTGTGACGTCATAGTGCATAATAATTATGATGTCATCATATACTGTGACATCATAATACTTACTTATGATGCTCCAGTAGATGTGACACAAATTGGGTAAGAGAAATTGCTCATAATACCTGCATGTTGCGCTCTCATAGTATAGTGTGATGTCATAATGCGGATACATTATGACGTCATAATATATTGTGACGTCAGAGTGCATACTAATTATGATGTCATCATATACTGTGACGTCATAATACATGCTCATGATGCTCCAGTAGATGTGACACAAATTAGGGTAAGCGAAATTGATCATAATACCTGCAAATTGCGCTCTCATAATATATTGTGATGTCATAATGCGGATACATTATGACGTCATATTACATTGTGACGGCATAGTGCATACTAATTATGATGTCATCATATACTGTGACGTCATAATACATTCTCATGATGCTCCAGTAGATCTGACACAAATTGAGGTAAGAGAAATTGCTCATAATACCTTCAAATTGCGCTCTCATAATATATTGTGATGTCATAATGCGGATACCTTATGACGTCATAATACATTGTGACAGTATAGTGCATACTAGTTATGATGTCATCATATGCTGTGACGTCATAATACATGCTCATGATGCTCCAGTAGATGTGACACAAATTGCGGTAAGTGAAATTGCTCATAATACCTGCAAATTGCGCTATCATAATATATTGTGATGTCATAATGCGGATACATTATGACTTCATAAAACATTGTGACGTCATACTGCATACTAATTATGATGTCATCGTATACTGTGACATCATATTACATGCTCATGATGCTCCAATAGATGTGACACAAACTGGGGTAAGAGAAATTGCTCATAATACCTGCAAATTGCGCTATCATAATATATTGTGATGTCATAATGCGGATACATTATGACGTCATATTACATTGTGACGTCATAGTGCATACTAATTATGATGTCGTCATATACTGTGACGTCATAATACATGCTCATGATGCTCCAGTAGATCTGACACAAATTGAGGTAAGAGAAATTGCTCATAATACCTGCAAATTGGGCTCTCATAATATATTGTGATGTCATAATGCGGATACATTATGACGTCATAATACATTGTGACATTATAGTGCATACTAGTTATGATGTCATCATATGCTGTGACGTCATAATACATGCTCATGATTCTCCAGTAGATGTGACACAAATTTCGGTAAGAGAAATTGCTCATAATACCTGCAAATTGCGCTATCATAATATATTGTGATGTCATAATGCGGATACATTATGATGTCATAATATATTGTGACGTAATACTGCATACTAATTATGATGTCATCATATACTGTAACGTCATTTTACATGCTCATGATGCTCCAATATATGTGACACAAATTCGGGTAAGAGAAATTGCTCATAATACCTGCAAATTGCGCTCTCATAATATATTGTGATGTCATAATGCGGATACATTATGACATCATAATACATTATGACGTCATAGTGCATAATAATTATGATGTCATCATATACTATGACGTCATAATACATGCTCATGATGCTCCAGTAAATGTGACACAAACTGGAGTAAGGGAAATTGCTGATAATACCTGCAAACTGCGCTCTCATAATATATTGTGATGTCATAATGCAGATACATTATGACGTCATAATATATTGTGACATCATACTGCATACTAATTATGATGTCATCATATACTGTGATGTCATAGTACATGCTCATGATGCTCCAGTAGATGTGACACACATTGGGGTAAGAGAAATTACTCATAATACCTGCAAATTGTGCTCTCATAATATATTGTGATGTCATAATGCTGACACATTATGACGTCATAATACATTGTGACATCATAGTGCATACTAATTATGATGTCATCATATACTGTGACGTCATAATACATGCTCATGATGCTCCAGTAGATGTGACACAAATTGGGATAAGGGAAATTGCTCATAATACCTGCAAATTGCCCTCTAATAATATATTGTGATGTCATAACGCGGATACATTATGACGTCATAATACATTGTGATGTCATAGTGCATACTAATTATGATGTCATCTTATACTGTGACGTCATAATACATGCTCATGATGCTCCAGTAGATGTGACACAAATTGGAGTAAGCGAAATTGCTAATAATACCTGCAAATAGCGCTCTCGTAATATATTGTGATGTCATAATGCAGATACATTATGACGTCATAATACATTGTGACGTCATAGTGCATACTAATTATGATGTCATCATATACTGTGATGTCATAGTACATGCTCATGATGCTCCAGTAGATGTGACACAAATTGGGGTAAGAGAAATTGCTCATAAAACCTGCAAATCGCGCTCTCATAATATTTTGTGATGTCATAATGCGGATACATTGTGACGTCATAATACATTGTGACGTCATAGTGCATAATTATTATGATGTCATCATATGCTGTGATGTCATAATACATGCTCATGATGCTCCAGTAGATGTGACACAAATTGGGGTAACAGAAATTGCTCATAATACCTGCAAATTGCGCTCTCATAATATATTGTGATGTCATAATGCGGATACATTATGACGTCATAATTCATTGTGACGTCATAGTGCATACTAATTAAGATGTCATCATATACTGTGACGTCATAATACATGCTCATGATGCTCCAGTAGATGTGACTCAAATTGGGGTAAGAGAAATTGCTCATAATACCTGCAAATTGCGCTCTCATAATATATTGTGATGTCATAACGCGGACATATTATGACGTCATAATACATTGTGACGTCATAGTGCATACTAATTATGATGTTGTCATATGCTGTGACGTCATAATACATGCTCATGATGCTCCAGTAGATGTGACTGAAATTGGGGTAAGAGAAATTGCTCATAATACCTGCAAATTGGGCTCCATAATATATTGTGATGTCATAACGCGGATACATTATGACGTCATAATACATTGTGATGTCATAGTGCATACTAATTATGATGTCATCATATAAAGTGACGTCATAATACATGCTCATGATGCTCCAGTAGATGTGACACAAATTGGTGTAAGAGAAATTGCTCATGATACCTGCAAATTGCGCTCTCATAATATATTGTGATGTCATAGTGCGGATACATTATGACGTCATAATACATTGTGACATCATAGTGCATACTAATTAAGATGTCATCATATACTGTGACGTCATAATACATGCTCATGATCCTCCTGTAGATGTGACAAAAATTGTGGTAAGCGAAATTGCTCATAATATCTGCAAATTGCGCTCTCATAATATATTGTGATGTCATAATGCGGATACATTATGACGTCATAATACATTGTGACGTCATAGTGCATACTAATTATGATGTCATCATATACTGTGACGTCATAGTACATGCTCATGATGCTCCAGTAGATGTGACACAAATTGGGGTAAGAGAAATTGCTCATAAATCCTGCAAATCGCGCTCTCATAATGTATTGAGATGTCATAATGCAGATACATTATGACGTCATAATACATTGTGACGTCATAGTGCATAATTATTATGATGTCATCATATGCTGTGATGTCATAATACATGCTCATGATGCTCCAGCAGATGTGACACAAATTGGGGTAAGAGAAATTGCTCATAATACCTGCAAATTGCGCTCTCATAATATATTGTGATGTCATAATGCGGATACATTATGACGTCATAATTCATTGTGACATCATACTGCATACTAATTATGATGTCATCATATACTGTGATGTCATAGTACATGCTCATGATGCTCCAGTAGATGTGACACAAATTGGGTAAGAGAAATTTCTCATAATACCTGCAAATTGTGCTCTCATAATATATTGTGATGTCATAATGCTGACACATTATGACATCATAATACATTGTGACGTCATAGTGCATACTAATTATGATGTCATCATATACTGTGACGTCATAATACATGCTCATGATGCTCCAGTAGATGTGACACAAATTGGGATAAGGGAAATTGCTCATAATACCTGCAAATTGCCCTCTAATAATATATTGTGATGTCATAACGCGCATCCATTATGACGTCATAATACATTGTGACGTCATAGTGCACTCTAATTATGATGTCATCATATACTGTGACGTCATAATACATGCTCATGATGCTCCAGTAGATGTGACACAAATTGGAGTAAGCGAAATAGCTGATAATACCTGCAAATTGCGCTCTCATAATATATTGTGATGTCATAATGCGGATACATTATGACATTTTAATTCATTGTGACGTCATAGTGCATACTAATTAAGATGTCATCATATACTGTGACGTCATAATACATGCTCATGATGCTCCAGTAGATGTGACACAAATTGGGGTAAGAGAAATTGCTCATAATACCTGCAAATTGCGCTCTCATAATATATTGGGATGTCATAACGCGGACATATTATGACGTCATAATACATTGTGACGTCATAGTGCATACTAATTATGATGTCATCATATAATGTGACATCATAATACATGATCATGATGCTCCAGTAGATGTGACACAAATTGGTGTAAGAGAAATTGCTCATGATACCTGCAAATAGCGCTCTCATAATATATTGTGATGTCATAATGCGGATACATTATGACGTCATAATACATTGTGACATCATAGTGCATACTAATTAAGATGTCATCATATACTGTGACGTCATAATACATGCTCATGATCCTCCTGTAGATGTGACAAAAATTGTGGTAAGCGAAATTGCTCATAATATCTGCAAATTGTGCTCTAAAAATATATTGTGATGTCATAATTCGGATACATTATGACGTCATAATACATTGTGACGTCATAGTGCATACTAATTATGAGGTCATCATATACTGTGACGTCATAATACATGCTCATGATGCTCCAGTAGATGTGACACAAATTGGCGTAAGAGAAATTGCTCATAATACCTGCAAATTGCGCTCTCATAATGTATTGAGATGTCATATTGCGGATAGATTATGACGTCATAATACATGGTGACGCAATAGTGCATACTAATTATGATGTCATCATATACTGTGATGTCATAATACATGCTCATGATGCTCCAGTAGATGTGACACAAATTCCGGTAAGCAAAATTGCTCATAATACCTGCAAATTGAGCTCTCATAATATATTGTGATGTCATAATGCGGATACATTATGACGTCATAATACATTGTGACGTCATAGTGCCTACTAATTATGATGTCATCATATACTGTGATGTCATAGAACATGCTGATGATGCTCCAGTAGATGTGACACAAATTGGGGTAAGAGAAATTGCTCATAATACCTGCAAATCGCACTCTCATAATATTTTGTGATGTCATAATGCGGATACATTATGATGTAATAATACATTGTGACGTCATAGTGCATACTTATTATGATGTCATCATATGCTGTGACGTCATAATACATGCTCATGAGGCTCCAGTAGATGTGACACAAATTGGGGTAAGAGAAATTGCTCATAATACCTGCAAATTGCACTCTCATAATATATTGTGATGTCATAACGCGGAGACATTATGACGTCGTAATACATTGTGACGTCATAGTGCATACTAACTATGATGTCATCATATACTGTGACGTCATAATACATGCTCATGATGCTCCAGTAGATGTGACACAAATCGGGGTAAGAGAAATTGCTCATAATACCTGCAAATTGCGCTCCATAATATATTGTGATGTCATAATGCGGATACATTATGACGTCATAATACATTGTGATGTCATAGTGAATACTAATTATGATGTCATCATATAAAGTGACGTCATAATACATGCTCATGATGCTCCAGTAGATGTGACACAAATTGTGGCTGGAGAAATTGCTCATGATACCTGCAAATTGCGCTCTCATAATATATTGTGATGTCATAATGCGGATACATTATGACGTCATAATTCATTGTGAAATCATAGTGCATACTAATTAAGATGTCATCATATACTGGGACGTCATAATACATGCTCATGATGCTCCAGTAGATGTGACAAAAATTGGGGTAAGAGAAACTGCTCATAAAACCTGCAAATCGCGCTCTCATAATATTTCGTGATGTCATAATGCGGATACATTATGACGTCATAACACATTCTGACGTCATAGTGCATAATTATTATGATGTCATCATATGCTGTGATGTCATAATACATGCTCATGATGCTCCAGTAGATGTGACACAAATTGGGGTAAGAGAAATTGCTCATAATACCTGCAAATTGCGCTCCATAATATATTGTGATGTCATAATGCGGATACATTATGACGTCATAATACATTGTGATGTCATAGTGAATACTAATTATGATGTCATCATATAAAGTGACATCATAATACATGCTCATGATACTCCAGTAGATGTGACACATATTGGGGTTGGAGAAATTGCTCATGATACCTGCAAATTGCGCTCTCATAATATATTGTGATGTCATAATGCGGATACATTATGACGTCATAATTCATTGTGAAATCATAGTGCATACTAATTAAGATGTCATCATATACTGTGACGTCATAATACATGCTCATGATGCTCCAGTATATGTGACACAAAATGTGGTAAGCGAAATTTCTCATAATACCTGCAAATTGCGCTCTCATAATATATTGTGATGTCATAACGCGGATACATGATGACGTCATAACACATTGTGACGTCATAGTGCATACTAATTATGATGTCATCATATACTGTGACATCATAATACATGCTCATGATGCTCCAGTAGATGTGACAAAAATTGGGTAAGAGAAATTGCTCATAATACCTGCATGTTTCGCTCTCATAATATATTGTGATGTCATAATGCGGATACATTATGACGTCATAATATATTGTGACGTCATAGTGCATACTAATTATGATGTCAACATATACTGTGACATCATAATACATGCTCATGTTGCTCCAGTAGATGTGACACAAATTGGGGTAAGAGAAATTGCTCATAATACCTGCAAATTGCGCTCTACTAATATATTATGATGTCATAATGCGGATACATTATGACATCATAATACATTGTGACATCATAGTGCATACTAATTATGATGTCATCATATACTGTGACGTCATAATACATGCTCATGATGCTCCAGTAGATGTGACACAAATTGGGGTAAGAGAAATTGCTCATAATACCTGCAAATTGCGCTCTCATAATATATTGTGATGTCATATTGCGGATACATTATGACGTCATAATACATTGTGATGTCATACTGCATACTAATTATCATGTCATCATATGCTGTGACGTCATAATACATGCTCATGATGCTCCATTAGATGTCACACAATTTGTGGTAAGAGAAATTGCTCATAGTACCTGCAAAATGCACTCTAAGTATATATTGTGATGTCATATTGCGGATACATTATGACATCATAATACATTGTGACGTCATAGTGCATACTAATTATGATGTCATCATGTACTGTGATGTCATAATACATGCTCATGATGGTCCAGCAGATGTGACACAAATTGGGGTAAGAGAAATTGATCATAATACCTGCAAATTGCGCTCTCATAATATATTGTGATGTCATAATGCGGATACATTATGACGTCATAATACATTTTGACGTCATAGTGTATACTAATTTTGATGTCATCATATACTGTGACGTCATAATACATGCTCATGATGCTCCAGAAGATGTGACACAAATTGGGGTAAGAGAAATTGCTCAAAATACCTGCAAATTGCGCTCTCATAATGTATTGTGATGTCATAATGCGGATATATTATGACATCATAATACATTATGACGTCATAGTGCATAGTAATTATGATGTCATCATATACTGTGACGTCATAATACATGCTCATGATGATCCAGTAGATGTGACAAAAATTGGGGTAAGAGAAATTGCTCATAATACCTGCAAATTGCGCTCTCATAATATATTGTGATATCATAATGCGGATACATTATGACGTCATAATACATTGTGACGTCATAGTGCATACTAATTATGATGTCATCATATACTGTGACGTCATAATACATGCTCATGATGCTCCAGTAGATATGACACAAATTGGGGTAAGAGAAATTGCTCATAATACCTGCAAATTGCGCTCTCCTAATATATTGTGATGTCATAATGCGGATACATTATGACATCATAATACATTGTGACGTCATAGTGCATACTAATCATGATGTCATCATATACTGTGACGTCATATTACATGCTCATGATGCTCCAATAGATGTGACTCAAATTGGGGTAAGAGAAATTGCTCATAATACCTGCAAATTGCGCTCCATAATATATTGTGATGTCATAACGCGGATACATTATGACGTCATAATACATTGTGATGTCATAGTGCATACTAATTATGATGTCATCATATAATGTGACATCATAATACATGATCATGATGCTCCAGTAGATGTGACACAAATTGGTGTAAGAGAAATTGCTCATGATACCTGCAAATAGCGCTCTCATAATATATTGTGATGTCATAATGCGGATACATTATGACGTCATAATACATTGTGACATCATAGTGCATACTAATTAAGATGTCATCATATACTGTGACGTCATAATACATGCTCATGATCCTCCTGTAGATGTGACAAAAATTGTGGTAAGCGAAATTGCTCATAATATCTGCAAATTGTGCTCTAAAAATATATTGTGATGTCATAATTCGGATACATTATGACGTCATAATACATTGTGACGTCATAGTGCATACTAATTATGAGGTCATCATATACTGTGACGTCATAATACATGCTCATGATGCTCCAGTAGATGTGACACAAATTGGCGTAAGAGAAATTGCTCATAATACCTGCAAATTGCGCTCTCATAATGTATTGAGATGTCATATTGCGGATAGATTATGACGTCATAATACATGGTGACGCAATAGTGCATACTAATTATGATGTCATCATATACTGTGATGTCATAATACATGCTCATGATGCTCCAGTAGATGTGACACAAATTCCGGTAATCAAAATTGCTCATAATACCTGCAAATTGAGCTCTCATAATATATTGTGATGTCATAATGCGGATACATTATGACGTCATAATACATTGTGACGTCATAGTGCCTACTAATTATGATGTCATCATATACTGTGATGTCATAGAACATGCTGATGATGCTCCAGTAGATGTGACACAAATTGGGGTAAGAGAAATTGCTCATAATACCTGCAAATCGCACTCTCATAATATTTTGTGATGTCATAATGCGGATACATTATGATGTAATAATACATTGTGACGTCATAGTGCATACTTATTATGATGTCATCATATGCTGTGACGTCATAATACATGCTCATGAGGCTCCAGTAGATGTGACACAAATTGGGGTAAGAGAAATTGCTCATAATACCTGCAAATTGCACTCTCATAATATATTGTGATGTCATAACGCGGAGACATTATGACGTCGTAATACATTGTGACGTCATAGTGCATACTAACTATGATGTCATCATATACTGTGACGTCATAATACATGCTCATGATGCTCCAGTAGATGTGACACAAATCGGGGTAAGAGAAATTGCTCATAATACCTGCAAATTGCGCTCCATAATATATTGTGATGTCATAATGCGGATACATTATGACGTCATAATACATTGTGATGTCATAGTGAATACTAATTATGATGTCATCATATAAAGTGACGTCATAATACATGCTCATGATGCTCCAGTAGATGTGACACAAATTGTGGCTGGAGAAATTGCTCATGATACCTGCAAATTGCGCTCTCATAATATATTGTGATGTCATAATGCGGATACATTATGACGTCATAATTCATTGTGAAATCATAGTGCATACTAATTAAGATGTCATCATATACTGGGACGTCATAATACATGCTCATGATGCTCCAGTAGATGTGACAAAAATTGGGGTAAGAGAAACTGCTCATAAAACCTGCAAATCGCGCTCTCATAATATTTCGTGATGTCATAATGCGGATACATTATGACGTCATAACACATTCTGACGTCATAGTGCATAATTATTATGATGTCATCATATGCTGTGATGTCATAATACATGCTCATGATGCTCCAGTAGATGTGACACAAATTGGGGTAAGAGAAATTGCTCATAATACCTGCAAATTGCGCTCTCATAATATATTGTGATGTCATAATGCGGATACATTATGACATTTTAATTCATTGTGACGTCATAGTGCATACTAATTAAGATGTCATCATATACTGTGACGTCATAATACATGCTCATGATGCTCCAGTAGATGTGACACAAATTGGGGTAAGAGAAATTGCTCATAATACCTGCAAATTGCGCTCTCATAATATATTGTGATGTCATAACGCGGACATATTATGACGTCATAATACATTGTGACGTCATAGTGCATACTAATTATGATGTCGTCATATGCTGTGACGTCATAATACATGCTCATGATGCTCCAGTAGATGTGACTCAAATTGGGGTAAGAGAAATTGCTCATAATACCTGCAAATTGCGCTCCATAATATATTGTGATGTCATAACGCGGATACATTATGACGTCATAATACATTGTGATGTCATAGTGCATACTAATTATGATGTCATCATATAAAGTGACGTAATAATACATGCTCATGATGCTCCAGTAGATGTGACACAAATTGCTGTAAGAGAAATTGCTCATGATACCGGCAAATTGCGCTCTCATAATGTATTGTGATGTCATATTGCGGATAGATTATGACGTCATAATACATGGTGACGCAATAGTGCATACTAATTATGATGTCATCATATACTGTGATGTCATAATACATGCTCATGATGCTCCAGTAGATGTGACACAAATTGCGGTAAGCAAAATTGCTCATAATACCTGCAAATTGCGCTCTCATAATATATTGTGATGTCATAATGCGGATACATTATGACGTCATAATACATTGTGACGTCATAGTGCATACTAATTATGATGTCATCATATACTGTGATGTCATAGAACATGCTCATGATGCTCCAGTAGATGTGACACAAATTGGGGTAAGAGAAATTGCTCATAATACCTGCAAATCGCACTCTCATAATATTTTGTGATGTCATAATGCGGATACATTATGATGTCATAATACATTGTGTCGTCATAGTGCATACTTATTATGATGTCATCATATGCTGTGACGTCATAATACATGCTCATGAGGCTCCAGTAGATGTGACACAAATTGGGGTAAGAGAAATTGCTCATAATAACTGCAAATAACGCTCTCATAATATATTGTGATGTCATAATGCGGATACATTATGACATTTTAATTCATTGTGACATCATAGTGCATACTATTTAAGATATCATCGTATGCTGTGACATCATAATACATGCTCATGATGCTCCAGTAGATGTGACACAAATTGGGGTAAGAGAAATTGCTCATAATACCTGCAAATTGCACTCTCATAATATATTGTGATGTCATAACCCGCACACATTATGACGTCGTAATACATTGTGACGTCATAGTGCATACTAACTATGATGTCATCATATACTGTGACGTCATAATACATGCTCATGATGCTCCAGTAGATGTGACACAAATTGGGGTAAGAGAAATTGCTCATAATACCTGCAAATTGCGCTCCATAATATATTGTGATGTCATAATGCGGATACATTATGACATCATAATACATTGTGATGTCATAGTGAATACTAATTATGATGTCATCGTATAAAGTGACGTCATAATACATGCTCATGATGCTCCAGTAGATGTGACACAAATTGGGGTTGGAGAAATTGCTCGTGATACCTGCAAATTGCGCTCTCATAATATATTGTGATGTCATAATGCGGATACATTATGACGTCATAATTCATTGTGAAATCATAGTGCATACTAATTAAGATGTCATCATATACTGTGACGTCATAATACATGCTCATGATGCTCCAGTAGATGTGACACAAAATGTGGTAAGCGAAATTGCTCATAATACCTGCAAATTGCGCTCTCATAATATATTGTGATGTCATAATGCGGATACATTATGACGTCATAATACATTGTGACGTCATAGTGCATACTAATTATGATGTCATCATATACTGTGATGTCATAGAACATGCTGATGATGCTCCAGTAGATGTGACACAAATTGGGGTAAGAGAAATTGCTCATAATACCTGCAAATCGCACTCTCATAATATTTTGTGATGTCATAATGCGGATACATTATGATGTAATAATACATTGTGACGTCATAGTGCATACTTCTTATGATGTCATCATATGCTGTGACGTCATAATACATGCTCATGAGGCTCCAGTAGATGTGACACAAATTGGGGTAAGAGAAATTGCTCATAATACCTGCAAATTGCACTCTCATAATATATTGTGATGTCATAACGCGGAGATATTATGACGTCGTAATACATTGTGACGTCATAGTGCATACTAACTATGATGTCATCATATACTGTGACGTCATAATACATGCTCATGATGCTCCAGTAGATGTGACACAAATCGGGGTAAGAGAAATTGCTCATAATACCTGCAAATTGCGCTCCATAATATATTGTGATGTCATAATGCGGATACATTATGACGTCATAATACATTGTGATGTCATAGTGAATACTAATTATGATGTCATCATATAAAGTGACGTCATAATACATGCTCATGATGCTCCAGTAGATGTGACACAAATTGTGGCTGGAGAAATTGCTCATGATACCTGCAAATTGCGCTCTCATAATATATTGTGATGTCATAATGCGGATACATTATGACGTCATAATTCATTGTGAAATCATAGTGCATACTAATTAAGATGTCATCATATACTGGGACGTCATAATACATGCTCATGATGCTCCAGTAGATGTGACAAAAATTGGGGTAAGAGAAACTGCTCATAAAACCTGCAAATCGCGCTCTCATAATATTTCGTGATGTCATAATGCGGATACATTATGACGTCATAATACATTGTGACGTCATAGTGCATAATTATTATGATGTCATCATATGCTGTGATGTCATAATACATGCTCATGATGCTCCAGTAGATGTGACACAAATTGGGGTAAGAGAAATTGCTCATAATACCTGCAAATTGCGCTCTCATAATATATTGTGATGTCATAATGCGGATACATTATGACATTTTAATTCATTGTGACGTCATAGTGCATACTAATTAAGATGTCATCATATACTGTGACGTCATAATACATGCTCATGATGCTCCAGTAGATGTGACACAAATTGGGGTAAGAGAAATTGCTCATAATACCTGCAAATTGCGCTCTCATAATATATTGTGATGTCATAACGCGGACATATCATGACGTCATAATACATTGTGACGTCATAGTGCATACTAATTATGATGTCGTCATATGCTGTGACGTCATAATACATGCTCATGATGCTCCAGTAGATGTGACTCAAATTGGGGTAAGAGAAATTGCTCATAATACCTGCAAATTGCGCTCCATAATATATTGTGATGTCATAACGCGGATACATTATGACGTCATAATACATTGTGATGTCATAGTGCATACTAATTATGTTGTCATCATATAAAGTGACGTAATAATACATGCTCATGATGCTCCAGTAGATGTGACACAAATTGCTGTAAGAGAAATTGCTCATGATACCGGCAAATTGCGCTCTCATAATGTATTGTGATGTCATATTGCGGATAGATTATGACGTCATAATACATGGTGACGCAATAGTGCATACTAATTATGATGTCATCATATACTGTGATGTCATAATACATGCTCATGATGCTCCAGTAGATGTGACACAAATTGCGGTAAGCAAAATTGCTCATAATACCTGCAAATTGCGCTCTCATAATATATTGTGATGTCATAATGCGGATACATTATGACGTCATAAGACATTGTGACGTCATAGTGCATACTAATTATGATGTCATCATATACTGTGATGTCATAGAACATGCTCATGATGCTCCAGTAGATGTGACACAAATTGGGGTAAGAGAAATTGCTCATAATACCTGCAAATCGCACTCTCATAATATTTTGTGATGTCATAATGCGGATACATTATGATGTCATAATACATTGTGACGTCATAGTGCATACTTATTATGATGTCATCATATGCTGTGACGTCATAATACATGCTCATGAGGCTCCAGTAGATGTGACACAAATTGGGGTAAGAGAAATTGCTCATAATACCTGCAAATAACGCTCTCATAACATATTGTGATGTCATAATGCGGATACATTATGACATTTTAATTCATTGTGACATCATAGTGCATACTAATTAAGATATCATCGTATGCTGTGACATCATAATACATGCTCATGATGCTCCAGTAGATGTGACACAAATTGGGGTAAGAGAAATTGCTCATAATACCTGCAAATTGCACTCTCATAATATATTGTGATGTCATAACGCGCACACATTATGACGTCGTAATACATTGTGACGTCATAGTGCATACTAACTATGATGTCATCATATACTGTGACGTCATAATACATGCTCATGATGCTCCAGTAGATGTGACACAAATTGGGGTAAGAGAAATTGCTCATAATACCTGCAAATTGCGCTCCATAATATATTGTGATGTCATAATGCGGATACATTATGACATCATAATACATTGTGATGTCATAGTGAATACTAATTATGATGTCATCGTATAAAGTGACGTCATAATACATGCTCATGATGCTCCAGTAGATGTGACACAAATTGGGGTTAGAGAAATTGCTCATGATACCTGCAAATTGCGCTCTCATAATATATTGTGATGTCATAATGCGGATACATTATGACGTCATAATTCATTGTGAAATCATAGTGCATACTAATTAAGATGTCATCATATACTGTGACGTCATAATACATGCTCATGATGCTCCAGTAGATGTGACACAAAATGTGGTAAGCGAAATTGCTCATAATACCTGCAAATTGCGCTCTCATAATATATTGTGATGTCATAATGCGGATACATTATGACATCATAATACATTGTGACGTCATAGTGCATACGAATTATGATGTCATCATATACTGTGACATCATAATACATGCTCATGATGCTCCAGTAGATGTGACACAAATTGGGTAAGAGAAATTGCTCATAATACCTGCATGTTGCGCTCTCATAATATATTGTGATGTCATAATGCGGATACATTATGACGTCATAATACATTTTGACGTCATAGTGTATACTAATTATGATGTCATCATATACTGTGACGTCATAATACATGCTCATGATGCTCCAGTAGATGTGACACAAATTGGGGTAAGAGAAATTGCTCAAAATACCTGCAAATTGCGCTCTCATAATGTATTGTGATGTCATAATGCGGATACATTATGACATCATAATACATTGTGACATCATAGTGCATACTAATTATGATGTCATCATATGCTGTGATGTCATAATACATGCTCATGATGCTCCAGTAGATGTGACACAAATTGGGGTAAGAGAAATTGCTCATAATACCTGCAAATTGCGCTCTACTAATATATTATGATGTCATAATGCGGATACATTATGACATCATAATACATTGTGACATCATAGTGCATACTAATTATGATGTCATCATATACTGTGACGTCATAATACATGCTCATGATGCTCCAGTAGATGTGACACAAATTGTGGTAAGAGAAATTGCTCATAATACCTGCAAATTGCGCTCTCATAATATATTGTGATGTCATATTGCGGATACATTATGACGTCATAATACATTGTGATGTCATATTGCATACTAATTATCATGTCATCATATGCTCTGACGTCATAATACATGCTCATGATGCTCCATTAGATGTCACACAATTTGTGGTAAGAGAAATTGCTCATAATACCTGCAAATTGCACTCTAAGTATATATTGTGATGTCATAATGCGGATACATTATGACATCATAATACATTGTGACGTCATAGTGCATACTAATTATGATGTCATCATGTACTGTGATGTCATAATACATGCTCATGATGGTCCAGCAGATGTGACACAAATTGGGGTAAGAGAAATTGATCATAATACCTGCAAATTGCGCTCTCATAATATATTGTGATGTCATAATGCGGATACATTATGACATCATAATACATTGTGACGTCATAGTGTATACTAATTATGATGTCATCATATACTGTGACGTCATAATACATGCTCATGATGCTCCAGTAGATGTGACACAAATTGGGGTAAGAGAAATTGCTCAAAATAGCTGCAAATTGCGCTATCATAATATATTGTGATGTCATAATGCAGATACATTATGATGTCATAATACATTGTGACGTCATAGTGCATACTAATTATGATGTCATCATATGCTGTGATGTCATAATACATGCTCATGATGCTGCAGTAGATGTGACACAAATTGGGGTAAGAGAAATTACTCATAATACCTGCAAATTGCGCTATCATAATATATTCTGATGTCGTAATGCGGATACATTATGACGTCATAATACACTGTGACGTCATACTCCACACTAATTATGATTACATCATATACGGTGACATCATAATACATGCTCATGATGCTCCAATAGATGTGACACAAATTGGGGTAAGAGAAATTGCTCATAATATCTGCAAATTGCGCTCTCATAATATATTGTGATATCATAATGCTGACACATTATGACGTCATAATACATTGTGACGTCATAGTGCATACTAATTATGATGTCATCATATAATGTGACGTCATAATACATGCTCATGATGCTCCAGTAGATGTGACACAAATTGGGGTAAGGGAAATTGCTCATAATACCTGCAAATTGCGCTCTAATAATATATTGTGATGTCATAACGCGGATACATTATGACGTCATAATACATTGTGAAGTCACAGTGCATACTAATTATGATGTCATCATATACTGTGACGTCATAATACATGCTCATGATGCTCCAGTGGATGTGACACAAATTGGTGTAAGAGAAATTGGTCATAAAACCTGCAAATTGCGCTCTCATAATATATTGTGATGTCATAACGCGGATACTTTATGACGTCACAATACATTGTGACATCATAGTGCATACTAGTTATGATGTCATCATATGCTGTGACTTCATAATACATGCTCATGATGCTCCAGTTGATGTGACACAAATTGGGGTAAGAGAAATTGCTCATAATACCTGCAAATTGCGCTCTCATAATATATTGTGATGTCATAATGCGGATCCATTATGACGTCATAATACATTGTGACGTCATAGTGCATACTAATTATGATGTCATCATATACTGTGACGTCATAATACATGCTCATTATGCTCCAGTAGATGTGAAAAAAATTGGGGTAAGAGAAATTGCTCATAATACCTGCAAATTGCGCTCTCATAATATATTGTGATATCATAATGCGGATACATTATGACGTCATAATACATTGTGACGTCATAGTGCATACTAATTATGATATCATCATATACTGTGACGTCATAATACATGCTCATGATGCTCCAGTAGATATGACACAAATTGGGGTAAGAGAAATTGCTCATAATACCTGCAAATTGCGCTCTCCTAATATGTTGTGATGTCATAATGCGGATACATTATGACATCATAATACATTGTGACGTCATAGTGCATACTAATCATGATGTCATCATATACTGTGACGTCATATTACATGCTCATGATGCTCCAATAGATGTGACACAAATTGGGGTAAGAGAAATTGCTCATAATACCTGCAAATTGCGTTCTCATAATATACTTTGATGTCAAAATGCGGATACATTATGACATCATAACATCTTATGGCGTCATAGTGCATACTAACTATGATGTCATCATATGCTGTGATGTCACAATACATGCTCATGATGCTCTAGTAGATGTGACACAAATTGGGGTAAGCGAAATGTGTCATAAAACCTGCCAATTGCGCTCTCATAATATATTGTGATGTCATAATGCTGATAAATTATGATGTCATAATATATTGTGACATCATAGTGCATACTAATTATGATGTCATAATATACTGTGACGTCATAATACATGCTCATGATGCTCCAGTAGTTGTGACACAAATTGCGGTAAGAGAAATTGCTCATAATACCTGCAAATTGCGCTCTCATAATATATTGTGATGTCATAACGCGGATACATTATGACGTCATAATACATTGTGACGTCATAGTGCATACTAATTATGATGTCATCATATACTGTGACGTCATAATACATGCTCATGATGCTCCAGTAGATGTGACACAAACTGGGTGAAGCGAAATTGCTCATAATACCTGCAAATTGCGCTCTCATAATATATTGTGATGTCATAATGCGGATACATTATGACATCATAATACATTGTGACGTCATAGTGCATACTAATTATGATGTCATCATTTAGTGTGACGTCATATTACATGCTCATTATGCACCAAGAGATGTGACACAAATTGGGGTAAGAGAAATTGCTCATAATTCCTGCAAATTGCGCTCTCATAATATATTGTGATGTCAAAATGCGGAAACATTATGACGTCATAATACATTGTGAGGTCATACTGCATACTAATTATGAGGTCATCATATACGGTGACATCATAATACATGCTCATGATGCTCCAGTAGATGTGACACAAATTGGGGTAAGCGAAATTGCTCATAATACCTGCAAATTGCGCTCTCATAATATATTGTGATGTCATAATGTGGATCCATTATGACGTCATAATATATTGTGACGTCATAGTGCGTACTAATTATGAGGTCATCAGATACTGTGACGTCCTAATACATGCGCATGATGCTCCAGTAGATGTGACACAAATTGGGGTAAGAGAAATTGCTCATAATACCTGCAAATTGCGCTCTCATAATATATTGTGATGTCATAATGCGGATACATTATGACGTCATAATACATTGTGACGTCATTGTGAATACTAATTATGATGTCATCATATACTGTGACGTCATAATACATGCTCATGTTGCTCCAGAAGATGTGACACAAATTAGGGTAAGTGAAATTGCTCATAATACCTGCAAATTGCGCTCTCATAATATATTGTGATGTCATAATGCGGATCCATTATGACGTCATAATACATTGTGACGTCATAGTGCATACTAATTATGAGGTCATCATATACTGTGACGTCATAATACATGCTCATGATGCTCCAGTAGATGTGACAAAAATTGGGGTAAGAGAAATTGCTCATAGTACCTGCCAATTGCGCTCTCATAATATATTGTGATGTCATAATGCAGATACATTATAACGTCATAATAAATTGTGACATCATAGTGCATACTAATTATGATGTCATCATATACTGTGATGTCATAGTACATGCTCATGATTCTCCAGTAGATGTGACACAAATTGCGGTAAGTGAAATTGCTCATAATACCTGCAAATTACGCTCTCATAATATTTTGTGATGTCATAATGCGGACACATTATGACGTCATAATACATTGTGACGTCATAGTGCATAATAATTATGATGTCATCATATGCTGTGACGTCATAATACATGCTCATGATTCTCCAGTAGATGTGACACAAATTGGGGTAAGAGAAATTGCTCATAATACCTGCAAATTGCGCTCTCATAATATATTGTGATGTCATAATTCGGAGACATTATGACGTCATAATACACTGTGACGTCATACTGCATACTAATTATGATGTCATCATATACGGTGATGTCATAATACATGCTCATGATGCTCCAGTAGATGTGACACAAACTGGGTTAAGCGAAATTGCTCATAATACCTGCAAATTGCGCTCTCATAATATATTGTGATGTCATAATGCGGATACATTATGACTTCATAATACATTGTGACATCATAATGCATACTACTTATGATGTCATCATATACTGTGACGTCATATTACATGCTCATGATGCTCCAATAGATGTGACACAAATTGGGGTAAGAGTAATTGCTCATAATTCCTGCAAATTGCGCTCTCATAATATATTGTGATATCAAAATGCGGATACATTATTACGTCATAATACATTGTGAGGTCATACTGCATACTAATTATGATGTCATCATATACGGTGACGTCATAATACATGCTCATGACTCTCCAGTAGATGTGACACAAATTGGGGTAAGAGAAATTGCTCATAATACCTGCAAATTGCGCTCTCATAATATATTGTGATGTCATAATGCGGATCCATTATGACGTCATAATACATTGTGACGTCATAGTGTATACTAATTATGATGTCATCATATACTGTGATGTAATAATACATGCTCATGATGATCCAGTAGATGTGACACAAATTGGGGTAAGAGAAATTGCTCATAATACCTGCAAATTGCGCTCTCATAATACATTGTGATGTCATAATGCAGACACATTATGACGTCATAATACATTGTGACGTCACAGTGCATACTAATTATGATGTCATCATATACTGTGATGTCATAGTACATGCTCATGATGCTCCAGTAGATGTGACACAAATTGGGGTAAGAGAAATTGCTCATAATACCTGCAAATTGCGCTCTCAAAATATTTTGTGATGTCATAATGCGGATACATTATGACGTCATAATACATTGTGACATCATAGTGCATACTAATTATGATGTCATCATATGCTGTGACGTCATAATACATGCTCATGATGCTCCAGTAGATGTGACACAAATTGGGGTAAGAGAAATTGCTCATAATACCTGCAAATTGCGCTCTCATAATATATTGTGATGTCGTAATGTGGATACATTATGACGTCATATTACACTGTGACGTCATACTGCATACTAATTATGATGTCATCATATACAGTGACGTCATAATACATGCATATGATGCTCCAGTAGAAGTGACACAATTTGGGGTAAGAGAAATTGCTCATAATACCTGCAAATTGAGCTCTCATAATATATTGTGATGGCATAATGCTGATAAATTATGATGTCATAATACATTGTGACGTCATAGTGCATACTAATTATGATGTCATCATATACTGTGACGTCATAATACATGCTCATGATGCTCCAGTAGTTGTGACACAAATTGTGGTAACAGTACTTGCTCATAATACCTGCAAATTGCGCTCTCATAATTTATTGTGATGTCATAATGCGGATACATTATGACGTCATAATACATTGTGACGTCATAGTGCATACTAATTATGATGTCCTCATATACTGTGACGTCATAATACATGCTCATGATGCTCCAGTAGTTGTGACACAATTTGGGGTAAGAGAAATTGCTCATAATACCTGCAAATTGCGCTCTCATAATATTTTGTGATGTCATAATGCGGATGCATTATGACGTCATAATACATTGTGTCATCATAGTGCATACTAATTATGATGTCATCATATGCTGTGACATCATAATACATGCTCATGATGCTCCAGTAGATGTGACACAAATTGGGGTAAGAGAAATTGCTCATAATACCTGCTAGTTGCGCTCTCATAATATATTGTGATGTCATAATGCGGATACATTATGACATCGTAATTCTTTGTGACGTCATAGTGCATACTAATTATGATGTCATCCCATACTGTGATGTCATAATACATGCTCATGATGCTCCAGTAGATTTGACACAAATTGGGGTAAGAGAAACTGCTCATAATACCTGCAAATTGCGCTCTCATAATATATTGTGATGTCATAACGCGGATACATTATGACGTCATAATACATTTTGACGTCATAGTGCATACTAATTATGATGTCATCATATACTGTGACATCATAATACATGCTCATGATGCTCCAGTAGATGTGACAAAAATTGGGGTAGGAGAAATTGCTCATAATACCTGCAAATTGCGCTCTCATAATATATTGTGATGTCATAACGCGGATACATGATAACGTCATAACATATTGTGATGTCATAGTGCATACTAATTATGACGTCATCATATACTGTGACGTCATAATACATGCTCATGATGATCCAGTAGATTTGACAAAAATTGGAGTAAGCGAAATTGCTGATACTACCTGCAATTTGCGCTCTCGTAATATATTGTGATGTCATAATGCAGATACATTATGACGTCATAATACATTGTTACGTCATAGTGCATACTAATTATGATGTCATCATATACTGTGATGTCATAGTACATGCTCTTGATGCTCCAGTAGATGTGACACAAATTGGGGTAAGAGAAATTGCTCATAATACCTGCAAATTGCGC
The DNA here is from genome assembly GCF_030222135.1 of Aotus nancymaae. Classification (NCBI taxonomy): domain Eukaryota; kingdom Metazoa; phylum Chordata; class Mammalia; order Primates; family Aotidae; genus Aotus; species Aotus nancymaae. The sequence continues at coordinate 12,041,403 of NW_026988499.1, read as the reverse complement.
TCTCATAATATTTTGTGATGTCATAACGCGGATGCATTATGACGTCATAATACATTGTGACGTCATAGTGCATACTAATTATGATGTCATCATATGCTGGGACATCATAATACATGCTCATGATGCTCCAGTAGATGTGACACAATTTGGGGTAAGAGAAATTGCTCATAATACCTGCAAATTGCGCTCTCATAATATATTGTGATGTCATAATGCAGATACGTTATGACGTCATAATACACTGTGACGTCATAGTGCATACTAATTATGATGTCATCATATACGGTGACGTCATCATACATGCTCATGATGCTCCAGTAGATGTGACACATATTGGGGTAAGTGAAATTGCTCATAATACCTGCAAATTGCCCTCTCATAATATATTGTGATGTCATAATGCTGACACATTATGACGTCCTAATACATTGTGACGTCATAGTGCATACTAATTATGATGTCATCATATACTGTGATGTCATAGTACATGCTCATGATGCTCCAGTAGATGTGACACAAATTGGGGTAAGAGAAATAGCTCATAATACCTGCAAATTGCGCTCTCAAAATATTTTGTGATGTCTTAATGCGGATACATTATGACGTCATAATACAGTGTGACGTCATAGTGCATACTAAGTTTGATGTCATCATATGCTGTGACATCATAATACATGCTCATGATGCTCCAGTAGATGTGACACAAATTGGGGTAAGGGAAATTGCTCATACCTGCAAATTGAGATCTCATAATATATTGTGATGTCATAATGCTGATAAATTATGATGTCATAATACATTGTGACGTCATAGTGCATACTAATTATGATGTCATCATATACTGTGACGTCATAATACATGCTCATGATGCTCCAGTAGTTGTTACCCAAATTGGGGTAAGAGAACTTGCTCATAATACCTGCAAATTGCGCTCTCATAACATATTGTGATGTCATAACGCGGATACATTATGACGTCACAATACATTGTGACGTCATAGTGCATACTAATTATGATGTCCTCATATACTGTGACGTCATAATACATGCTCATGATGCCCCAGTAGATGTGACACATATTGGGGTAAGTGAAATTGCTCATAATACCTGCAAATTGCGCTCTCATAATATATTGTGATGTCATAACCCGGATACATTATGACGTCATAATACATTGTGACATCATAGTGCATACTAATTATGATGTCATGATATACTGTGATGTCATAGTACATGCTCATGATGCTCCAGTAGATGTGACACAAATTGTGGTAAGAGAATTTGCTCATAATACCTGAAAATTGCGCTCTCATAATATTTTGTGATGTCATAATGCGGATGCATTATGACGTCATAATACATTGTGACGTCATAGTGCATACTAATTATGATGTCATCATATACTGTGATGTCATAGTATATGCTCATGATGCTCCAGTAGATGTGACACAAATTGGGGTAAGAGAAATTGCTCATAATACCTGCAAATTGCGCTCTCAAAATATTTATGATGTCATAATGCGGATACATTATGACGTCATAATACATTGTGACGTCATAGTGCATACTAATTATGATGTCATCATATGCTGTGACGTCATAATACATGCTCATGATGCTCCAGTAGATGTGACACAAATTGGGGTAAGAGGAATTGCTCATAATACCTGCAAATTGCGCTCTCATAATATATTGTGATGTCATAATGCGGATACATTATGACGTCATATTACACTGTGACGTCATACTGCATACTAATTATGATGTCATCATATACAGTGACGTCATAATACATGCATATGTTGCTCCAGTAGAAGTGACACAAATTGGTGTAAGAGAAATTTCTGATAATACCTGCAAATTGAGCACTCATAATATATTGTGATGTCATAACGCGGATACATTATGACGTCATAATACATTGTGACGTCATAGTGCATACTAATTATGATGTCCTCATATACTGTGACGTCATAATACATGCATATGTTGCTCCAGTAGAAGTGACACAAATTGGGGTAAGAGAAATTTCTCATAATACCTGCAAATTGAGCTCTCATAATATATTGTGATGTCATAACGCGGATACATTATGACGTCATAATACATTGTGATGTCATAGTGAATACTAATTATGATGTCATCGTATAAAGTGACGTCATAATACATGCTCATGATGCTCCAGTAGATGTGACACAAATTGGGGTTGGAGAAATTGCTCGTGATACCTGCAAATTGCGCTCTCATAATATATTGTGATGTCATAATGCGGATACATTATGACGTCATAATTCATTGTGAAATCATAGTGCATACTAATTAAGATGTCATCATATACTGTGACGTCATAATACATGCTCATGATGCTCCAGTAGATGTGACACAAAATGTGGTAAGCGAAATTGCTCATAATACCTGCAAATTGCGCTCTCATAATATATTGTGATGTCATAATGCGGATACATTATGACGTCATAATACATTGTGACGTCATAGTGCATACTAATTATGATGTCATCATATACTGTGATGTCATAGAACATGCTGATGATGCTCCAGTAGATGTGACACAAATTGGGGTAAGAGAAATTGCTCATAATACCTGCAAATCGCACTCTCATAATATTTTGTGATGTCATAATGCGGATACATTATGATGTAATAATACATTGTGACGTCATAGTGCATACTTATTATGATGTCATCATATGCTGTGACGTCATAATACATGCTCATGAGGCTCCAGTAGATGTGACACAAATTGGGGTAAGAGAAATTGCTCATAATACCTGCAAATTGCACTCTCATAATATATTGTGATGTCATAACGCGGAGACATTATGACGTCGTAATACATTGTGACGTCATAGTGCATACTAACTATGATGTCATCATATACTGTGACGTCATAATACATGCTCATGATGCTCCAGTAGATGTGACACAAATCGGGGTAAGAGAAATTGCTCATAATACCTGCAAATTGCGCTCCATAATATATTGTGATGTCATAATGCGGATACATTATGACGTCATAATACATTGTGATGTCATAGTGAATACTAATTATGATGTCATCATATAAAGTGACGTCATAATACATGCTCATGATGCTCCAGTAGATGTGACACAAATTGTGGCTGGAGAAATTGCTCATGATACCTGCAAATTGCGCTCTCATAATATATTGTGATGTCATAATGCGGATACATTATGACGTCATAATTCATTGTGAAATCATAGTGCATACTAATTAAGATGTCATCATATACTGGGACGTCATAATACATGCTCATGATGCTCCAGTAGATGTGACAAAAATTGGGGTAAGAGAAACTGCTCATAAAACCTGCAAATCGCGCTCTCATAATATTTCGTGATGTCATAATGCGGATACATTATGACGTCATAATACATTGTGACGTCATAGTGCATAATTATTATGATGTCATCATATGCTGTGATGTCATAATACATGCTCATGATGCTCCAGTAGATGTGACACAAATTGGGGTAAGAGAAATTGCTCATAATACCTGCAAATTGCGCTCTCATAATATATTGTGATGTCATAATGCGGATACATTATGACATTTTAATTCATTGTGACGTCATAGTGCATACTAATTAAGATGTCATCATATACTGTGACGTCATAATACATGCTCATGATGCTCCAGTAGATGTGACACAAATTGGGGTAAGAGAAATTGCTCATAATACCTGCAAATTGCGCTCTCATAATATATTGTGATGTCATAACGCGGACATATTATGACGTCATAATACATTGTGACGTCATAGTGCATACTAATTATGATGTCGTCATATGCTGTGACGTCATAATACATGCTCATGATGCTCCAGTAGATGTGACTCAAATTGGGGTAAGAGAAATTGCTCATAATACCTGCAAATTGCGCTCCATAATATATTGTGATGTCATAACGCGGATACATTATGACGTCATAATACATTGTGATGTCATAGTGCATACTAATTATGATGTCATCATATAAAGTGACGTAATAATACATGCTCATGATGCTCCAGTAGATGTGACACAAATTGCTGTAAGAGAAATTGCTCATGATACCGGCAAATTGCGCTCTCATAATGTATTGTGATGTCATATTGCGGATAGATTATGACGTCATAATACATGGTGACGCAATAGTGCATACTAATTATGATGTCATCATATACTGTGATGTCATAATACATGCTCATGATGCTCCAGTAGATGTGACACAAATTGCGGTAAGCAAAATTGCTCATAATACCTGCAAATTGCGCTCTCATAATATATTGTGATGTCATAATGCGGATACATTATGACGTCATAATACATTGTGACGTCATAGTGCATACTAATTATGATGTCATCATATACTGTGATGTCATAGAACATGCTCATGATGCTCCAGTAGATGTGACACAAATTGGGGTAAGAGAAATTGCTCATAATACCTGCAAATCGCACTCTCATAATATTTTGTGATGTCATAATGCGGATACATTATGATGTCATAATACATTGTGACGTCATAGTGCATACTTATTATGATGTCATCATATGCTGTGACGTCATAATACATGCTCATGAGGCTCCAGTAGATGTGACACAAATTGGGGTAAGAGAAATTGCTCATAATACCTGCAAATAACGCTCTCATAACATATTGTGATGTCATAATGCGGATACATTATGACATTTTAATTCATTGTGACATCATAGTGCATACTAATTAAGATATCATCGTATGCTGTGACATCATAATACATGCTCATGATGCTCCAGTAGATGTGACACAAATTGGGGTAAGAGAAATTGCTCATAATACCTGCAAATTGCACTCTCATAATATATTGTGATGTCATAACGCGCACACATTATGACGTCGTAATACATTGTGACGTCATAGTGCATACTAACTATGATGTCATCATATACTGTGACGTCATAATACATGCTCATGATGCTCCAGTAGATGTGACACAAATTGGGGTAAGAGAAATTGCTCATAATACCTGCAAATTGCGCTCCATAATATATTGTGATGTCATAATGCGGATACATTATGACATCATAATACATTGTGATGTCATAGTGAATACTAATTATGATGTCATCGTATAAAGTGACGTCATAATACATGCTCATGATGCTCCAGTAGATGTGACACAAATTGGGGTTGGAGAAATTGCTCATGATACCTGCAAATTGCGCTCTCATAATATATTGTGATGTCATAATGCGGATACATTATGACGTCATAATTCATTGTGAAATCATAGTGCATACTAATTAAGATGTCATCATATACTGTGACGTCATAATACATGCTCATGATGCTCCAGTAGATGTGACACAAAATGTGGTAAGCGAAATTGCTCATAATACCGGCAAATTGCGCTCTCATAATATATTGTGATGTCATAATGCGGATACATTATGACGTCATAATACATTGTGACGTCATAGTGCATACGAATTATGATGTCATCATATACTGTGACATCATAATACATGCTCATGATGCTCCAGTAGATGTGACACAAATTGGGTAAGAGAAATTGCTCATAATACCTGCATGTTGCGCTCTCATAATATATTGTGATGTCATAATGCGGATACATTATGACGTCATAATACATTTTGACGTCATAGTGTATACTAATTATGATGTCATCATATACTGTGACGTCATAATACATGCTCATGATGCTCCAGTAGATGTGACACAAATTGGGGTAAGAGAAATTGCTCAAAATACCTGCAAATTGCGCTCTCATAATGTATTGTGATGTCATAATGCGGATACATTATGACATCATAATACATTGTGACATCATAGTGCATACTAATTATGATGTCATCATATGCTGTGATGTCATAATACATGCTCATGATGCTCCAGTAGATGTGACACAAATTGGGGTAAGAGAAATTGCTCATAATACCTGCAAATTGCGCTCTACTAATATATTATGATGTCATAATGCGGATACATTATGACATCATAATACATTGTGACATCATAGTGCATACTAATTATGATGTCATCATATACTGTGACGTCATAATACATGCTCATGATGCTCCAGTAGATGTGACACAAATTGGGGTAAGAGAAATTGCTCATAATACCTGCAAATTGCGCTCTCATAATATATTGTGATGTCATATTGCGGATACATTATGACGTCATAATACATTGTGATGTCATATTGCATACTAATTATCATGTCATCATATGCTGTGACGTCATAATACATGCTCATGATGCTCCATTAGATGTCACACAATTTGTGGTAAGAGAAATTGCTCATAATACCTGCAAATTGCACTCTAAGTATATATTGTGATGTCATAATGCGGATACATTATGACATCATAATACATTGTGACGTCATAGTGCATACTAATTATGATGTCATCATGTACTGTGATGTCATAATACATGCTCATGATGGTCCAGCAGATGTGACACAAATTGGGGTAAGAGAAATTGATCATAATACCTGCAAATTGCGCTCTCATAATATATTGTGATGTCATAATGCGGATACATTATGACGTCATAATACATTGTGACGTCATAGTGTATACTAATTATGATGTCATCATATACTGTGACGTCATAATACATGCTCATGATGCTCCAGTAGATGTGACACAAATTGGGGTAAGAGAAATTGCTCAAAATACCTGCAAATTGCGCTATCATAATATATTGTGATGTCATAATGCAGATACATTATGATGTCATAATACATTGTGACGTCATAGTGCATACTAATTATGATGTCATCATATGCTGTGATGTCATAATACATGCTCATGATGCTCCAGTAGATGTGACACAAATTGGGGTAAGAGAAATTACTCATAATACCTGCAAATTGCGCTATCATAATATATTCTGATGTCGTAATGCGGATACATTATGACGTCATAATACACTGTGACGTCATACTCCACACTAATTATGATTACATCATATACGGTGACGTCATAATACATGCTCATGATGCTCCAATAGATGTGACACAAATTGGGGTAAGAGAAATTGCTCATATTATCTGCAAATTGCGCTCTCATAATATACTGTGATATCATAATGCTGACACATTATGACGTCATAATACATTGTGACGTCATAGTGCATACTAATTATGATGTCATCATATAATGTGACGTCATAATACATGCTCATGATGCTCCAGTAGATGTGACACAAATTGGGGTAAGGGAAATTGCTCATAATACCTGCAAATTGCGCTCTAATAATATATTGTGATGTCATAACGCGGATACATTATGACGTCATAATACATTGTGAAGTCACAGTGCATACTAATTATGATGTCATCATATACTGTGACGTCATAATACATGCTCATGATGCTCCAGTGGATGTGACACAAATTGGTGTAAGAGAAATTGGTCATAAAACCTGCAAATTGCGCTCTCATAATATATTGTGATGTCATAACGCGGATACTTTATGACGTCACAATACATTGTGACATCATAGTGCATACTAGTTATGATGTCATCATATGCTGTGACTTCATAATACATGCTCATGATGCTCCAGTTGATGTGACACAAATTGGGGTAAGAGAAATTGCTCATAATACCTGCAAATTGCGCTCTCATAATATATTGTGATGTCATAATGCGGATCCATTATGACGTCATAATACATTGTGACGTCATAGTGCATACTAATTATGATGTCATCATATACTGTGACGTCATAATACATGCTCATTATGCTCCAGTAGATGTGACAAAAATTGGGGTAAGAGAAATTGCTCATAATACCTGCAAATTGCGCTCTCATAATATATTGTGATATCATAATGCGGATACATTATGACGTCATAATACATTGTGACGTCATAGTGCATACTAATTATGATATCATCATATACTGTGACGTCATAATACATGCTCATGATGCTCCAGTAGATATGACACAAATTGGGGTAAGAGAAATTGCTCATAATACCTGCAAATTGCGCTCTCCTAATATGTTGTGATGTCATAATGCGGATACATTATGACATCATAATACATTGTGACGTCATAGTGCATACTAATCATGATGTCATCATATACTGTGACGTCATATTACATGCTCATGATGCTCCAATAGATGTGACACAAATTGGGGTAAGAGAAATTGCTCATAATACCTGCAAATTGCGTTCTCATAATATACTTTGATGTCAAAATGCGGATACATTATGACATCATAACACCTTATGGCGTCATAGTGCATACTAACTATGATGTCATCATATGCTGTGATGTCACAATACATGCTCATGATGCTCTAGTAGATGTGACACAAATTGGGGTAAGCGAAATGTGTCATAAAACCTGCCAATTGCGCTCTCATAATATATTGTGATGTCATAATGCTGATAAATTATGATGTCATAATATATTGTGACGTCATAGTGCATACTAATTATGATGTCATAATATACTGTGACGTCATAATACATGCTCATGATGCTCCAGTAGTTGTGACACAAATTGCGGTAAGAGAAATTGCTCATAATACCTGCAAATTGCGCTCTCATAATATATTGTGATGTCATAACGCGGATACATTATGACGTCATAATACATTGTGACGTCATAGTGCATACTAATTATGATGTCATCATATACTGTGACGTCATAATACATGCTCATGATGCTCCAGTAGATGTGACACAAACTGGGTGAAGCGAAATTGCTCATAATACCTGCAAATTGCGCTCTCATAATATATTGTGATGTCATAATGCGGATACATTATGACATCATAATACATTGTGACGTCATAGTGCATACTAATTATGATGTCATCATTTAGTGTGACGTCATATTACATGCTCATGATGCACCAAGAGATGTGACACAAATTGGGGTAAGAGAAATTGCTCATAATTCCTGCAAATTGCGCTCTCATAATATATTGTGATGTCAAAATGCGGAAACATTATGACGTCATAATACATTGTGAGGTCATACTGCATACTAATTATGAGGTCATCATATACGGTGACATCATAATACATGCTCATGATGCTCCAGTAGATGTGACACAAATTGGGGTAAGCGAAATTGCTCATAATACCTGCAAATTGCGCTCTCATAATATATTGTGATGTCATAATGTGGATCCATTATGACGTCATAATATATTGTGACGTCATAGTGCGTACTAATTATGAGGTCGTCAGATACTGTGACGTCATAATACATGCGCATGATGCTCCAGTAGATGTGACACAAATTGGTGTAAGAGAAATTGCTCATAATACCTGCAAATTGCGCTCTCATAATATATTGTGATGTCATAATGCGTATACATTATGACGTCATAATACATTGTGACGTCATTGTGAATACTAATTATGATGTCATCATATACTGTGACGTCATAATACATGCTCATGATGCTCCAGAAGATGTGACACAAATTAGGGTAAGTGAAATTGCTCATAATACCGGCAAATTGCGCTCTCATAATATATTGTGATGTCATAATGCGGATCCATTATGACGTCATAATACATTGTGACGTCATAGTGCATACTAATTATGAGGTCATCATATACTGTGACGTCATAATACATGCTCATGATGCTCCAGTAGATGTGACAAAAATTGGGGTAAGAGAAATTGCTCATAGTACCTGCCAATTGCGCTCTCATAATATATTGTGATGTCATAATGCAGATACATTATAACGTCATAATAAATTGTGACATCATAGTGCATACTAATTATGATGTCATCATATACTGTGATGTCATAGTACATGCTCATGATTCTCCAGTAGATGTGACACAAATTGCGGTAAGTGAAATTGCTCATAATACCTGCAAATTACGCTCTCATAATATTTTGTGATGTCATAATGCGGACACATTATGACGTCATAATACATTGTGACGTCATAGTGCATAATAATTATGATGTCATCATATGCTGTGACGTCATAATACATGCTCATGATTCTCCAGTAGATGTGACACAAATTGGGGTAAGAGAAATTGCTCATAATACCTGCAAATTGCGCTCTCATAATATATTGTGATGTCATAATTCGGAGACATTATGACGTCATAATACACTGTGACGTCATACTGCATTCTAATTATGATGTCATCATATACGGTGATGTCATAATACATGCTCATGATGCTCCAGTAGATGTGACACAAACTGGGTTAAGCGAAATTGCTCATAATACCTGCAAATTGCGCTCTCATAATATATTGTGATGTCATAATGCGGATACATTATGACTTCATAATACATTGTGACATCATAATGCATACTACTTATGATGTCATCATATACTGTGACGTCATATTACATGCTCATGATGCTCCAATAGATGTGACACAAATTGGGGTAAGAGTAATTGCTCATAATTCCTGCAAATTGCGCTCTCATAATATATTGTGATATCAAAATGCGGATACATTATTACGTCATAATACATTGTGAGGTCATACTGCATACTAATTATGATGTCATCATATACGGTGACGTCATAATACATGCTCATGACTCTCCAGTAGATGTGACACAAATTGGGGTAAGAGAAATTGCTCATAATACCTGCAAATTGCGCTCTCATAATATATTGTGATGTCATAATGCGGATCCATTATGACGTCATAATACATTGTGACGTCATAGTGTATACTAATTATGATGTCATCATATACTGTGATGTAATAATACATGCTCATGATGATCCAGTAGATGTGACACAAATTGGGGTAAGAGAAATTGCTCATAATACCTGCAAATTGCGCTCTCATAATATATTGTGATGTCATAACGCGGATTCATGATGACGTCATAACATATTGTGACGTCATAGTGCATACTAATTATGACGTCATAATATACTGTGACGTCATAATACATGCTCATGATGATCCAGTAGATGTGACACAAATTGGGGTAAGAGAAATTGCTCATAATACCTGCAAATTGCGCTCTCATAATATATTGTGATGTCATAATGCAGACACATTATGACGTCATAATACATTGTGACGTCATAGTGCATACTAATTATGATGTCATCATATACTGTGATGTCATAGTACATGCTCATGATGCTCCAGTAGATGTGACACAAATTGGGGTAAGAGAAATTGCTCATAATACCTGCAAATTGCGCTCTCAAAATATTTCGTGATGTCATAATGCGGATACATTATGACGTCATAATACATTGTGACGTCATAGTGCATACTAATTATGATGTCATCATAGGCTGTGACGTCATAATACATGCTCATGATGCTCCAGTAGATGTGACACAAATTGGGGTTAGAGAAATTTCTCATAATACCTGCAAATTGAGCTCTCATAATATATTGTGATGTCATAATGCTGATAAATTATGATGTCATAATACATTGTGACGTCATAGTGTATACTAATTATGATGTCATCATATACTGTGACGTCATAATACATGCTCATGATGCTCCAGTATATGTGACACAAATTGGGGTAAGAGAAATTGCACATAATACCTGCAAATTGCGCTCTCATAATATATTGTGATGTCATAACGCGGATACATGATGACGTCATAACCGATTGTGACGTCATAGTGCATACTAATTATGATGTCATCATATACTGTGACGTCATAATACATGCTCATGATGCTCCAATAGATGTGACACAAATTGGGGTAAGAGAAATTGCTCATAATACCTGCTAGTTGCGCTCTCATAATATATTGTGATGTCATAATGCGGATACATTATGACATCGTAATTCTTTGTGACATCATAGTGCATACTAATTATGATGTCATCATATACTGTGATGTCATAATACATGCTCATGATGCTCCAGTAGATGTGACACCAATTGGGGTAAGAGAAATTGCTCATAATACCTGCAAATTGCGCTCTCATAATATATTGTGATGTCATAACGCGGATACATTATGACGTCATAATACATTGTGACGTCATAGTGCATACTAATTATGATGTCATCATATACTGTGAAGTCATAATACATGCTCATGATGCTCCAGTAGATGTGACAAAAATTGGGGTAAGAGAAATTGCTCATAATACCTGCAAATTGCGATCTCAAAATATATTGTGATGATATAACGTGGATATATTATGACGTCATAATACATTGTGACGTCATAGTGCATACTAATTATGATGTCATCATATACTGTGACGTCATAATACATGCTCATGTTGCTCCAGTAGATGTGACAAAAATTGGGGTAAGAGAAATTGCTCATAATACCTGGTAGTTGCGCTCTCATAATATATTGTGATGTCATAATGCGGATACATTATGACATCGTAATTCTTTGTGACGTCATAGTGCATACTAATTATGATGTCATCCCATACTGTGATGTCATAATACATGCTCATGATGCTCCAGTAGATTTGACACAAATTGGGGTAAGAGAAATTGCTCATAATACCTGCAAATTGCGCTCTCATAATATATTGTGATGTCATAACGCGGATATATTATGACGTCATAATACATTGTGACGTCATAGTGCATACTAATTATGATGTCATCATATACTGTGACATCATAATACATGCTCATGATGCTCCAGTAGATGTGACAAAAATTGGGGTAGGAGAAATTGCTCATAATACCTGCAAATTGCGCTCTCATAATATATTGTGATGTCATAACGCGGATACATGATAACGTCATAACATATTGTGATGTCATAGTGCATACTAATTATGACGTCATCATATACTGTGACGTCATAATACATGCTCATGATGATCCAGTAGATGTGACAAAAATTGGAGTAAGCGAAATTGCTGATACTACCTGCAAATTGCGCTCTCGTAATATATTGTGATGTCATAATGCAGATACATTATGACGTCATAATACATTGTTACGTCATAGTGCATACTAATTATGATGTCATCATATAGTGTGATGTCATAGTACATGCTCATGATGCTCCAGTAGATGTGACACAAATTGGGGTAAGAGAAATTGCTCATAATACCTGCAAATTGCGCTCTCATAATATTTTGAGATGTCATAACGCGGATGCATTATGACGTCATAATACATTGTGACGTCATAGTGCATACTAATTATGATGTCATCATATGCTGTGACATCATAATACATGCTCATGATGCTCCAGTAGATGTGACACAATTTGGGGTAAGAGAAATTGCTCATAATACCTGCAAATTGCGCTCTCATAATATATTGTGATGTCATAATGCGGATACGTTATGACGTCATAATACACTGTGACGTCATAGTGCATACTAATTATGATGTCATCATATACGGTGACGTCATAATACATGCTCATGATGCTCCAGTAGATGTGACACATATTGGGGTAAGAGAAATTGCTCATAATACCTGCAAATTGCGCTCTCATAATATATTGTGATGTCATAACGCGGATACATGATGACGTCATAACATATTGTGACGTCATAGTGCATACTAATTATGATGTCATCATAGGCTGTGACGTCATAATACATGCTCATGATGCTCCAGTAGATGTGACACAAATTGGGGTTAGAGAGATTTCTCATAATACCTGCAAATTGAGCTCTCATAATATATTGTGATGTCATAATGCTGATAAATTATGATGTCATAATACATTGTGACGTCATAGTGTATACTAATTATTATGTCATCATATACTGTGATGTCATAGTACATGCTCATGATGCTCCAGTAGTTGTGAAACAAATTGTGGTAAGAGTACTTGCTCATAATACCAGCAAATTGCGCTCTCATAATATATTGTGATATCATAACGCGGATACATTATGACGTCATAATACATTGTGTCATCATAGTGTATACTAATTATGATGTCCTCATATACTGTGACGTCATAATACATGCTCATGATGATCCAGTAGATGTGACACAAATTGGGGTAAGAGAAATTGCTCATAATACCTGCAAATTGCGCTCTCATAATATATTGTGATGTCATAATGCAGACACATTATGACGTCATAATACATTGTGACGTCATAGTGCATACTAATTATGATGTCATCATATACTGTGATGTCATAGTACATGCTCATGATGCTCCAGTAGATGTGACACAAATTGGGGTAAGAGAAATTGCTCATAATACCTGCAAATTGCGCTCTCAAAATATTTCGTGATGTCATAATGCGGATACATTATGACGTCATAATACATTGTGACGTCATAGTGCATACTAATTATGATGTCATCATAGGCTGTGACGTCATAATACATGCTCATGATGGTCCAGTAGATGTGACACAAATTGGGGTAAGAGAAATTGCTCATAATACCTGCAAATTGCGCTCTCATAATATATTGTGATGTCATAACGCGGATACATGATGACGTCATAATACATTGTGACGTCATAGTGCATACTAATTATGAGGTCATCATATACTGTGAAGTCATAATACTTGCTCATGATGCTCCAGTAGATGTGACACAAATTGGGGTAAGAGAAATTGCTCATAATACCTGCAAATTGAGCTCTCATAATATATTGTGATGTCATAATGCTGATAAATTATGATGTCATAATACATTGTGACGTCATAGTGCATACTAATTATGATGTCATCATATACTGTGACGTCATAATACATGCTCATGATGCTCCAGTAGATGTGACACAAATTGGGGTAAGAGAAATTGCTCATTATACCTGCAAATTGCGATCTCATAAAATATTGTGATGTTATAACGCGGATACATTATGACGTCATAATACATTGTGACGTCATAGTGCATACTAATTATGATGTCATCATATAATTAGTAAGAGGTAATGGGGTAAGAGAAATTGCTCATAATACCTGGAAATTGCGCTCTCATAATATATTGTGATGTCATAATGTGGATACATTATGACGTCATAATACATTGTGACGTCATAGTGCATACTAATTATGATGTCACCATATACTGTGACGTCATAATACATGCTCATGATGATCCAGTAGATGTGACACAAATTGGGGTAAGAGAAATTGCTCATAATACCTGCAAATTGCGCTCTCATAATATATTGTGATGTCATAACGCGGATACATGATGACGTCATAACATATTGTGACGTCATAGTGCATACTAATTATGACGTCATAATATAGTGTGACGTCATAATACATGCTCATGATGATCCAGTAGATGTGACACAACTTGGGGTAAGAGAAATTGCTCATAATACCTGCAAATTGCGCTCTCATAATATATTGTGATGTCATAATGCAGACACATTATGACGTCATAATACATTGTGACGTCATAGTGCATACTAATTATGATGTCATCATGTACTGTGATGTCATAGTACATGCTCATGATGCTCCAGTAGATGTGACACAAATTGGGGTAAGAGAAATTGCTCATAATACCTGCAAATTGCGCTCTCAAAATATTTCGTGATGTCATAATGCGGATACATTATGACGTCATAATACATTGTGACGTCATAGTGCATACTAATTATGATGTCATCATAGGCTGTGACGTCATAATACATGCTCATGATGCTCCAGTAGATGTGACACAAATTGGGGTTAGAGAAATTTCTCATAATACCTGCAAATTGAGCTCTCATAATATATTGTGATGTCATAATGCTGATAAATTATGATGTCATAATATATTGTGACGTCATAGTGTATACTAATTATGATGTCATCATATACTGTGACGTCATAATACATGCTCATGATGCTCCAGTATATGTGACACAAATTGGGGTAAGAGAAATTGCTCATAATACCTGCAAATTGCGCTCTCATAATATATTGTGATGTCATAACGCGGATACATGATGACGTCATAACAGATTGTGACGTCATAGTGCATACTAATTATGATGTCATCATATACTGTGACGTCATAATACATGCTCATGATGCTCCAATACATGTGACACAAATTGGGGTAAGAGAAATTGCTCATAATACCTGCTAGTTGCGCTCTCATAATATATTGTGATGTCATAATGCGGATACATTATGACATCGTAATTCTTTGTGACATCATAGTGCATACTAATTATGATGTCATCATATACTGTGATGTCATAATACATGCTCATGATGCTCCAGTAGATGTGACACCATTTGGGGTAAGAGAAATTGCTCATAATACCTGCAAATTGCGCTCTCATAATATATTGTGATGTCATAACGCGGATACATTATGACGTCATAATACATTGTGACGTTATAGTGCATACTAATTATGATGTCATCATATACTGTGAAGTCATAATACATGCTCATGATGCTCCAGTAGATGTGACAAAAATTGGGGTAAGAGAAATTGCACATAATACCTGCAAATTGCGATTTCAAAATATATTGTGATGATTTAACGTGGATATATTATGACATCATAATACATTGTGACGTCATAGTGCATACTAATTATGATGTCATCATATACTGTGACGTCATAATACATGCTCATGTTGCTCCAGTAGATGTGACAAAAATTGGGGTAAGAGAAATTGCTCATAAGACCTGCAAATTGCGCTCTCATAATATATTGTGATGTCATAATGCGGATACATTATGACGTCATAAAACATTGTGACGTTATAGTGCATACTAATTATGATGTCATCATATACTGTGAAGTCATAATACATGCTCATGATGCTCCAATAGAAGTGACACAAATTGGGGTAAGAGAAATTGCTCATAATACCTGCAAATTGAGCTCTCATAATATATTGTGATGTCATAATGCTGACAAATTATGATGTCATAATACATTGTGACGTCATAGTGCATACTAATTATGATGTCATCATATACTGTGACATCATAATACATGCTCATGATGCTCCAGTAGTTGTGACACAAATTGGGGTAAGAGAAATTGCTCGTAATACCTGCAAATTGCGCTCTCATAATATATTGTGTTGTCAAAACGCGGATACATTTTGACGTCATAATACATTGTGACGTCATAGTGCATACTAATTATGATGTCATCATATACTGTGACATCATATTACATGCTCATGATGCTCCAATAGATGTGACACAAATTGGGGTAAGAGAAAT
Source organism: Aotus nancymaae (assembly GCF_030222135.1). Taxonomy (NCBI): domain Eukaryota; kingdom Metazoa; phylum Chordata; class Mammalia; order Primates; family Aotidae; genus Aotus; species Aotus nancymaae. The sequence continues at coordinate 12,024,268 of NW_026988499.1, read as the reverse complement.
TGCTCATAATTCCTGCAAATTGCGCTCTCATAATATATTGTGATGTCAAAATGCGGATACATTATGACGTCATAATACATTGTGAGGTCATACTGCATACTAATTATGATGTCATCATATACGGTGACGTCATAATACATGCTCATGATGCTCCAGTAGATGTGATACCATTTGGGGTAAGAGAAATTGCTCATAATACCTGCAAATTGCGCTCTCATAATATATTGTGATGTCATAATGCGGATACATTATGACGTCATAATACATTGTGACGTCATAGTGCATACTAATTATGATGTCATCATATACTGTGACGTCATAATACATGTCATGATGCTCCAGTAGATGTGCCACAAATTGGGGTAAGCGAAATTGCTCATAATACCTGCAAATTGCGCTCTCATAATATATTGTGTTGTCATAATGCGGATCCATTATGATGGCATAATACATTGTGACGTCATAGTGCATACTAATTATGATGTCATCATATACTGTGATGTCATAGTACATGCACATGATGCTCCAGTAGTTGTGACACAAATTGGGGTAAGAGAAATTGCTCATAATACCTGCAAATTACGCTCTCATAATATATTGTGATGTCATAATGCAGACACATTATGACGTCATAATACATTGTGACGTCATAGTGCATACTAATTATGATGTCATCATATACTGTGATGTCATAGTACATGCTCATGATGCTCCAGTAGATGTGACACAAATTGGGGTAAGAGAAATTGCTCATAATACCTGCAAATTGCGCTCTCAAAATATTTTGTCATGTCATAATGCGGATACATTATGACGTCATAATACATTGTGACGTCATAGTGCATACTAATTATGATGTCATCATATGCTGTGACGTCATAATACATGTTCATGGTGCTCCAGTAGATGTGACACAAATTGGGGTAAGAGAAATTGCTCATAATACCTGCAAATTGCGCTCTCATCATATATTGTGATGTCATAATGCGGATACATTATGACGTCATATTACACTGTGACGTCATACTGCATACTAATTATGATGTCATCATATACAGTGACGTCATAATACATGAATATGATGCTCCAGTAGAAGTGACACAAAAGGGGGAAGAGAAATTGCTCATAATACCTGCAAATTGAGCTCTCATAATATATTGTGATGTCATAATGCTGATAAATTATGATGTCATAATACATTGTGACGTCATAGTGCATACTAATTATGACGTCATAATATACTGTGACATCATAATACATGCTCATGATGATCCAGTAGATGTGACACAAATTGGGGTAAGGGAAATTGCTCATAATACCTGCAAATTGCGCTCTCATAATATATTGTGATGTCATAATGCAGACACATTATGACGTCATAATACATTGTGACGTCATAGTGCATACTAATTATGATGTCATCATATACTGTGATGTCATAGTACATGCTCATGATGCTCCAGTAGATGTGACAAAAATTGGGGTAAGAGAAATTGCTCATAATACCTGCAAATTGCGCTCTCATAATATATTGTGATGTCATAATGCGGATACATTATGACGTCATAATACATTGTGACGTCATAGTGCATACTAATTATGATGTCGCCATATACTGTGACGTCATAATACATGCTCATGTTGCTCCAGTAGATGTGACACAAATTGGGGTAAGATTAATTGCTCATAATACCTGCAAATTGCGCTCTCATAATATATTGTGATGTCATAACACGGATACATGATGACGTCATACTGTATAGTATTTATGATGTCATCATATACAGTGACGTCATAATACATGCTTATGATGCTCAATAGAAGTGACACAAAAGGGGGTAAGAGAAATTGCTCATAATGCCTGCAAATTGAGCTCTCATAATATATTGTGATGTCATAATGCTGATAAATTATGATGTCATAATACATTGTGACGTCATAGTGCATACTAATTATGACGTCATAATATACTGTGACGTCATAATACATGCTTATGATGCTCCAATAGAAGTGACACAAATTGGGATAAGAGAAATTGCTCATAATACCTGCAAATTGAGCTCTCATAATATATTGTGATGTCATAATGCTGACAAATTATGATGTCATAATACATTGTGACGTCATAGTGCATACTAATTATGATGTCATCATATACTGTGACATCATAATACATGCTCATGATGCTCCAGTAGTTGTGACACAAATTGGGGTAAGAGAAATTGCTCGTAATACCTGCAAATTGCGCTCTCATAATATATTGTGTTGTCAAAACGCGGATACATTTTGACGTCATAATACATTGTGACGTCATAGTGCATACTAATTATGATGTCATCATATACTGTGACATCATATTACATGCTCATGATGCTCCAATAGATGTGACACAAATTGGGGTAAGAGAAATTGCTCATAATTCCTGCAAATTGCGCTCTCATAATATATTGTGATGTCAAAATGCGGATACATTATGACGTCATAATACATTGTGAGGTCATACTGCATACTAATTATGATGTCATCATATACTGTGACGTCATAATACATGCTCATGATGCTCCAGTAGTTGTGACACAAATTGTGGTAAGAGTACTTGCTCATAATACCTGCAAATTGCGCTCTCATCATATATTGTGATGTCATAATGCGGATACATTATGACGTCTTATTACACTGTGACATCATACTGTATACTAATTATGATGTCATCATATACAGTGACGTCATAATACATGCATATGATGCTCCAGTAGAAGTGACACAAATTGGGGTAAGAGAAATTGCTCATAATACCTGCAAATTGAGCTCTCATAATATATTGTGATGTCATAATGCTGATAAATTATGATGTCATAATACATTGTGACGTCATAGTGCATACTAATTATGATGTCATCATATACTGTGACGTCATAATACATGCTCATGATGCTCCAGTAGTTGTGACACAAATTGTGGTAAGAGTACTTGCTCATAATACCTGCAAATTGCGCTCTCATAATATATTGTGATATCATAACGCGGATACATTATGACGTCATAATACATTGTGTCGTCATAGTGTATACTAATTATGATGTCCTCATATACTGTGACGTCATAATACATTCTCATGATGATCCAGTAGATGTGACAAAAATTGGGGTAAGAGAAATTGCTCATAATACCTGCAAATTGCGATCTCATAAAATATTGTGATGTCATAATGCGGATACATTATGACGTCATAATACATTGTGACGTCATAGTGCATACTAATTATGTTGTCACCATATACTGTGACGTCATAATACATGCTCATGATGATCCAGTAGATGTGACACAAATTGGGGTAAGAGAAATTGCTCATAATACCTGCAAATTGCGCTCTCATCATATATTGTGATGTCATAACGCGGATACATTATGACGTCATAATACACTGTGACGTCATAGTGCATACTAATTATGATGTCATCATATACTGTGACGTCATAATACATGCTCATGATGCTCCAGTAGATGTGACACAAATTCGGGTAAGAGAAATTGCTCATAATACCTGCAAATTGCGATCTCATAAAATATTGTGATGTTATAACGCGCATACATTATGACGTCATAATACATTGTGACGTCATAATGCATACTAATTATGATGTCATCATATACTGTGACGTCATAATACATGCTCATGATGCTCCAGTAGATGTGACAAAAATTGTGGTAAGAGAAATTGCTCATAATACCTGGAAATTGCGCTCTCATAATATATTGTGATGTCATAATGCGGATACATTATGACGTCATAATCCATTGTGACGTCATAGTGCATACTAATTATGATGTCACCATATACTGTGACGTCATAATACATGCTCATGATGCTCCAGTAGATGTGACACAAATTGGGGTAAGAGAAATTGCTCATAATACCTGCAAATTGCGCTCTCATAATATATTGTGATGTCATAACGCGGATACATGATGACGTCATAACATATTGTGACGTCATAGTGCATACTAATTATGATGTCATCATAGGCTGTGACGTCATAATACATGCTCATGATGCTCCAGTAGATGTGACACAAATTGGGGTTAGAGAGATTTCTCATAATACCTGCAAATTGAGCTCTCATAATATATTGTGATGTCATAATGCTGATAAATTATGATGTCATAATACATTGTGACGTCATAGTGTATACTAATTATGATGTCATCATATACTGTGACGTCATAATACATGCTCATGATGCTCCAGTAGTTGTGAAACAAATTGTGGTAAGAGTACTTGCTCATAATACCAGCAAATTGCGCTCTCATAATTTATTGTGATATCATAACGCGGATACATTATGACGTCATAATACATTGTGTCGTCATAGTGTATACTAATTATGATGTCCTCATATACTGTGACGTCATAATACATGCTCATGATGATCCAGTAGATGTGACACAAATTGGTGTAAGAGAAATTGCTCATAATACCTGCAAATTGCGCTCTCATAATATATTGTGATGTCATAATGCAGACACATTATGACGTCATAATACATTGTGACGTCATAGTGCATACTAATTATGATGTCATCATATACTGTGATGTCATAGTACATGCTCATGATGCTCCAGTAGATGTGACACAAATTGGGGTAAGAGAAATTGCTCATAATACCTGCAAATTGCGCTCTCAAAATATTTCGTGATGTCATAATGCGGATACATTATGACGTCATAATACATTGTGACGTCATAGTGCATACTAATTATGATGTCATCATAGGCTGTGACGTCATAATACATGCTCATGATGCTCCAGTAGATGTGACACAAATTGGGGTAAGAGAAATTGCTCATAATACCTGCAAATTGCGCTCTCATAATATATTGTGATGTCATAACGCGGATACATTATGACGTCATAATACAATGTGACGTCATAGTGCATACTAATTATGAGGTCATCATATACTGTGAAGTCATAATACTTGCTCATGATGCTCCAGTAGATGTGACACAAATTGGGGTAAGAGAAATTGCTCATAATACCTGCAAATTGCGATCTCATAATATATTGTGATGATATAACGTGGATATATTATGACGTCATAATACATTGTGACGTCATAGTGCATACTAATTATGATGTCATCATATACGGTGACGTCATAATACATGCTCATGTTGCTCCAGTAGATGTGACAAAAATTGGGGTAAGAGAAATTGCTCATAATACCTGCAAATTGCGCTCTCATAATATATTGTGATGTCATAATGCGGATACATTATGACGTCATAATACATTGTGACGTCATAGTGCATACTAATTATGATGTCGCCATATACTGTGACGTCATAATACATGCTCATGGTGCTCCAGTAGATGTGACACAAATTGGGGTAAGATTAATTGCTCATAATACCTGCAAATTGCGCTCTCATAATATATTGTGATGTCATAACGCGGATACATGATGACGTCATACTGTATAGTATTTATGATGTCATCATATACAGTGACGTCATAATACATGCTTATGATGCTCCAATAGAAGTGACACAAATTGGGGTAAGAGAAATTGCTCATAATACCTGCAAATTGCGCTCTCATAATATATTGTGTTGTCATAACGTGGATACATTTTGACGTCATAATGCATTGTGACGTCATAGTGCATACTAATTATGATGTCATCATATACTGTGACGTCATAATACATGTCATGATGCTCCAGTAGATGTGACAGAAATTGGGGTAAGCGAAATTGCTCATAATACCTGCAAATTGCGCTCTCATAATATATTGTGATGTCATAACGCGGATACATGATGACGTCATAACATATTGTGACGTCATAGTGCATACTAATTATGACGTCATAATATAGTGTGACGTCATAATACATGCTCATGATGATCCAGTAGATGTGACACAAATTGGGGTAAGAGAAATTGCTCATAATACCTGCAAATTGCGCTCTCATAATATATTGAGATGTCATAATGCAGACACATTATGACGTCATAATACATTGTGACGTCATAGTGCATACTAATTATGATGTCATCATATACTGTGATGTCATAGTACATGCTCATGATGCTCCAGTAGATGTGACACAAATTGGGGTAAGAGAAATTGCTCATAATACCTGCAAATTGCGCTCTCAAAATATTTCGTGATGTCATAATGCGGATACATTATGACGTCATAATACATTGTGACGTCATAGTGCATACTAATTATGATGTCATCATAGGCTGTGACGTCATAATACATGCTCATGATGCTCCAGTAGATGTGACACAAATTGGGGTTAGAGAAATTTCTCATAATACCTGCAAATTGAGCTCTCATAATATATTGTGATGTCACAATGCTGATAAATTATGATGTCATAATACATTGTGACGTCATAGTGTATACTAATTATGATGTCATCATATACTGTGACGTCATAATACATGCTCATGATGCTCCAGTATATGTGACACAAATTGGGGTAAGAGAAATTGCTCACAATACCTGCAAATTGCGCTCTCATAATATATTGTGATGTCATAACGCGGATACATGATGACATCATAACAGATTGTGACGTCATAGTGCATACTAATTATGATGTCATCATATACTGTGACGTCATAATACATGCTCATGATGCTCCAATAGATGTGACACAAATTGGGGTAAGAGAAATTGCTCATAATACCTGCTAGTTGCACTCTCATAATATATTGTGATGTCATAATGCGGATACATTATGACATCGTAATTCTTTGTGACATCATAGTGCATACTAATTATGATGTCATCATATACTGTGATGTCATAATACATGCTCATGATGCTCCAGTAGATGTGACACCATTTGGGGTAAGAGAAATTGCTCATAATACCTGCAAATTGCGCTCTCATAATATATTGTGATGTCATAACGCGGATACATTATGACGTCATAATACATTGTGACGTCATAGTGCATACTAATTATGATGTCATCATATACTGTGAAGTCATAATACATGCTCATGATGCTCCAGTAGATGTGACAAAAATTGGGGTAAGAGAAATTGCTCATAATACCTGCAAATTGCGATCTCAAAATATATTGTGATGATATAACGTGGATATATTATGACATCATAATACATTGTGACGTCATAGTGCATACTAATTATGATGTCATCATATACTGTGACGTCATAATACATGCTCATGTTGCTCCAGTAGATGTGACAAAAATTGGGGTAAGAGAAATTGCTCATAATACCTGCAAATTGAGCTCTCATAATATATTGTGATGTCATAATGCGGATACATTATGACGTCATAATACATTGTGACGTCATAGTGCATACTAATTATGATGTTGCCATATACTGTGACGTCATAATACATGCTCATGGTGCTCCAGTAGATGTGACACAAATTGGGGTAAGATTAATTGCTCATAATACCTGCAAATTGCGCTCTCATAATATATTGTGATGTCATAACGCGGATACATGATGACGTCATACTGTATAGTATTTATGATGTCATCATATACAGTGACGTCATAATACATGCTTATGATGCTCCAATAGAAGTGACACAAATTGGGGTAAGAGAAATTGCTCATAATACCTGCAAATTGAGCTCTCATAATATATTGTGATGTAATAATGCTGACAAATTATGATGTCATAATACATTGTGACGTCATAGTGCATACTAATTATGATGTCATCATATACTGTGACATCATAATACATGCTCATGATGCTCCAGTAGTTGTGACACAAATTGGGGTAAGAGAAATTGCTCGTAATACCTGCAAATTGCGCTCTCATAATATATTGTGTTGTCAAAACGCGGATACATTTTGACGTCATAATACATTGTGACGTAATAGTGCATACTAATTATGATGTCATCATATACTGTGACATCATATTACATGCTCATGATGCTCCAATAGATGTGACACAAATTGGGGTAAGAGAAATTGCTCATAATTCCTGCAAATTGCGCTCTCATAATATATTGTGATGTCAAAATGCGGATACATTATGACGTCATAATACATTGTGAGGTCATACTGCATACTAATTATGATGTCATCATATACGGTGACGTCATAATACATGCTCATGATGCTCCAGTAGATGTGACACAAATTGGGGTAAGAGAAATTGCTCATACTACCTGCAAATTGCGCTCTCATAATATATTGTGATGTCATAATGCGGATACATTATGACGTCATAATACATTGTGACGTCATAGTGCATACTAATTATGATGTCATCATATACTGTGATGTCATAATACATGTCATGATGCTCCAGTAGATGTGACACAAATTGGGGTAAGCGAAATTGCTCATAATACCTGCAAATTGCGCTCTCATAATATATTGTGTTGTCATAATGCGGATCCATTATGATGGCATAATACATTGTGACGTCATAGTGCATACTAATTATGATGTCATCATATACTGTGATGTCATAGTACATGCACATGATGCTCCAGTAGTTGTGACACAAATTGGGGTAAGAGAAATTGCTCATAATACCTGCAAATTACGCTCTCATAATATATTGTGATGTCATAATGCAGACACATTATGACGTCATAATACATTGTGACGTCATAGTGCATACTAATTATGATGTCATCATATACTGTGATGTCATAGTACATGCTCATGATGCTCCAGTAGATGTGACACAAATTGGGGTAAGAGAAATTGCTCATAATACCTGCAAATTGCGCTCTCAAAATATTTTGTGATGTCATAATGCGGATACATTATGACGTCATAATACATTGTGACGTCATAGTGCATACTAATTATGATGTCATCATATGCTGTGACGTCATAATACATGTTCATGGTGCTCCAGTAGATGTGACACAAATTGGGGTAAGAGAAATTGCTCATAATACCTGCAAATTGCGCTCTCATCATATATTGTGATGTCATAATGCGGATACATTATGACGTCATATTACACTGTGACGTCATACTGCATACTAATTATGATGTCATCATATACAGTGACGTCATAATACATGCATATGATGCTCCAGTAGAAGTGACACAGAAGGGGGTAAGAGAAATTGCTCATAATACCTGCAAATTGAGCTCTCATAATATATTGTGATGTCATAATGCTGATAAATTATGATGTCATAATACATTGTGACGTCATAGTGCATACTAATTATGACGTCATAATATACTGTGACGTCATAATACATGCTCATGATGATCCAGTAGATGTGACACAAATTGGGGTAAGAGAAATTGCTCATAATACCTGCAAATTGCGCTCTCATAATATATTGTGATGTCATAATGCAGACACATTATGACGTCATAATACATTGTGACGTCATAGTGCATACTAATTATGATGTCATCATATACTGTGATGTCATAGTACATGCTCATGATGCTCCAGTAGATGTGACAAAAATTGGGGTAAGAGAAATTGCTCATAATACCTGCAAATTGCGCTCTCAAAATATTTTGTGTTGTCATAATGCGGATACATTATGACGTCATAATACATTGTGACGTCATAGTGCATACTAATTATGATGTCATCATATGCTGTGACGTCATAATACATGTTCATGATGCTCCAGTAGATGTGACACAAATTGGGGTAAGAGAAATTGCTCATAATACCTGCAAATTGCGCTCTCATCATATATTGTGATGTCATAATGCGGATACATTATGACGTCATATTACACTGTGACATCATACTGTATACTAATTATGATGTCATCATATACAGTGACGTCATAATACATGCATATGATGCTCCAGTAGAAGTGACACAAATTGGGGTAAGAGAAATTGCTCATAATACCTGCAAATTGAGCTCTCATAATATATTGTGATGTCATAATGCTGATAAATTATGATGTCATAATACATTGTGACGTCATAGTGCATACTAATTATGATGTCATCATATACTGTGACGTCATAATACATGCTCATGATGCTCCAGTAGTTGTGACACAAATTGTGGTAAGAGTACTTGCTCATAATACCTGCAAATTGCGCTCTCATAATATATTGTGATATCATAACGCGGATACATTATGACGTCATAATACATTGTGTCGTCATAGTGTATACTAATTATGATGTCCTCATATACTGTGACGTCATAATACATGCTCATGATGCTCCAGTAGATGTGACAAAAATTGGGGTAAGAGAAATTGCTCATAATACCTGCAAATTGCACTCTCATAATATTTTGTGATGTCATAATGCGGATACATTATGACGTCATAATACATTGTGACGTCATAGTGCATACTAATTATGTTGTCACCATATACTGTGACGTCATAATACATGCTCATGATGATCCAGTAGATGTGACACAAATTGGGGTAAGAGAAATTGCTCATAATACCTGCAAATTGCGCTCTCATCATATTTTGTGATGTCATAACGCGGATACATTATGACGTCATAATACACTGTGACGTCATAGTGCATACTAATTATGATGTCATCATATACTGTGACGTCATAATACATGCTCATGATGCTCCAGTAGATGTGACACAAATTCGGGTAAGAGAAATTGCTCATAATACCTGCAAATTGCGATCTCACAAAATATTGTGATGTTATAACGCGCATACATTATGACGTCATAATACATTGTGACGTCATAATGCATACTAATTATGATGTCATCATATACTGTGACGTCATAATACATGCTCATGATGCTCCAGTAGATGTGACAAAAATTGTGGTAAGAGAAATTGCTCATAATACCTGGAAATTGCGCTCTCATAATATATTGTGATGTCATAATGCGGATACATTATGACGTCATAATCCATTGTGACGTCATAGTGCATACTAATTATGATGTCACCATATACTGTGACGTCATAATACATGCTCATGATGCTCCAGTAGATGTGACACAAATTGGGGTAAGAGAAATTGCTCATAATACCTGCAAATTGCGCTCTCATAATATGTTGTGATGTCATAACGCGGATACATGATGACGTCATAACATATTGTGACGTCATAGTGCATACTAATTATGATGTCATCATAGGCTGTGACGTCATAATACATGCTCATGATGCTCCAGTAGATGTGACACAAATTGGGGTTAGAGAGATTTCTCATAATACCTGCAAATTGAGCTCTCATAATATATTGTGATGTCATAATGCTGATAAATTATGATGTCATAATACATTGTGACGTCATAGTGTATACTAATTATGATGTCATCATATACTGTGACGTCATAATACATGCTCATGATGCTCCAGTAGTTGTGAAACAAATTGTGGTAAGAGTACTTGCTCATAATACCAGCAAATTGCGCTCTCATAATATATTGTGATATAATAACGTGGATACATTATGACGTCATAATACATTGTGTCGTCATAGTGTATACTAATTATGATGTCCTCATATACTGTGACGTCATAATACATGCTCATGATGATCCAGTAGATGTGACACAAATTGGGGTAAGAGAAATTGCTCATAATACCTGCAAATTGCGCTCTCATAATATATTGTGATGTCATAATGCAGACACATTATGACGTCATAATACATTGTGACGTCATAGTGCATACTAATTATGATGTCATCATATACTGTGATGTCATAGTACATGCTCATGATGCTCCAGTAGATGTGACACAAATTGGGGTAAGAGAAATTGCTCATAATACCTGCAAATTGCGCTCTCAAAATATTTCGTGATGTCATAATGCGGATACATTATGACGTCATAATACATTGTGACGTCATAGTGCATACTAATTATGATGTCATCATAGGCTGTGACGTCATAATACATGCTCATGATGCTCCAGTAGATGTGACACAAATTGGGGTAAGAGAAATTGCTCATAATACCTGCAAATTGCGCTCTCATAATATATTGTGATGTCATAACGCGGATACATTATGACGTCATAATACATTGTGACGTCATAGTGCATACTATTTATGAGGTCATCATATACTGTGAAGTCATAATACTTGCTCATGATGCTCCAGTAGATGTGACACAAATTGGGGTAAGAGAAATTGCTCATAATACCTGCAAATTGCGATCTCATAATATATTGTGATGATATAACGTGGATATATTATGACGTCATAATACATTGTGACGTCATAGTGCATACTAATTATGATGTCATCATATACTGTGACGTCATAATACATGCTCATGTTGCTCCAGTGGATGTGACAAAAATTGGGGTAAGAGAAATTGCTCATAATACCTGCAAATTGCGCTCTCATAATATATTGTGATGTCATAACGTGGATACATGATGACGTCATACTGTATAGTATTTATGATGTCATCATATACAGTGACGTCATAATACATGCTCATGATGCTACAGTAGGTGTGACAAAAATTGGGGTAAGAGAAATTTCTCATAATACCTGCAAATTGCGCTCTCATAATATATTGTGATGTCATAATGCGGATACATTATGACTTCATAATACATTGTGACGTCATAGTGCATACTAATTATGATGTCACCATATACTGCGACGTCATAATACATGCTCATGATGCTCCAGTAGATGTGACACAAATTGGGGTAAGCGAAATTTCTCATAATACCAATAAATTGCGCTCTCATAATCTATTGTGATGTCATAATGCGGATCCATTATGACGTCATAATACATTGTGACGTCATAGTGCATACTAATTATGATGTCATATTCTGTGACGTCATAATACATGCTCATCATGCTCCAGTAGATGTGATACAAATTGGGGTAAGAGAAATTGCTCATAATACATGCAAATTGCACTCTCATAATATTTTGTGATGTCATAATGCGGATACATTATGACGTCATAATACATTGTGAGGTCATAGTGCATACTAATTATGATGTCATCATATGCTGTGACGTAATAATACATGCTCATGATGCTCCAGTAGATGTGACACAAATTGGGGTAAGAGAAATTGCTCATAATACCTGCAAATTGCGCTCTCATAATATATTGTGATGTTATAATGCGGATATATTATGACGTCATATTAAACTGTGACGTCATACTGCATACTAATTATGATGTCATCATATACTGTGACGTCATAATACATGCTTATGATGCTCCAGTAGAAGTGACACAAATTGGGGTAAGCGAAATTGCTCAAAATACCTGCAAATTGCGCTCTCATAATATATTGTGATGTCATAACGCGGATATATTATGATGACATAATACATAGTGACGTCATAGTGCATACTAATTGTGATGTCATCATATACTGTGACGTCATATTACATGCTCATGATGCTCCAATAGATGTGACAGAAATTGGGGTAAGAGAAATTGCTCATAATTCCTGCAAAATGCGCTCTCATAATATACTGTGATGTCAAAATGTGGATACATTATGGCGTCATAATACATTGTGAGGTCATACTGCATACTAATTATGTTGTCATCATATACGGTGACATCATAATACATGCTCATGATGCTCCAGTAGATGTGACACAAATTTGGGTAAGAGAAATTGCTCATAATACCTGCAAATTGCGCTCTCATAATATTTTGTGATGTCATAATGCGGATGCATTATGACCTCATAATACATTGTGACGTCATAGTGCATACTAATTATAATGTCATCATATGCTGTGATGTCATAATACATGCTCATGATGCTCCAGTAGATGTGACACAAATTGGGTTAAGAGAAATTGCTCATAATACCTGCATGTTGCGCTCTCATAATATATTGTGATGTCATAATGCGGATACATTATGACGTCATAATACACTGTGACGTTATACTGCATACTAATTATGATGTCATCATATACGGTGACATCATAATACATGCTCATGATGCTCCAGTAGATGTGACACAAATTGGGGTAAGAGAAATTGCTCATAATACCTGCAAATTGCGCTCTCATAATATATTGTGATGTCATAATGCGGATCCATTATGACATCATAATACATTTTGACGTCATAGTGCATACGAATTATGATGTCACCATTTACTGTGACGTCATAATACATGCTCATGATGCTCCAGTAGATGTGACACGAATTGGTTTAAGAGAAATTTCTCATAATACCTACAAATTGCGCTCTCATAATATATTGTGATGTCATAACGCGGATACATGATGACGTCATATCACATTGTGACGTCATAATGCATACTAATTATGATGTCATCATATACTGTGACGTCATAATACATGCTCATGATGCTCCATTACATGTGACACAAATTGGAGTAAGCGAAATTTCTGATAATACCTGCAAATTGCGCTCTCATAATATATTGTGATGTTATAATGCAGATACATTATGACATCATAATACATTGTGACGTCATAGTGTATACTAATTATGATGTCATCATATACTGTGATGTAATAATACATGCTCAGGATGATCCAGTAGATGTGACACAAATTGGGGTAATAGAAATTGCTCATAATACCTGCAAATTGCGCTCTCATAATATATTGTGATGTCATAATGCAGGCACATTATGACGTCATAATACATTGTGACGTCATAGTGCATAATTATTATGATGTCATCATATACTGTGATGTCATAGTACATGCTCATGATGCTCCAGTAGATGTGACACAAATTGGGGTAAGAGAAATTGCTCATAATACCTGCAAATTGCGCTCTCCAAATATTTTGTGATGTCATAATGCGGATACATTATGACGTCAGAATACATTGTGACGTCATAGTGCATACTAATTATGATGTCATCATATGCTGTGACGTCATAATACATGCTCATGATGCTCCAGTAGATGTGACACAAATTGAGGTAAGAGAAATTGCTCATAATACCTGCAAATTGCGCTCTCTTAATATAATGTGATGTCATAATGCGGATACATTATGACGTCATATTACACTGTGACGTCATACTGCATACTAATTATGATGTCATCATATACAGTGACGTCATAATACATGCTTATGATGCTCCAGTAGAAGTGACACAAATTGGGGTAAGAGAAATTGCTCATAATACCTGCAAATTGAGCTCTCATAATATATTGTGATGTCATAATGCTGATAAATTATGATGTCATAATACATTGTGACGCCATAGTGCATACTAATTATGATGTCATCATATACTGTGACGTCATAATACATGCTCATGATGCTCCAGTAGTTGTGACACAAATTGGGGTAAGAGAAATTGCTCATAATACCTGCAAATTGCGCTCTCATAATATATTGTGATGTCATAACGTGGATACATTATGATGTCATAATACACTGTGACGTCATACTGCATACTAATTATGATGTCACCATATACTGTGACGTCATAATACATGCTAATGATGCTCCAGTAGATGTGACACAAATTGGGGTAAGAGAAATTGCTCATAATACCTGCAAATTGCGCTCTCATAATATATTGTGATGTCATAATGCGGATACATTATGACGTCATAATACACTGTGACGTCATACTGTATACTAATTATGATGTCATCATATACGGTGACGTCATAATACATGCTCATGATGCTCCAGTAGATGTGACACATATTGGGGTAAGTGAAATTGCTCATAATACCTGCAAATTGCGCTCTCATAATATATTGTGATGTCATGACGTGGATAAATTATGACGTCATAAAACATTGTGACATCATAGTGCATACTAGTTATGATGTCATCATATACTGTGACGTCATAATACATGCTCATGATGCTCCAGTAGATGTGACAAAAATTGTGGTAAGAGAAATTGCTCATAAAACCTGCAAATTGCGCTCTCATAATATATTGTGAAGTCATAATGCGGATACATTATGACGTCATAATACATTGTGACGTCATAGTGCATACTAATTATGATGTCACCATATACTGTGACGTCATAATACATGCTCATGATGCTCCAGTAGATGTGACACGAATTGGGTTAAGAGAAATTGCTCATAATACCTGCAAATTGCGCTCTCATAATATATTGTGATGTCGTAACGCGGATACATGATGACGTCATAACACATTGTGACGTCATAGTGCATACTAATTATGATGTCATCATATACTGTGACGTCATAATACATGCTCATAATGCTCCAGTACATGTGACACAAATTGGAGTAAGCAAAATTGCTGATAATACCTGCAAATTGCGCTCTCATAATATATTGTGATGTCATAATGCAGATACATTATGACGTCATAATACATTGTGACGTCATAGTGCATACTAATTATGATGTCATCATATACTGTGACGTCATATTACATACTCATGATGCTCCAATAGATGTGACACAAATTGCGGTAAGAGAAATTGCTCATAATTCCTGCAAATTGCGCTCTCATAATATATTGTGATGTCAAAATGCGGATACATTATGACGTCATAATACATTGTGAGGTCATACTGCATACTAATTATGATGTCATCATATACGGTGACGTCATAATACATGCTCATGATGCTCCATTAGATGTGACACAAATTGGGGTAAGAGAAATTGCTCATAATACCTGCAAATTGGGCTCTCATAATATATTGTGATGTCATAATGCAGATACATTATGACGTCATAATACATTGTGACGTCATAGTGCATACTAATTATGATGTCATCATATACTGTGACGTCATAATACATGCTCATGATGCTCCAGTAGATGTGACACAAATTGGGGTAAGAGAAATTGCTCATAATACCTGCATGTTGCGCTCTCATAATATATTGTGATGTCATAATGCAGATACTTTATGACGTCATAAT
This sequence comes from Aotus nancymaae, assembly GCF_030222135.1. Classification (NCBI taxonomy): domain Eukaryota; kingdom Metazoa; phylum Chordata; class Mammalia; order Primates; family Aotidae; genus Aotus; species Aotus nancymaae. Next base: position 12,007,442 of record NW_026988499.1, on the reverse strand, counting down.
ATATTGTGACGTCATAGTGCATACTAATTATGATGTCATCATATACTGTGATGTCATAGTACATGCCCATGATGCTCCAGTAGATGTGACACAAACTGGGGTAAGAGAAATTGCTCATAATACCTGCAAATTGCGCTCTCATAATATATTGTGATGTCATAATGTGGATACATTATGACGTCATATTACACTGTGATGTCATACTGCATGCTAATTATGATGTCATCATATACTGTGACATCATAATACATGCTTATGATGCTCCAGTAGAAGTGACATAAATTGGGGTAAGAGAAATTGCTCATAATACCTGCAAATTGAGCTCTCATAATATATTTTGATGTCATAATGCTGATAAATTATGATGTCATAATACATTGTGACATCATAGTGCATACTAATTATGATGTCATCATATACTGTGACGTCATAATACATACTCATGATGCTCCAGTAGATGTGACACAAATTGGGGTAAGAGAAATTGCTCATAATACCTGCAAATTGCGCTCTCATAATATATTGTGATGTCATAATGCGGATACATTATGACGTCATAATACATTGTGACGTCATAGTGTATACTACTTGTGATGTCATCATATACTGTGATGTAATAATACATGCTCATGATGATCCAGTAGATGTGACACAAATTGGGGTAAGAGAAATTGCTCATAATACCTGCAAATTGCGCTCTCATAATATATTGTGATGTCATATTGCAGACACATTATGATGTCATAATACATTGTGACGTCATAGTGCATACTAATTATGAGGTCATAATATACTGTGATGTCATAGTACATGCTCATGATGCTCCAGTAGATGTGACACAAATTGGGGTAAGAGAAATTGCTCATAATACCTGCAAATTGCGCTCTCCAAATATTTTGTGATGTCATAATGCGGATACATTATGACGTCAGAATACATTGTGACGTCATAGTGCATACTAATTATGATGTCATCATATGCTGTGACGTCATAATACATGCTCATGATGCTCCAGTAGATGTGACACAAATTGGGGTAAGAGAAATTGCTCATAATACCTGAAAATTGCGCTCTCCAAATATTTTGTGATGTCATATTGCAGACACATTATGATGTCATATTACACTGTGACGTCATACTGCATGCTAATTATGATGTCATCATATACAGTGACGTCATAATACATGCTTATGATGCTCCAGTAGAAGTGACACAAATTGGGGTAAGAGAAATTGCTGATAATACCTGCAAATTGAGCTCTCATAATATATTGTGATGTCATAATGCTGATAAATTATGATGTCATAATACATTGTGACGTCATAGTGCATACTAATTATGATGTCATCATATACTGTGACGTCATAATACATGCTCATGATGCTCCAGTAGTTGTGACACAAATTGGGGTAAGAGAAATTGCTCATAATACCTGCAAATTGCGCTCTCATAATATATTGTGATGTCATAACGCGGATACATTATGACGTCATAATACATTGTGACGTCATAGTGCATACTAATTATGATGTCGTCTTATACTGTGACGTCATAATACATGCTCATGATGCTCCAGTAGATGTGACACAAATTGGGGTAAGAGAAATTGCTCATAATACATGCAAATTGCGCTCTCATAATATATTGTGATGTCATAACACGGAAACATTATGACGTCATAATACATTGTCATTTCATAGTGCATACTAATTATGATGTCATCATATACTGTGACATCATAATACATGCTCATGATGCTCCAGTAGATGTGACACAAATTGGTTTAAGAGAAATTGCTCATAATACCTGCAAATTGCGCTCTCATAATATATTGTGATATCATAACGTGGATATATTATGACGTCATAATACATTGTGACGTCATAGTGCATACTAATTATGATGTCCTCATATACTGTGACGTCATAATACATGCTCATGATGCTCCAGTAGATGTGACAAAAATTGGGGTAAGAAAAATTGCTCATAATACCTGCAAATTGCGCTCTCATAGTATATTGTGATGTCATAATGCGGATACATTATGACGTCATAATACATTGTGACGTCATACTGCATACTAATTATGATGTCACCATATACTGTGACGTCATAATACATGCTCATGGTGCTACAGTAGATGTGACACAAATTGGGGTAAGAGAAGTTGCTCATAATACCTGCAAATTGCGCTCTCATCATATATTGTGATGACATAACGCGGATACATGACGTCATAACACATTGTGACGTCATAGTGCATAGTAATTATGATGTCATCATATACTGTGACGTCATAAAACATGCTTATGATGCTCCAATAGATGTGACACAAATTGGGGTAAGAGAAATTGCTCATAATACCTGCTAGTTGCTCTCTCATAATATATTGTGATGTCATAATGCGGATACATTATGACATCGTAATTCTTTGTGACGTCATAGTGCATACTAATTATGATGTCATCACATACTGTGATGTCATAATACATGCTCATGATGCTCCAGTAGATGTGACACAAATTGGGGTAAGAGAAATTGCTCATAATACCTGCAAATTGCGCTCTCTTAATATATTGTGATGTCATAACGCGGATACATTATGATGTCATAATACATTGTGACGTCATAGTGCATACTAATTATGATGTCATCATATACTGTGACGTCATAATACATGCTCATGATGCTCCAGTGGATGTGACACAAATTGGGGTAAGAGAAATTGCTCATATTACCTGCAAATTGCGATCTCATAAAATATTGTGATGTTATAACGCGGATACATTATGACGTCATAATACATTGTGACGTCATAGTGCAAACTAATTATGATGTCATCATATACCGTGACGTCATAATACATGCTCATGATGCTCCAGTAGATGTGACAAAAATTGGGGTAAGAGAAATTGCTCATAATACCTGCAAATTGCGCTCTCATAATATATTGTGATGTCATAATGCGGATACATTATGACGTCATAATACATTGTGACGTCATACTGCATACTAATTATGATGTCATAATATACTGTGACATCATAATACATGCTCATGATGATCCAGTAGATGTGACACAAATTGGGGTAAGAGAAATTGCTCATAATACCTGCAAATTGCGCTCTCATAATATATTGTGATGTCATAATGCAGACACATTATGACGTCATAATACATTGTGACGTCATAGTGCATACTAATTATGATGTCATCATATACTGTGATGTCATAGTACATGCTCATGATGCTCCAGTAGATGTGACACAAATTGGGGTAAGAGAAATTGCTCATAATACCTGCAAATTGCGCTCTCAAAATATTTTGTGATGTCATAATGCGGATACATTATGACGTCATAATACATTGTGACGTCATAGTGCATACTAATTACGATGTCATCATAGGCTGTGACTCATAATACATGCTCATGATGCTCCAGTAGATGTGACACAAATTGTGGTAAGAGAAATTTCTCATAATACCTGCAAATTGAGCTCTCATAATATATTGTGATGTCATAACGCGGATACATTATGACGTCATAATACATTGTGACGTCATAGTGCATACTAATTATGATGTCCTCATATACTGTGACGTCATAATACATGCTCATGATGCTCCAGTAGATGTGAGAAAAATTGGGGTAAGAAAAATTGCTCATAATACCTGCAAATTGCGCTCTCATAACATATTGTGATGTCATAATGCGGATGCATTATGACATCATAATACATTGTGACATCATAGTGCATACTAATTATGATGTCACCATATACTGTGACGTCATAATACATGCTCATGATGCTCCAGAATATGTGACACAAATTGGGGCAAGAGAAATTGCTCATAATACCTGCAAATTGCGCTCTCATAATATATTGTGATGTCATAACGTGGATACATGATGACATCATAACACATTGTGACGTCATAGTGCATACTAATTATGATGTCATCATATACTGTGACGTCATAATACATGCTCATGATGCTCCAATAGATGTGACACAAATTGGGGTAAGAGAAATTGCTCATAATACCTGCTAGTTGCGCTCTCATAATATATTGTGATGTCATAATGCGGATACATTATGACATCGTAATTCTTTGTGACGTCATAGTGCATACTAATTATGATGTCATCATATACTGTGACGTCATAATACATGCTCATGATGCTCCAGTAGATGTGACACAAATTGGGGTAAGAGAAATTGCTCATAATACATGCAAATTGCGCTCTCATAATATATTGTGATGTCGTAACGCGGATACATGATGACATCATAACACATTGTGACGTCATAGTGCATACTAATTATGATGTCATCATATACTGTGACGTCATAATACATGCTCATGATGCTCCAGTACATGTGACACAAATTGGAGTAAGCGAAATTGCTGATAATACCTGCAAATTGCGCTCTCATAATATATTGTGATGTTATAATGCAGATACATTATGACGTCATAATACATTGTGACGTCATAGTGCATACTAATTATGATGTCATCATATACTGTGACGTCATAATACATGCTCATGATGCTCCAGTTGATGTGACACAAATTGGGATAAGAGAAATTGCTCATAATACCTGCAAATTGCGCTCTCATAATATATTGTGATGTCATAATGCGGATACATTATGACGTTATAATACACTGTGAAGTCATACTGCATACTAATTATGATGTCATCATATACGGTGAAATCATAATACATGCTCATGATGCTCCAGTAGATGTGACACAAATTGGAGTAAGAGAAATTGCTCATAATACCTGCAAATTGCGCTCTCATAATATATTGTGATGTCATAATGCGGATCCATTATGACATCAAAATACATTGTGACGTCATAGTGCATACTAATTATGATGTCACCATATACTGTGACGTCATAATACATGCTCATGATGCTCCAGTAGATCTGACACAAATTGAGGTAAGAGAAATTGCTCCTAATACCTGCAAATTACGCTCTCATAATATATTGTGATGTCATAATGCAGATATATTATGACGTCATAATACATTGTGACGTCATAGTGTATACTAATTATGATGTCATCATATACTGTGACATCATAATACATGCTCATGATGCTCCAGTAGATGTGACACAAACTGGGTTAAGCGAAATTGCTCATAATACCTGCAAATTGCGCTCTCATAATATATTGTGATGTCATAATGCAGATACATTATGACGTCATAATACATTGTGACGTCATAGTGCATACTAATTATGATGTCATCATATACTGTGGCGTCATATTACATGCTCATGATGCTCCAATAGATGTGACACAAATTGCGGTAAGAGAAATTGCTCATAATTCCTGCAAATTGCGCTCTCATAATATATTGTGATGTCAAAATGCGGATACATTATGACGTCATAATACATTGTGAGGTCATACTGCATACTAATTATGATGTCATCATATACGGTGACGTCATAATACATGCTCATGATGCTCCATTAGATGTGACACAAATTGGGGTAAGAGAAATTGCTCATAATACCTGCAAATTGCGCTCTCATAATATATTGTGATGTCATAATGCAGATACATTATGACGTCATAATACATTGTGACGTCATAGTGCATACTAATTATGATGTCATCATATACTGTGACGTCATAATACATGCTCATGATGCTCCAGTAGATGTGACACAAATTGGGGTAAGAGAAATTGCTCATAATACCTGCATGTTGCGCTCTCATAATATATTGTGATGTCATAATGCAGATACATTATGACGTCATAATATATTGTGACGTCATAGTGCATACTAATTATGATGTCATCATATACTGTGATGTCATAGTAAATGCCCATGATGCTCCAGTAGATGTGACACAAATTGGGGTAAGAGAAATTGCTCATAATACCTGCAAATTGCGCTCTCATAATATATTGTGATGTCATAATGCGGATACATTATGACGTCATATTACACTGCGATGTCATACTGCATGCTAATTATGATGTCATCATATACTGTGACATCATAATACATGCTTATGATGCTCCAGTAGAAGTGACATAAATTGGGGTAAGAGAAATTGCTCATAATACCTGCAAATTGAGCTCTCATAATATATTTTGATGTCATAATGCTGATAAATTATGATGTCATAATACATTGTGACGTCATAGTGCATACTAATTATGATGTCATCATATACTGTGACGTCATAATACATACTCATGATGCTCCAGTAGATGTGACACAAATTGGGGTAAGAGAAATTGCTCATAATACCTGCAAATTGCGCTCTCATAATATATTGTGATGTCATAATGCGGATATATTATGACGTCATAATACATTGTGACGTCATAGTGTATACTAATTGTGATGTCATCATATACTGTGATGTAATAATACATGCTCATGATGATCCAGTAGATGTGACACAAATTGGGGTAAGAGAAATTGCTCATAATACCTGCAAATTGCGCTCTCATAATATATTGTGATGTCATATTGCAGACACATTATGATGTCATAATACATTGTGATGTCATAGTGCATACTAATTATGATGTCATAATATACTGTGATGTCATAGTACATGCTCATGATGCTCCAGTAGATGTGACACAAATTGGGGTAAGAGAAATTGCTCATAATACCTGCAAATTGCGCTCTCCAAATATTTTGTGATGTCATAATGCGGATACATTATGACATCAGAATACATTGTGACGTCATAGTGCATACTAATTATGATGTCATCATATGCTGTGACGTCATAATACATGCTCATGATGCTCCAGTAGATGTGACACAAATTGAGGTAAGAGAAATTGCTCATAATACCTGCAAATTGCGCTCTCCAAATATTTTGTGATGTCATAATGCGGATACATTATGACGTCAGAATACATTGTGACGTCATAGTGCATACTAATTATGATGTCATCATATGCTGTGACGTCATAATACATGCTCATGATGCTCCAGTAGATGTGACACAAATTGGGGTAAGAGAAATTGCTCATAATACCTGCAAATTGCGCTCTCCAAATATTTTGTGATGTCATATTGCAGACACATTATGATGTCATATTACACTGTGACGTCATACTGCATACTAATTATGATGTCATCATATACAGTGATGTCATAATACATGCTTATGATGCTCCAGTAGAAGTGACACAAATTGGGGTAAGAGAAATTGCTGATAATACCTGCAAATTGAGCTCTCATAATATATTGTGATGTCATAATGCTGATAAATTATGATGTCATAATACATTGTGACGTCATAGTGCATACTAATTATGATGTCATCATATACTGTGACGTCATAATACATGCTCATGATGCTCCAGTAGTTGTGACACAAATTGGGGTAAGAGAAATTGCTGATAATACCTGCAAATTGCGCTCCCATAATATATTGTGATGTCATAACGCGGACATATTATGACGTCATAATACATTGTGACGTCATAGTGCATACTAATTATGATGTCGTCATATGCTGTGACATCATAATACATGCTCATGATGCTCCAGTAGATGTGACTCAAATTGGGGTAAGAGAAATTGCTCATAATACCTGCAAATTGCGCTTCATAATATATTGTGATGTCATAACGCGGATACATTATGACGTCATAATACATTGTGATGTCATAGTGCATACTAATTATGATGTCATCATATAAAGTGACGTAATAATACATGCTCATGATGCTCCAGTAGATGTGACACAAATTGGTGTAAGAGAAATTGCTCATGATACCTGCAAATTGCGCTCTCATAATATATTGTGATGTCATAATGCGGATACATTATGACGTCAAAATACATTGTGACATCATACTGCATACTAATTAAGATGTCATCATATACTGTGACGTCATATTACATGCTCATGATCCTCCTGTAGATGTGACAAAAATTGTGGTAAGCGAAATTGCTCATAATATCTGCAAATTGCGCTCTCATAATATATTGTGATGTCATAATGCGGATACATTATGACGTCATAATACATTGTGACGTCATAGTGCATACTAATTATGATGTCATCATATACTGTGACGTCATAATACATGCTCATGATGCTCCAGTAGATGTGACACAAATTGGGGTAAGAGAAATTGCTCATAATACCTGCAAATTGCGCTCTCATAATGTATTGTGTTGTCATATTGCGGATAGATTATGACGTCATAATACATGGTGACGCAATAGTGCATACTAATTATGATGTCATCATATACTGTGATGTCATAATACATGCTCATGATGCTCCAGTAGATGTGACACAAATTGCGGTAAGCGAAATTGCTCATAATACCTGCAAATTGCGCTCTCATAATATATTGTGATGTCATAATGCGGATACATTATGACGTCATAATACATTGTGACGTCATAGTGCATACTAATTATGATGTCATCATATACTGTGATGTCATAGAACATGCTCATGATGCTCCAGTAGATGTGACACAAATTGGGGTAAGAGAAATTGCTCATAATACCTGCAAATCGCACTCTCATAATATTTTGTGATGTCATAATGTGGATACATTATGATGTCATAATACATTGTGACGTCATAGTGCATACTTATTATGATGTCATCATATGCTGTGACGTCATAATACATGCTCATGAGGCTCCAGTAGATGTGACACAAATTGGGGTAAGAGAAATTGCTCATAATACCTGCAAATAACACTCTCATAATATATTGTGATGTCATAATGCGGATACATTATGACATTTTAATTCATTGTGACATCATAGTGCATACTAATTAAGATATCATCGTATGCTGTGACATGATAATACATGCTCATGATGCTCCAGTAGATGTGACACAAATTGGGGTAAGAGAAATTGTTCATAATACCTGCACATTGCACTCTCATAATATATTGTGATGTCATAACGCGGACACAATATGACGTCGTAATTCATTGTGACGTCATAGTGCATACTAACTATGATGTCATCATATACTGTGACGTCATAATACATGCTCATGATGCTCCAGTAGATGTGACACAAATTGGGGTAAGAGAAATTGCTCATAATACCTGCAAATTGCGCTCCATAATATATTGTGATGTCATAATGCGGATACATTATGACGTCATAATACATTGTGATGTCATAGTGAATACTAATTATGATGTCATCATATAAAGTGACATCATAATACATGCTCATGATGCTCCAGTAGATGTGACACATATTGGGGTTGGAGAAATTGCTCATGATACCTGCAAATTGCGCTCTCATAATATATTGTGATGTCATAATGCGGATACATTATGACGTCATAATTCATTGTGAAATCATAGTGCATACTAATTAAGATGTCATCATATACTGTGACGTCATAATACATGCTCATGATGCTCCAGTAGATGTGACACAAATTGTGGTAAGCGAAATTGCTCATAATACCTGCAAATTCCGCTCTCATAATATATTGTGATGTCATAACGCGGATACATGATGACGTCATAACACATTGTGACGTCATAGTGCAAACTAATTATGATGTCATCATATACTGTGACATCATAATACATGCTCATGATGCTCCAGTAGATGTGACAAAAATTGGGTAAGAGAAATTGCTCATAATACCTGCATGTTGCGCTCTCATAATATATTGTGATGTCATAATGCGGATACATTATGACGTCATAATATATTGTGACGTCATAGTGCATACTAATTATGATGTCAACATATACTGTGACATCATAATACATGCTCATGTTGCTCCAGTAGATGTGACACAAATTGGGGTAAGAGAAATTGCTCATAATACCTGCAAATTGCGCTCTACTAATATATTATGATGTCATAATGCGGATACATTATGACATCATAATACATTGTGACATCATAGTGCATACTAATTATGATGTCATCATATACTGTGACGTCATAATACATGCTCATGATGCTCCAGTAGATGTGACACAAATTGGGGTAAGAGAAATTGCTCATAATACCTGCAAATTGCGCTCTCATAATATATTGTGATGTCATATTGCGGATACATTATGACGTCATAATTCATTGTGATGTCATACTGCATACTAATTATCATGTCATCATATGCTGTGACGTCATAATACATGCTCATGATGCTCCATTAGATGTCACACAATTTGTGGTAAGAGAAATTGCTCATAGTACCTGCAAAATGCACTCTAAGTATATATTGTGATGTCATATTGCGGATACATTATGACATCATAATACATTGTGACGTCATAGTGCATACTAATTATGATGTCATCATGTACTGTGATGTCATAATACATGCTCATGATGGTCCAGCAGATGTGACACAAATTGGGGTAAGAGAAATTGATCATAATACCTGCAAATTGCGCTCTCATAATATATTGTGATGTCATAATGCGGATACATTATGACGTCATAATACATTTTGACGTCATAGTGTATACTAATTATGATGTCATCATATACTGTGACGTCATAATACATGCTCATGATGCTCCAGTAGATGTGACACAAATTGGGGTAAGAGAAATTGCTCAAAATACCTGCAAATTGCGCTCTCATAATGTATTGTGATGTCATAATGCGGATACATTATGACATCATAATACATTATGACGTCATAGTGCATAGTAATTATGATGTCATCATATACTGTGACGTCATAATACATGCTCATGATGCTCCAGTAGATGTGACAAAAATTGGGGTAAGAGAAATTGCTCATAATACCTGCAAATTGCGCTCTCATAATATATTGTGATATCATAATGCGGATACATTATGACGTCATAATACATTGTGACGTCATAGTGCATACTAATTATGATGTCATCATATACTGTGACGTCATATTACATGCTCATGATGCTCCAATAGATGTGACTCAAATTGGGGTAAGAGAAATTGCTCATAATACCTGCAAATTGCGCTCCATAATATATTGTGATGTCATAACGCGGATACATTATGACGTCATAATACATTGTGATGTCATAGTGCATACTAATTATGATGTCATCATATAATGTGACATCATAATACATGCTCATGATGCTCCAGTAGATGTGACACAAATTGGTGTAAGAGAAATTGCTCATGATACCTGCAAATAGCGCTCTCATAATATATTGTGATGTCATAATGCGGATACATTATGACGTCATAATACATTGTGACATCATAGTGCATACTAATTAAGATGTCATCATATACTGTGACATCATAATACATGCTCATGATCCTCCTGTAGATGTGACAAAAATTGTGGTAAGCGAAATTGCTCATAATATCTGCAAATTGCGCTCTAATAATATATTGTGATGTCATAATTCGGATACATTATGACGTCATAATACATTGTGACGTCATAGTGCATACTAATTATGAGGTCATCATATACTGTGACGTCATAATACATGCTCATGATGCTCCAGTAGATGTGACACAAATTGGGGTAAGAGAAATTGCTCATAATACCTGCAAATTGCGCTCTCATAATGTATTGAGATGTCATATTGCGGATAGATTATGACGTCATAATACATGGTGACGCAATAGTGCATACTAATTATGATGTCATCATATACTGTGACGTCATAATACCTGCTCATGATGCTCCAGTAGATGTGACACAAATTGCGGTAAGCAAAATTGCTCATAATACCTGCAAATTGCGCTCTCATAATATATTGTGATGTCATAATGCGGATAAATTTGACGTCATAATACATTGTGACGTCATAGTGCATACTAATTATGATGTCATCATATACTGTGATGTCATAGAACATGCTCATGATGCTCCAGTAGATGTGACACAAATTGGGGTAAGAGAATTTGCTCATAATACCTGCAAATCGCACTCTCATAATATTTTGTGATGTCATAATGCGGATACATTATGATGTCATAATACATTGTGACGTCATAGTGCATACTTATTATGATGTCATCATATGCTGTGACATCATAATACATGCTCATGAGGCTCCAGTAGATGTGACACAAATTGGGGTAAGAGAAATTGCTCATAATACCTGCAAATAACGCTCTCATAATATATTGTGATGTCATAATGCGGATACATTATGACATTTTAATTCATTGTGACATCATAGTGCATACTAATTAAGATATCATCGTATGCTGTGACATCATAATACATGCTCATGATGCTCCAGTAGATGTGACACAAATTGGGGTAAGAGAAATTGCTCATAATACCTGCAAATTGCACTCTCATAATATATTGTGATGTCATAACCCGCACACATTATGACGTCGTAATACATTGTGACGTCATAGTGCATACTAACTATGATGTCATCATATACTGTGACGTCATAATACATGCTCATGATGCTCCAGTAGATGTGACACAAATTGGGGTAAGAGAAATTGCTCATAATACCTGCAAATTGCGCTCCATAATATATTGTGATGTCATAATGCGGATACATTATGACATCATAATACATTGTGATGTCATAGTGAATACTAATTATGATGTCATCGTATAAAGTGACGTCATAATACATGCTCATGATGCTCCAGTAGATATGACACAAATTGGGGTTGGAGAAATTGCTCGTGATACCTGCAAATTGCGCTCTCATAATATATTGTGATGTCATAATGCGGATACATTATGACGTCATAATTCATTGTGAAATCATAGTGCATACTAATTAAGATGTCATCATATACTGTGACGTCATAATACATGCTCATGATGCTCCAGTAGATGTGACACAAAATGTGGTAAGCGAAATTGCTCATAATACCTGCAAATTGCGCTCTCATAATATATTGTGATGTCATAATGCGGATACATTATGACGTCATAATACATTGTGACGTCATAGTGCATACTAATTATGATGTCATCATATACTGTGATGTCATAGAACATGCTGATGATGCTCCAGTAGATGTGACACAAATTGGGGTAAGAGAAATTGCTCATAATACCTGCAAATCGCACTCTCATAATATTTTGTGATGTCATAATGCGGATACATTATGATGTAATAATACATTGTGACGTCATAGTGCATACTTATTATGATGTCATCATATGCTGTGACGTCATAATACATGCTCATGAGGCTCCAGTAGATGTGACACAAATTGGGGTAAGAGAAATTGCTCATAATACCTGCAAATTGCACTCTCATAATATATTGTGATGTCATAACGCGGAGACATTATGACGTCGTAATACATTGTGACGTCATAGTGCATACTAACTATGATGTCATCATATACTGTGACGTCATAATACATGCTCATGATGCTCCAGTAGATGTGACACAAATCGGGGTAAGAGAAATTGCTCATAATACCTGCAAATTGCGCTCCATAATATATTGTGATGTCATAATGCGGATACATTATGACGTCATAATACATTGTGATGTCATAGTGAATACTAATTATGATGTCATCATATAAAGTGACATCATAATACATGCTCATGATGCTCCAGTAGATGTGACACATATTGGGGTTGGAGAAATTGCTCATGATACCTGCAAATTGCGCTCTCATAATATATTGTGATGTCATAATGCGGATACATTATGACGTCATAATTCATTGTGAAATCATAGTGCATACTAATTAAGATGTCATCATATACTGTGACGTCATAATACATGCTCATGATGCTCCAGTAGATGTGACACAAATTGTGGTAAGCGAAATTGCTCATAATACCTGCAAATTCCGCTCTCATAATATATTGTGATGTCATAACGCGGATACATGATGACGTCATAACACATTGTGACGTCATAGTGCAAACTAATTATGATGTCATCATATACTGTGACATCATAATACATGCTCATGATGCTCCAGTAGATGTGACAAAAATTGGGTAAGAGAAATTGCTCATAATACCTGCATGTTGCGCTCTCATAATATATTGTGATGTCATAATGCGGATACATTATGACGTCATAATATATTGTGACGTCATAGTGCATACTAATTATGATGTCAACATATACTGTGACATCATAATACATGCTCATGTTGCTCCAGTAGATGTGACACAAATTGGGGTAAGAGAAATTGCTCATAATACCTGCAAATTGCGCTCTACTAATATATTATGATGTCATAATGCGGATACATTATGACATCATAATACATTGTGACATCATAGTGCATACTAATTATGATGTCATCATATACTGTGACGTCATAATACATGCTCATGATGCTCCAGTAGATGTGACACAAATTGGGGTAAGAGAAATTGCTCATAATACCTGCAAATTGCGCTCTCATAATATATTGTGATGTCATATTGCGGATACATTATGACGTCATAATTCATTGTGATGTCATACTGCATACTAATTATCATGTCATCATATGCTGTGACGTCATAATACATGCTCATGATGCTCCATTAGATGTCACACAATTTGTGGTAAGAGAAATTGCTCATAGTACCTGCAAAATGCACTCTAAGTATATATTGTGATGTCATATTGCGGATACATTATGACATCATAATACATTGTGACGTCATAGTGCATACTAATTATGATGTCATCATGTACTGTGATGTCATAATACATGCTCATGATGGTCCAGCAGATGTGACACAAATTGGGGTAAGAGAAATTGATCATAATACCTGCAAATTGCGCTCTCATAATATATTGTGATGTCATAATGCGGATACATTATGACGTCATAATACATTTTGACGTCATAGTGTATACTAATTATGATGTCATCATATACTGTGACGTCATAATACATGCTCATGATGCTCCAGTAGATGTGACACAAATTGGGGTAAGAGAAATTGCTCAAAATACCTGCAAATTGCGCTCTCATAATGTATTGTGATGTCATAATGCGGATACATTATGACATCATAATACATTATGACGTCATAGTGCATAGTAATTATGATGTCATCATATACTGTGACGTCATAATACATGCTCATGATGCTCCAGTAGATGTGACAAAAATTGGGGTAAGAGAAATTGCTCATAATACCTGCAAATTGCGCTCTCATAATATATTGTGATATCATAATGCGGATACATTATGACGTCATAATACATTGTGACGTCATAGTGCATACTAATTATGATGTCATCATATACTGTGACGTCATATTACATGCTCATGATGCTCCAATAGATGTGACTCAAATTGGGGTAAGAGAAATTGCTCATAATACCTGCAAATTGCGCTCCATAATATATTGTGATGTCATAACGCGGATACATTATGACGTCATAATACATTGTGATGTCATAGTGCATACTAATTATGATGTCATCATATAATGTGACATCATAATACATGCTCATGATGCTCCAGTAGATGTGACACAAATTGGTGTAAGAGAAATTGCTCATGATACCTGCAAATAGCGCTCTCATAATATATTGTGATGTCATAATGCGGATACATTATGACGTCATAATACATTGTGACATCATAGTGCATACTAATTAAGATGTCATCATATACTGTGACATCATAATACATGCTCATGATCCTCCTGTAGATGTGACAAAAATTGTGGTAAGCGAAATTGCTCATAATATCTGCAAATTGCGCTCTAATAATATATTGTGATGTCATAATTCGGATACATTATGACGTCATAATACATTGTGACGTCATAGTGCATACTAATTATGAGGTCATCATATACTGTGACGTCATAATACATGCTCATGATGCTCCAGTAGATGTGACACAAATTGGGGTAAGAGAAATTGCTCATAATACCTGCAAATTGCGCTCTCATAATGTATTGAGATGTCATATTGCGGATAGATTATGACGTCATAATACATGGTGACGCAATAGTGCATACTAATTATGATGTCATCATATACTGTGACGTCATAATACCTGCTCATGATGCTCCAGTAGATGTGACACAAATTGCGGTAAGCAAAATTGCTCATAATACCTGCAAATTGCGCTCTCATAATATATTGTGATGTCATAATGCGGATAAATTTGACGTCATAATACATTGTGACGTCAAAGTGCATACTAATTATGATGTCATCATATACTGTGATGTCATAGAACATGCTCATGATGCTCCAGTAGATGTGACACAAATTGGGGTAAGAGAATTTGCTCATAATACCTGCAAATCGCACTCTCATAATATTTTGTGATGTCATAATGCGGATACATTATGATGTCATAATACATTGTGACGTCATAGTGCATACTTATTATGATGTCATCATATGCTGTGACATCATAATACATGCTCATGAGGCTCCAGTAGATGTGACACAAATTGGGGTAAGAGAAATTGCTCATAATACCTGCAAATAACGCTCTCATAATATATTGTGATGTCATAATGCGGATACATTATGACATTTTAATTCATTGTGACATCATAGTGCATACTAATTAAGATATCATCGTATGCTGTGACATCATAATACATGCTCATGATGCTCCAGTAGATGTGACACAAATTGGGGTAAGAGAAATTGCTCATAATACCTGCAAATTGCACTCTCATAATATATTGTGATGTCATAACCCGCACACATTATGACGTCGTAATACATTGTGACGTCATAGTGCATACTAACTATGATGTCATCATATACTGTGACGTCATAATACATGCTCATGATGCTCCAGTAGATGTGACACAAATTGGGGTAAGAGAAATTGCTCATAATACCTGCAAATTGCGCTCCATAATATATTGTGATGTCATAATGCGGATACATTATGACATCATAATACATTGTGATGTCATAGTGAATACTAATTATGATGTCATCGTATAAAGTGACGTCATAATACATGCTCATGATGCTCCAGTAGATATGACACAAATTGGGGTTGGAGAAATTGCTCGTGATACCTGCAAATTGCGCTCTCATAATATATTGTGATGTCATAATGCGGATACATTATGACGTCATAATTCATTGTGAAATCATAGTGCATACTAATTAAGATGTCATCATATACTGTGACGTCATAATACATGCTCATGATGCTCCAGTAGATGTGACACAAAATGTGGTAAGCGAAATTGCTCATAATACCTGCAAATTGCGCTCTCATAATATATTGTGATGTCATAATGCGGATACATTATGACGTCATAATACATTGTGACGTCATAGTGCATACTAATTATGATGTCATCATATACTGTGATGTCATAGAACATGCTGATGATGCTCCAGTAGATGTGACACAAATTGGGGTAAGAGAAATTGCTCATAATACCTGCAAATCGCACTCTCATAATATTTTGTGATGTCATAATGCGGATACATTATGATGTAATAATACATTGTGACGTCATAGTGCATACTTATTATGATGTCATCATATGCTGTGACGTCATAATACATGCTCATGAGGCTCCAGTAGATGTGACACAAATTGGGGTAAGAGAAATTGCTCATAATACCTGCAAATTGCACTCTCATAATATATTGTGATGTCATAACGCGGAGACATTATGACGTCGTAATACATTGTGACGTCATAGTGCATACTAACTATGATGTCATCATATACTGTGACGTCATAATACATGCTCATGATGCTCCAGTAGATGTGACACAAATCGGGGTAAGAGAAATTGCTCATAATACCTGCAAATTGCGCTCCATAATATATTGTGATGTCATAATGCGGATACATTATGACGTCATAATACATTGTGATGTCATAGTGAATACTAATTATGATGTCATCATATAAAGTGATGTCATAATACATGCTCATGATGCTCCAGTAGATGTGACACAAATTGTGGCTGGAGAAATTGCTCATGATACCTGCAAATTGCGCTCTCATAATATATTGTGATGTCATAATGCGGATACATTATGACGTCATAATTCATTGTGAAATCATAGTGCATACTAATTAAGATGTCATCATATACTGGGACGTCATAATACATGCTCATGATGCTCCAGTAGATGTGACAAAAATTGGGGTAAGAGAAACTGCTCATAAAACCTGCAAATCTCGCTCTCATAATATTTCGTGATGTCATAATGCGGATACATTATGACGTCATAATACATTGTGACGTCATAGTGCATAATTATTATGATGTCATCATATGCTGTGATGTCATAATACATGCTCATGATGCTCCAGTAGATGTGACACAAATTGGGGTAAGAGAAATTGCTCATAATACCTGCAAATTGCGCTCTCATAATATATTGTGATGTCTTAATGCGGATACATTATGACATTTTAATTCATTGTGACGTTATAGTGCATACTAATTAAGATGTCATCATATAGTGTGACGTCATAATACATGCTCATGATGCTCCAGTAGATGTGACACAAATTGGGGTAAGAGAAATTGCTCATAATACCTGCAAATTGCGCTCTCATAATATATTGTGATGTCATAACGCGGACATATTATGACGTCAAAATACATTGTGACGTCATAGTGCATACTAATTATGATGTCGTCATATGCTGTGACGTCATAATACATGCTCATGATGCTCCAGTAGATGTGACTCAAATTGGGGTAAGAGAAATTGCTCATAATACCTGCAAATTGCGCTCCATAATATATTGTGATGTCATAACGCGGATACATTATGACGTCATAATACATTGTGATGTCATAGTGCATACTAATTATGATGTCATCATATAAAGTGACGTAATAATACATGCTCATGATGCTCCAGTAGATGTGACACAAATTGCTGTAAGAGAAATTGCTCATGATACCGGCAAATTGCGCTCTCATAATGTATTGTGATGTCATATTGCGGATAGATTATGACGTCATAATACATGGTGACGCAATAGTGCATACTAATTATGATGTCATCATATACTGTGATGTCATAATACATGCTCATGATGCTCCAGTAGATGTGACACAAATTGCGGTAAGCAAAATTGCTCATAATACCTGCAAATTGCGCTCTCATAATATATTGTGATGTCATAATGCGGATACATTATGACGTCATAATACATTGTGACGTCATAGTGCATACTAATTATGATGTCATCATATACTGTGATGTCATAGAACATGCTCATGATGCTCCAGTAGATGTGACACAAATTGGGGTAAGAGAAATTGCTCATAATACCTGCAAATCGCACTCTCATAATATTTTGTGATGTCATAATGCGGATACATTATGATGTCATAATACATTGTGACGTCATAGTGCATACTTATTATGATGTCATCATATGCTGTGACGTCATAATACATGCTCATGAGGCTCCAGTAGATGTGACACAAATTGGGGTAAGAGAAATTGCTCATAATACCTGCAAATAACGCTCTCATAATATATTGTGATGTCATAATGCGGATACATTATGACATTTTAATTCATTGTGACATCATAGTGCATACTAATTAAGATATCATCGTATGCTGTGACATCATAATACATGCTCATGATGCTCCAGTAGATGTGACACAAATTGGGGTAAGAGAAATTGCTCATAATACCTGCAAATTGCACTCTCGTAATATATTGTGATGTCATAACGCGCACACATTATGACGTCGTAATACATTGTGACGTCATAGTGCATACTAACTATGATGTCATCATATACTGTGACGTCATAATACATGCTCATGATGCTCCAGTAGATGTGACACAAATTGGGGTAAGAGAAATTGCTCATAATACCTGCAAATTGCGCTCCATAATATATTGTGATGTCATAATGCGGATACATTATGACATCATAATATATTGTGATGTCATAGTGAATACTAATTATGATGTCATCGTATAAAGTGACGTCATAATACATGCTCATGATGCTCCAGTAGATGTGACACAAATTGGGGTTGGAGAAATTGCTCATGATACCTGCAAATTGCGCTCTCATAATATATTGTGATGTCATAATGCGGATATATTATGACGTCATAATTCATTGTGAAATCATAGTGCATACTAATTAAGATGTCATCATATACTGTGACGTCATAATACATGCTCATGATGCTCCAGTAGATGTGACACAAAATGTGGTAAGCGAAATTGCTCATAATACCTGCAAATTGCGCTCTCATAATATATTGTGATGTCATAATGCGGATACATTATGACGTCATAATACATTGTGACGTCATAGTGCATACGAATTATGATGTCATCATATACTGTGACATCATAATACATGCTCATGATGCTCCAGTAGATGTGACACAAATTGGGTAAGAGAAATTGCTCATAATACCTGCATGTTGCGCTCTCATAATATATTGTGATGTCATAATGCGGATACATTATGACGTCATAATACATTTTGACGTCATAGTGTATACTAATTATGATGTCATCATATACTGTGACGTCATAATACATGCTCATGATGCTCCAGTAGATGTGACACAAATTGGGGTAAGAGAAATTGCTCAAAATACCTGCAAATTGCGCTCTCATAATGTATTGTGATGTCATAATGCAGATACATTATGACATCATAATACATTGTGACATAATAGTGCATACTAATTATGATGTCATCATATGCTGTGATGTCATAATACATGCTCATGATGCTCCAGTAGATGTGACACAAATTGGGGTAAGAGAAATTGCTCATAATACCTGCAAATTGCGCTCTACTAATATATTATGATGTCATAATGCGGATACATTATGACATCATAATACATTGTGACATCATAGTGCATACTAATTATGATGTCATCATATACTGTGACGTCATAATACATGCTCATGATGCTCCAGTAGATGTGAAACAAATTGGGGTAAGAGAAATTGCTCATAATACCTGCAAATTGCGCTCTCATAATATATTGTGATGTCATATTGCGGATACATTATGACGTCATAATACATTGTGACGTCATAGTGCATACTAATTATGATGTCATCATATACTGTGATGTCATAGTACATGCTCATGATGCTCCAGTAGATGTGACACAAATTGGGGTAAGAGAAATTGCTCATAATACCTGCAAATTGCACTCTCAAAATATTTCGTGATGTCATAATGCGGATACATTATGACGTCATAATACATTGTGACGTCATAGTGCATACTAATTATGATGTCATCATAGGCTGTGATGTCATAATACATGCTCATGATGCTCCAGTAGATGTGAAACAAATTGGGGTAAGAGAAATTGCTCATAATACCTGCAAATTGCGCTCTCATAATATATTGTGATGTCATAACGCGGATACATTATGACGTCATAATACATTGTGACGTCATAGTGCATACTAATTATGAGGTCATCATATACTGTGAAGTCATAATACTTGCTCATGATGCTCCAGTAGATGTGACACAAATTGGGGTAAGAGAAATTGCTCATAATACCTGCAAATTGCGATCTCATAATATATTGTGATGATATAACGTGGATATATTATGACGTCATAATACATTGTGACGTCATAGTGCATACTAATTATGATGTCATCATATACTGTGACGTCATAATACATGCTCATGTTGCTCCAGTAGATGTGACACAAATTGGGGTAAGATTAATTGCTCATAATACCTGCAAATTGCGCTCTCATAATATATTGTGATGTCATAACGCGGATACATGATGACGTCATACTGTATAGTATTTATGATGTCATCATATACAGTGACGTCATAATACATGCTTATGATGCTCCAATAGAAGTGACACAAATTGGGGTAAGAGAAATTGCTCATAATACCTGCAAATTGCGCTCTCATAATATATTGTGTTGTCATAACGTGGATACATTTTGACGTCATAATACATTGTGACGTCATAGTGCATACTAATTATGATGTCATCATATACTGTGACATCATATTACATGCTCATGATGCTCCAATAGATGTGACACAAATTGGGGTAAGAGAAATTCCTCATAATTCCTGCAAATTGCCCTCTCATAATATATTGTGATGTCAAAATGCGGATGCATTATGACGTCATAATACATTGTGAGGTCATACTGCATACTAATTATGATGTCATCATATACGGTGACGTCATAATACATGCTCATGATGCTCCAGTAGATGTGACACAAATTGGGGTAAGAGAAATTGCTCATAATACCTGCAAATTGCGCTCTCATAATATATTGTGATGTCATAATGCGCATACATTATGACGTCATAATGCATTGTGACGTCATAGTGCATACTAATTATGATGTCATCATATACTGTGACGTCATAATACATGTCATGATGCTCCAGTAGATGTGACAGAAATTGGGGTAAGCGAAATTGCTCATAATACCTGCAAATTGCGCTCTCATAATATATTGTGATGTCATAATTCGGATCCATTATGACGGCATAATACATTGTGACGTCATAGTGCATACTAATTATGATGTCATCATATACTGTGACGTCATAATACTTGCTCATGATGCTCCAGTAGATGTGACACAAATTGGGGTAAGAGAAATTGCTCATAATACCTGCATGTTGCGCTCTCATAATATATTGTGATGTCATAATGCAGATACATTATGACGTCATAATATATTGTGACGTCATAGTGCATACTAATTATGATGTCATCATATACTGTGATGTCATAGTACATGCTCATGATGCTCCAGTAGATGTGACACATATTGGGGTAAGAGAAATTGCTCATAATACCTGCAAATTGCGCTCTCATAATATTTTGTGATGTCAAAATGCGGATACATTATGACGTCATAATACATTGTGACGTCATAGTGCATACTAATTATGATGTCATCATATGCTGTGACGTCATAAGGCATGCTCATGATGCTCCATTAGATGTGACACAAATTGGGGTAAGAGAAATTGCTCATAATACATGCAAATTGCGCTCTCATAATATACTGTGATGTCATAACGCGGAAACATTATGACGTCATAACACATTGTCAGGTCATAGTGCATACTAATTATGCTGTCATCATATACTGTGACGTCATAATACATGCTCATGATGCTCCAGTAGATGTGACACATATTGGGGTAAGAGAAATTCCTCATAATACCTGCAAATTGCGTTCCAATAATATATTGTGATGTCAAAAGGCGGATACATTATGACGTCATAATACATTGTGACATCATAGTGCATACTAGCTATGATGTCATCTTATGCTGTGACGTCATAATACATGCTCTTGATGCTCCTGGTGATGTGACACAAATTGGGGTAAGAGAAATTGCTCATAATACCTGCAAACTGCGCTCTCATAATATATTGTGATGTAATAATGCGGATCCATTATGACGTCATAATACATTGTGACGTCATAGTGCGTACTAATTATGATGTCATCATATACTGTGACGTCATAATACATGCTCATGATGCTCCAGTAGATCTGACACAAATTGAGGTAAGAGAAATTGCTCCTAATACCTGCAAATTGCGCTCTCATAATATATTGTGATGTCATAATGCGGATATATTATGACATCGTAATACATTGTGACGTCATAGTGTATACTAATTATGATGTCATCATATACTGTGACATCATAATACATGCTCATGATGCTCCAGTAGATGTGACACAAACTGGGTTAAGCGAAATTGCTCATAATACCTGCTAATTGCGCTCTCATAATATATTGTGATGTCATAATGCGGATACATTATGACGTCATAATACATTGTGACGTCATAGTGCATACTAATTATGATGTCATCATATACTGTGACGTCATATTACATGCTCATGATGCTCCAATAGATGTGACACAAATTGGGGTAAGAGAAATTGCTCATAATTCCTGCAAATTGCGCTCTCCTAATATATTGTGATGTCAAAATGCGGATACGTTTTGATGTCATAATACATTGTGAGGTCATACTGCATACTAATTATGATGTCATCATATACGGTGACATCATAATACATGCTCATGATGCTCCAGTAGATGTGACACAAATTGGGGTAAGAGAAATTGCTCATAATACCTGCAAATTGCGCTCTCATAATATATTGTGATGTCATAATGCGGATACACTATGACGTCATAATACATTGTGACGTCATAGTGCATACTAATTATGATGTCATCATATACTGTGACGTCATAATACATGCTCATGATGCTCCAATAGATGTGACACAAATTGGGGTAAGCGAAATTGCACATAATACCTACAAATTGCGCTCTCATAATATATTGTGATGTCATAATGCGGATCCATTATGACGTCATAATACATTGTGACGTCATAGTGCATACTAATTATGATGTCATCATATACTGTGACGTCATAATACATGCTCATGATGCTCCAGTAGATGTGACACAAATTGTGGTAAGGGAAATTGCTCATAATACCTGCAAATTGCACTCTTATAATATTTTGTGATGTCATAATGCGGATACATTATGACGTCATAATACATTGTGACGTCATAGTGCATACTAATTATGATGTCATCATATGCTGTGACGTCATAATACATGCTCATGATGCTCCAGTAGATGTGACACAAATTGGGGTAAGAGAAATTGCTCATAATACCTGCAAATTGCGCTCTCATAATATATTGTGATGTTATAATGCGGATACATTATGACGTCATATTACACTGTGACGTCATACTGCATACTAATTATGATGTCATCATATACTGTGACGTCATAATACATGCTTATGATGCTCCAGTAGAAGTGACACAAATTGGGGTAAGAGAAATTGCTCATAATACCTGCAAATTGAGCTCTCATAATATATTGTGATGTCATAATGCTGATAAATTATGATGTCATAACACATTGTGACGTCATAGTGCATACTAATTATGATGTCATCATATACTGTGACGTCATAATACACGCTCATGATGCTCCAGTAGTTGTGACACAAATTGGGGTAAGAGAAATTGCTCATAATACCTGCAAATTGCGCTCTCATAATATATTGTGATGTCATAACGCGGATACATTATGACGTCATAATACATTGTGACGTCATAGTGCATACTAATTATGATGTCATCATATACTGTGACGTCATAATACATGCTCATGATGCTACAGTAGGTGTGACAAAAATTGGGGTAAGAGAAATTTCTCATAATACCTGCAAATTGCGCTCTCATAATATATTGTGATGTCATAATGCGGATACATTATGACTTCATAATACATTGTGACGTCATAGTGCATACTAATTATGATGTCACCATATACTGCGACGTCATAATACATGCTCATGATGCTCCAGTAGATGTGACACAAATTGGGGTAAGAGAAATTGCTCATAATACCTGCAAATTGCGCTCTCATAATATATTGTGATGTCATGACGTGGATACATGATGACGTCATAACACATTGTGACGTCATAGTGCATACTAATTATGATGTCATCATATACTGTGACGTCATAATACATGCTCATGATGCTCCAGTAGATGTGACACAAATTGGGGTAAGAGAAATTGCTCATAATACCTGCAAATTGCGCTCTAATAATATATTGTGATGTCAAAACGCAGATACATTATGACGTCATTATACATTGTGACGTCATAGTGCATACTAATTATGATGTCATCATATACTGTGACGTCATAATACATGCTTATGATGCTCCAGTAGATGTGACACAAATTGGGGTAAGCGAAATTGCTCGTAATACCTGCAAATTGCGCTCTCATAATATATTGTGATGTCATAACGCAGATATATTATGATGACATAATACATAGTGACGTCATAGTGCATACTAATTGTGATGTCATCATATACTGTGACGTCATAATACATGCTCATGATGCTCCAGTAGATGTGACACAAATTGGGGTAAGAGAAATTGCTCATAATACCTGCAAATTGCACTCTCATAATATTTTGTGATGTCATAATGCGGATACATTATGACGTCATAATACATTGTGACGTCACAGTGCATACTAATTATGATGTCATCATATGCTGTGACGTCATAATACATGCTCATGATGCTCCAGTAGATGTGACACAAATTGGGGTAAGAGAAATTGATCATAATACCTGCAAATTGCGCTCTCATAATATATTGTGATGTTATAATGCGGATACATTATGACGTCATATTACACTGTGACGTCATACTGCATACTAATTATGATGTCATCATATACTGTGACGTCATAATACATGCTTATGATGCTCCAGTAGAAGTGACACAAATTGGGGTAAGAGAAATTGCTCATAATACCTGCAAATTGAGCTCTCATAATATATTGTGATGTCATAATGCTGATAAATTATGATGTCATAATACATTGTGACGTCATAGTGCATACTAATTATGATGTCATCATATACTGTGACGTCATAATACATGCTCATGATGCTCCAGTAGTTGTGACACAAATTGGGGTAAGAGAAATTGCTCATAATACCTGCAAATTGCGCTCTCATAATATATTGTGATGTCATAACGCGGATACATTATGACGTCATAATACATTGTGACGTCATAGTGCATACTAATTATGATGTCATCATATACTGTGACGTCATAATACATGCTCATGAAGCTACAGTAGGTGTGACAAAAATTGGGGTAAGAGAAATTTCTGATAATACCTGCAAATTGCGCTCTCATAATATATTGTGATGTCATAATGCGGATACATTATGACGTCATAATACATTGCGACGTCATAGTGCATACTAAATATGATGTCACCATATACTGCGACGTCATAATACATGCTCATGATGCTCCAGTAGATGTGACACAAATTGGGGTAAGAGAAATTGCTCATAATACCTGCAAATTGCGCTCTCATAATATATTGTGATGTCATGACGCGGATACATGATGACGTCATAACACATTGTGACGTCATAGTGCATACTAATTATGATGTCATCATATACTGTGACGTCATAATACATGCTCATGATGCTCCAGTAGATGTGACACAAATTGGGGTAAGAGAAATTGCTCATAATACCTGCAAATTGCGCTCTAATAATATATTGTGATGTCAAAACGCAGATACATTATGACGTCATTATACATTGTGACGTCATAGTGCATACTAATCATGATGTCATCATATACTGTGACGTCATAATACATGCTCATGATGCTGAAGTAGATGTGACACAAATTGGGGTAAGAGAAATTGCTCATAATACCTGCAAATTGCGCTCTCATAATATATTGTTATGTCATAATGTGGATACACTATGACGTCATAATACATTGTGACGTCATAGTGCATACAAATTATGATGTCATCATATACTGTGACGTCATACTACATGCTCATGATGCTCCAGTAGATGTGACACAAATTGGGGTAAGCGAAATTGCTCATAATACCAATAAATTGCGCTCTCATAATCTATTGTGATGTCATAATGCGGATCCATTATGACGTCATAATACATTGTGACGTCATAGTGCATACTAATTATGATGTCATATTCTGTGACGTCATAATACATGCTCATCATGCTCCAGTAGATGTGATACAAATTGGGGTAAGAGAAATTGCTCATAATACATGCAAATTGCACTCTCATAATATTTTGTGATGTCATAATGCGGATACATTATGACGTCATAATACATTGTGAGGTCATAGTGTATACTAATTATGATGTCATCATATGCTGTGACGTAATAATACATGCTCATGATGCTCCAGTAGATGTGACACAAATTGGGGTAAGAGAAATTGCTCATAATACCTGCAAATTGCGCTCTCATAATATATTGTGATGTTATAATGCGGATACATTATGACGTCATATTAAACTGTGACGTCATACTGCATACTAATTATGATGTCATCATATACTGTGACGTCATAATACATGCTTATGATGCTCCAGTAGAAGTGACACAAATTGGGGTAAGCGAAAATGCTCATAATACCTGCAAATTGCGCTCTCATAATATATTGTGATGTCATAACGCGGATATATTATGATGACATAATACATAGTGACGTCATAGTGCATACTAATTGTGATGTCATCATATACTGTGACGTCATATTACATGCTCATGATGCTCCAATAGATGTGACAGAAATTGGGGTAAGAGAAATTGCTCATAATTCCTGCAAAATGCGCTCTCATAATATACTGTGATGTCAAAATGTGGATACATTATGACGTCATAATATATTGTGAGGTCATACTGCATACTAATTATGTTGTCATCATATACGGTGACATCATAATACATGCTCATGATGCTCCAGTAGATGTGACACAAATTTGGGTAAGAGAAATTGCTCATAATACCTGCAAATTGCGCTCTCATAATATATTGTGATGTCATAATGCGGATCCATTATGACATCATAATACATTTTGACGTCATAGTGCATACTAATTATGATGTCACCATTTACTGTGACGTCATAATACATGCTCATGATGCTCCAGTAGATGTGACACAAATTGGGTTAAGAGAAATTGCTCATAATACCTACAAATTGCGCTCTCATAATATATTGTGATGTCATAACGCGGATACATGATGACGTCATATCACATTGTGACGTCATAATGCATACTAATTATGATGTCATCATATACTGTGACGTCATAATACATGCTCATGATGCTCCATTACATGTGACACAAATTGGAGTAAGCGAAATTTCTGATAATACCTGCAAATTGCGCTCTCATAATATATTGTGATGTTATAATGCAGATACATTATGACATCATAATACATTGTGACGTCATAGTGTTTACTAATTATGATGTCATCATATACTGTGATGTAATAATACATGCTCAGGATGATCCAGTAGATGTGACACAAATTGGGGTAATAGAAATTGCTCATAATACCTGCAAATTGCGCTCTCATAATATATTGTGATGTCATAATGCAGGCACATTATGACGTCATAATACATTGTGACGTCATAGTGCATAATTATTATG
The DNA here is from genome assembly GCF_030222135.1 of Aotus nancymaae. NCBI lineage: Eukaryota > Metazoa > Chordata > Mammalia > Primates > Aotidae > Aotus > Aotus nancymaae. The sequence goes on along the minus strand of NW_026988499.1, from coordinate 11,978,466 downwards.
ATGTCATCATATACTGTGATGTCATAGTACAAGCTCATGATGCTCCAGTAGATGTGACATAAATTGGGGTAAGAGAAATTGCTCATAATACCTGCAAATTGCGCTCTCCAAATATTTTGTGATGTCATAATGCGGATACATTATGACGTCAGAATACATTGTGACGTCATAGTGCATACTAATTATGATGTCATCATATGCTGTGACGTCATAATACATGCTCATGATGCTCCAGTAGATGTGACACAAATTGAGGTAAGAGAAATTGCTCATAATACCTGCAAATTGCGCTCTCTTAATATATTGTGATGTCATAATGCGGATACATTATGACGTCATATTACACTGTGACGTCATACTGCATACTAATTATGATGTCATCATATACAGTGACGTCATAATACATGCTTATGATGCTCCAGTAGAAGTGACACAAATTGGGGTAAGAGAAATTGCTCATAATACCTGCAAATTGAGCTCTCATAATATATTGTGATGTCATAATGCTGATAAATTATGATGTCATAATACATTGTGACGTCATAGTGCATATTAATTATGATGTCATCATATACTGTGACGTCATAATACATGCTCATGATGCTCCAGTAGTTGTGACACAAATTGGGGTAAGAGAAATTGCTCATAATACCTGCAAATTGCGCTCTCATAATATATTGTGATGTCATAACTCGGATACATTATGATGTCATAATACACTGTGACGTCATACTGCATACTAATTATGATGTCACCATATACTGTGACGTCATAATACATGCTAATGATGCTCCAGTAGATGTGACACAAATTGGGGTAAGAGAAATTGCTCATAATACCTGCAAATTGCGCTCTCATAATATATTGTGATGTCATAATGCGGATACATTATGACGTCATAATACACTGTGACGTCATACTGTATACTAATTATGATGTCATCATATATGGTGACGTCATAATACATGCTCATGATGCTCCAGTAGATGTGACACATATTGGGGTAAGTGAAATTGCTCATAATACCTGCAAATTGCGCTCTCATAATATACTGTGATGTCATGACGTGGATAAATTATGACGTCATAAAACATTGTGACATCATAGTGCATACTAGTTATGATGTCATCTTATGCTGTGACATCATAATACATGCTCATGATGCTCCAGTAGATGTGACACAAATTGGGGTAAGAGAAATTGGTCATAATACCTGCAAATTGCGCTCTCATAATATATTGTGATGTCAAAATGCGGATATATTATGACGTCATAATACATTGTGGCGTCATAGTGTATACTAATTATGATGTCATCATATACTGTGACGTCATAATACATGCTCATGATGCTCCAGTAGATGTGACACAATTTGGGGTAAGCGAAATTGCTCATAATACCTGCAAATTGGGCTCTCATAATATATTGTGATGTCATAATGCGGATACACTATGACGTCATAATACATTGTGACGTCATAGTGCATACTAATTATGATGTCATCATATACTGTGACGTCATAATACATGCTCATGATGCTCCAATAGATGTGACACAAATTGGGGTAAGCGAAATTGCTCATAATACCTACAAATTGCGCTCTCATAATATATTGTGATGTCATAATGCGGATCCATTATGACGTCATAATACATTGTGACGTCATAGTGCATACTAATTATGATGTCATCATATACTGTGACGTCATAATACATGCTCATGATGCTCCAGTAGATGTGACACAAATTGGGGTAAGAGAAATTGCTCATAATACCTGCAAATTGCGCTCTAATAATATATTGTGATGTCAAAACGCAGATACATTATGACGTCATTATACATTGTGACGTCATAGAGCATACTAATTATGATGTCATCATATACTGTGACGTCATAATACATGCTTATGATGCTCCAGTAGATGTGACACAAATTGGGGTAAGCGAAATTGCTCATAATACCTGCAAATTGCGCTCTCATAATATATTGTGATGTCATAACGCAGATATATTATGATGACATAATACATAGTGACGTCATAGTGCATACTAATTGTGATGTCATCATATACTGTGACGTCATAATACATGCTCATGATGCTCCAGTAGATGTGACACAAATTGGGGTAAGAGAAATTGCTCATAATACCTGCAAATTGCACTCTCATAATATTTTGTGATGTCATAATGCGGATACATTATGACGTCATAATACATTGTGACGTCATAGTGCATACTAATTATGATGTCATCATATGCTGTGACGTCATAATACATGCTCATGATTCTCCAGTAGATGTGACACAAATTGGGGTAAGAGAAATTGATCATAATACCTGCAAATTGCGCTCTCATAATATATTGTGATGTTGTAATGCGGATACATTATGACGTCATATTACACTGTGACGTCATACTGCATACTAATTATGATGTCATCATATACTGTGACGTCATAATACATGCTTATGATGCTCCAGTAGAAGTGACACAAATTGGGGTAAGAGAAATTGCTCATAATACCTGCAAATTGAGCTCTCATAATATATTGTGATGTCATAATGCTGATAAATTATGATGTCATAATACATTGTGACATCATAGTGCATACTAATTATGATGTCATCATATACTGTGACGTCATAATACATGCTCATGATGCTCCAGTAGTTGTGACACAAATTGGGGTAAGAGAAATTGCTCATAATACCTGCAAATTGCGCTCTCATAATATATTGTGATGTCATAACGCGGATACATTATGACGTCATAATACATTGTGACGTCATACTGCATACTAATTATGATGTCATCATATACTGTGACGTCATAATACATGCTCATGAAGCTACAGTAGGTGTGACAAAAATTGGGGTAAGAGAAATTTCTGATAATACCTGCAAATTGCGCTCTCATAATATATTGTGATGTCATAATGCGGATACATTATGACGTCATAATACATTGTGACGTCATAATGCATACTAATTATGATGTCACCATATACTGCGACGTCATAATACATGCTCATGATGCTCCAGTAGATGTGACACAAATTGGGGTAAGAGAAATTGCTCATAATACCTGCAAATTGCGCTCTCATAATATATTGTGATGTCATGACGCGGATACATGATGACGTCATAACACATTGTGACGTCATAGTGCATACTAATTATGATGTCATCATATACTGTGACGTCATAATACATGCTCATGATGCTCCAGTAGATGTGACACAAATTGGGGTAAGAGAAATTGCTCATAATACCTGCAAATTGCGCTCTAATAATATATTGTGATGTCAAAACGCAGATACATTATGACGTCATTATACATTGTGACGTCATAGTGCATACTAATCATGATGTCATCATATACTGTGACGTCATAATACATGCTCATGATGCTGAAGTAGATGTGACACAAATTGGGGTAAGAGAAATTGCTCATAATACCTGCAAATTGCGCTCTCATAATATATTGTTATGTCATAATGTGGATACACTATGACGTCATAATACATTGTGACGTCATAGTGCATACTAATTATGATGTCATCATATACTGTGACGTCATACTACATGCTCATGATGCTCCAGTAGATGTGACACAAATTGGGGTAAGCGAAATTGCTCATAATACCAATAAATTGCGCTCTCATAATATATTGTGATGTCATAATGCGGATCCATTATGACGTCATAATACATTGTGACGTCATAGTGCATACTAATTATGATGTCATATTCTGTGACGTCATAATACATGCTCATCATGCTCCAGTAGATGTGATACAAATTGGGGTAAGAGAAATTGCTCATAATACATGCAAATTGCACTCTCATAATATTTTGTGATGTCATAATGCGGATACATTATGACGTCATAATACATTGTGAGGTCATAGTGCATACTAATTATGATGTCATCATATGCTGTGACGTCATAATACATGCTCATGATGCTCCAGTAGATGTGACACAAATTGGGGTAAGAGAAATTGCTCATAATACCTGCAAATTGCGCTCTCATAATATATTGTGATGTTATAATGCGGATACATTATGACGTCATATTAAACTGTGACGTCATACTGCATACTAATTATGATGTCATCATATACTGTGACGTCATAATACATGCTTATGATGCTCCAGTAGAAGTGACACAAATTGGGGTAAGCGAAATTGCTCATAATACCTGCAAATTGCGCTCTCATAATATATTGTGATGTCATAACGCGGATATATTATGATGACATAATACATAGTGACGTCATAGTGCATACTAATTGTGATGTCATCATATACTGTGACGTCATATTACATGCTCATGATGCTCCAATAGATGTGACAGAAATTGGGGTAAGAGAAATTGCTCATAATTCCTGCAAAATGCGCTCTCATAATATACTGTGATGTCAAAATGTGGATACATTATGACGTCATAATACATTGTGAGGTCATACTGCATACTAATTATGTTGTCATCATATACGGTGACATCATAATACATGCTCATGATGCTCCAGTAGATGTGACACAAATTTGGGTAAGAGAAATTGCTCATAATACATGCAAATTGCGCTCTCATAATATTTTGTGATGTCATAATGCGGATGCATTATGACCTCATAATACATTGTGACGTCATAGTGCATACTAATTATAATGTCATCATATGCTGTGATGTCATAATACATGCTCATGATGCTCCAGTAGATGTGACACAAATTGGGTTAAGAGAAATTGCTCATAATACCTGCATGTTGCGCTCTCATAATATATTGTGATGTCATAATGCGGATACATTATGACGTCATAATACACTGTGACGTTATACTGCATACTAATTATGATGTCTTCATATACGGTGACATCATAATACATGCTCATGATGCTCCAGTAGATGTGACACAAATTGGGGTAAGAGAAATTGCTCATAATACCTGCAAATTGCGCTCTCATAATATATTGTGATGTCATAATGCGGATCCATTATGACATCATAATACATTTTGAGGTCATAGTGCATACTAATTATGATGTCACCATTTACTGTGACGTCATAATACATGCTCATGATGCTCCAGTAGATGTGACACAAATTGGGTTAAGAGAAATTGCTCATAATACCTACAAATTGCGCTCTCATAATATATTGTGATGTCATAACGCGGATACATGATGACGTCATATCACATTGTGACGTCATAGTGCATACTAATTATGATGTCATCATATACTGTGACGTCATAATACATGCTCATGATGCTCCATTACATGTGACACAAATTGGAGTAAGCGAAATTTCTGATAATACCTGCAAATTGCGCTCTCATAATATATTGTGATGTTATAATGCAGATACATTATGACATCATAATACATTGTGACGTCATAGTGTATACTAATTATGATGTCATCATATACTGTGATGTAATAATACATGCTCAGGATGATCCAGTAGATGTGACACAAATTGGGGTAATAGAAATTGCTCATAATACCTGCAAATTGCGCTCTCATAATATATTGTGATGTCATAATGCAGGCACATTATGACGTCATAATACATTGTGACGTCATAGTGCATAATTATTATGATGTCATCATATACTGTGATGTCATAGTACATGCTCATGATGCTCCAGTAGATGTGACACAAATTGGGGTAAGAGAAATTGCTCATAATACCTGCAAATTGCGCTCTCCAAATATTTTGTGATGTCATAATGCGGATACATTATGACGTCAGAATACATTGTGACGTCATAGTGCATACTAATTATGATGTCATCATATGCTGTGACGTCATAATACATGCTCATGATGCTCCAGTAGATGTGACACAAATTGAGGTAAGAGAAATTGCTCATAATACCTGCAAATTGCGCTCTCTTAATATATTGTGATGTCATAATGCGGATACATTATGACGTCATATTACACTGTGACGTCATACTGCATACTAATTATGATGTCATCATATACAGTGACGTCATAATACATGCTTATGATGCTCCAGTAGAAGTGACACAAATTGGGGTAAGAGAAATTGCTCATAATACCTGCAAATTGAGCTCTCATAATATATTGTGATGTCATAATGCTGATAAATTATGATGTCATAATACATTGTGACGTCATAGTGCATATTAATTATGATGTCATCATATACTGTGACGTCATAATACATGCTCATGATGCTCCAGTAGTTGTGACACAAATTGGGGTAAGAGAAATTGCTCATAATACCTGCAAATTGCGCTCTCATAATATATTGTGATGTCATAACGCGGATACATTATGATGTCATAATACACTGTGACGTCATACTGCATACTAATTATGTTGTCACCATATACTGTGACGTCATAATACATGCTAATGATGCTCCAGTAGATGTGACACAAATTGGGGTAAGAGAAATTGCTCATAATACCTGCAAATTGCGCTCTCATAATATATTGTGATGTCATAATGCGGATACATTATGATGTCATAATACACTGTGACGTCATACTGTATACTAATTATGATGTCATCATATATGGTGACGTCATAATACATGCTCATGATGCTCCAGTAGATTTGACACATATTGGGGTAAGTGAAATTGCTCATAATACCTGCAAATTGCGCTCTCATAATATACTGTGATGTCATGACGTGGATAAATTATGACGTCATAAAACATTGTGACATCATAGTGCATACTAGTTATGATGTCATCTTATGCTGTGACGTCATAATACATGCTCATGATGCTCCAGTAGATGTGACACAAATTGGGGTAAGAGAAATTGGTCATAATACCTGCAAATTGCGCTCTCATAATATATTGTGATGTCAAAATGCGGATATATTATGACGTCATAATACATTGTGGCGTCATACTGTATACTAATTATGATGTCATCATATACTGTGACGTCATAATACATGCTCATGATGCTCCAGTAGATGTGACACAATTTGGGGTAAGCGAAATTGCTCATAATACCTGCAAATTGGGCTCTCATAATATATTGTGATGTCATAATGCGGATACACTATGACGTCATAATACATTGTGACGTCATAGTGCATACTAATTATGATGTCATCATATACTGTGACGTCATAATACATGCTCATGATGCTCCAATAGATGTGACACAAATTGCGGTAAGCGAAATTGCTCATAATACCTACAAATTGCGCTCTCATAATATATTGTGATGTCATAATGCGGATCCATTATGACGTCATAATACATTGTGACGTCATAGTGCATACTAATTATGATGTCATCATATACTGTGACGTCATAATACATGCTCATGATGCTCCAGTAGATGTGACACAAATTGGGGTAAGAGAAATTGCTCATAATACCTGCAAATTGCGCTCTAATAATATATTGTGATGTCAAAACGCAGATACATTATGACGTCATTATACATTGTGACGTCATAGTGCATACTAATTATGATGTCATCATATACTGTGACGTCATAATACATGCTTATGATGCTCCAGTAGATGTGACACAAATTGGGGTAAGCGAAATTGCTCATAATACCTGCAAATTGCGCTCTCATAATATATTGTGATGTCATAACGCAGATATATTATGATGACATAATACATAGTGACGTCATAGTGCATACTAATTGTGATGTCATCATATACTGTGACGTCATAATACATGCTCATGATGCTCCAGTAGATGTGACACAAATTGGGGTAAGAGAAATTGCTCATAATACCTGCAAATTGCACTCTCATAATATTTTGTGATGTCATAATGCGGATACATTATGACGTCATAATACATTGTGACGTCATAGTGCATACTAATTATGATGTCCTCATATGCTGTGACGTCATAATACATGCTCATGATTCTCCAGTAGATGTGACACAAATTGGGGTAAGAGAAATTGATGATAATACCTGCAAATTGCGCTCTCATAATATATTGTGATGTTATAATGCGGATACATTATGACGTCATATTACACTGTGACGTCATACTGCATACTAATTATGATGTCATCATATACAGTGACGTCATAATACATGCTTATGATGCTCCAGTAGAAGCGACACAAATTGGGGTAAGAGAAATTGCTCATAATACCTGCAAATTGAGCTCTCATAATATATTGTGATGTCATAATGCTGATAAATTATGATGTCATAATACATTGTGACATCATAGTGCATACTAATTATGATGTCATCATATACTGTGACGTCATAATACATGCTCATGATGCTCCAGTAGTTGTGACACAAATTGGGGTAAGAGAAATTGCTCATAATACCTGCAAATTGCGCTCTCATAATATATTGTGATGTCATAACGCGGATACATTATGACGTCATAATACATTGTGACGTCATAGTGCATACTAATTATGATGTCATCATATACTGTGACGTCATAATACATGCTCATGAAGCTACAGTAGGTGTGACAAAAATTGGGGTAAGAGAAATTTCTGATAATACCTGCAAATTGCGCTCTCATAATATATTGTGATGTCATAATGCGGATACATTATGACGTCATAATACATTGTGACGTCATAATGCATACTAATTATGATGTCACCATATACTGCGACGTCATAATACATGCTCATGATGCTCCAGTAGATGTGACACAAATTGGGGTAAGAGAAATTGCTCATAATACCTGCAAATTGCGCTCTCATAATATATTGTGATGTCATGACGCGGATACATGATGACGTCATAACACATTGTGACGCCATAGTGCATACTAATTATGATGTCATCATATACTGTGACGTCATAATACATGCTCATGATGCTCCAGTAGATGTGACACAAATTGGGGTAAGAGAAATTGCTCATAATACCTGCAAATTGCGCTCTAATAATATATTGTGATGTCAAAACGCAGATACATTATGACGTCATTATACATTGTGACGTCATAGTGCATACTAATCATGATGTCATCATATACTGTGACGTCATAATACATGCTCATGATGCTGAAGTAGATGTGACACAAATTGGGGTAAGAGAAATTGCTCATAATACCTGCAAATTGCGCTCTCATAATATATTGTTATGTCATAATGTGGATACACTATGACGTCATAATACATTGTGACGTCATAGTGCATACTAATTATGATGTCATCATATACTGTGACGTCATACTACATGCTCATGATGCTCCAGTAGATGTGACACAAATTGGGGTAAGCGAAATTGCTCATAATACCAATAAATTGCGCTCTCATAATATATTGTGATGTCATAATGCGGATCCATTATGACGTCATAATACATTGTGACGTCATAGTGCATACTAATTATGATGTCATATTCTGTGACGTCATAATACATGCTCATCATGCTCCAGTAGATGTGATACAAATTGGGGTAAGAGAAATTGCTCATAATACATGCAAATTGCACTCTCATAATATTTTGTGATGTCATAATGCGGATACATTATGACGTCATAATACATTGTGAGGTCATAGTGCATACTAATTATGATGTCATCATATGCTGTGACGTCATAATACATGCTCATGATGCTCCAGTAGATGTGACACAAATTGGGGTAAGAGAAATTGCTCATAATACCTGCAAATTGCGCTCTCATAATATATTGTGATGTTATAATGCGGATACATTATGACGTCATATTAAACTGTGACGTCATACTGCATACTAATTATGATGTCATCATATACTGTGACGTCATAATGCATGCTTATGATGCTCCAGTAGAAGTGACACAAATTGGGGTAAGCGAAATTGCTCATAATACCTGCAAATTGCGCTCTCATAATATATTGTGATGTCATAACGCGGATATATTATGATGACATAATACATAGTGACGTCATAGTGCATACTAATTGTGATGTCATCATATACTGTGACGTCATATTACATGCTCATGATGCTCCAATAGATGTGACAGAAATTGGGGTAAGAGAAATTGCTCATAATTCCTGCAAAATGCGCTCTCATAATACTGTGATGTCAAAATGTGGATACATTATGACGTCATAATACATTGTGAGGTCATACTGCATACTAATTATGTTGTCATCATATACGGTGACATCATAATACATGCTCATGATGCTCCAGTAGATGTGACACAAATTTGGGTAAGAGAAATTGCTCATAATACATGCAAATTGCGCTCTCATAATATTTTGTGATGTCATAATGCGGATGCATTATGACCTCATAATACATTGTGACGTCATAGTGCATACTAATTATAATGTCATCATATGCTGTGATGTCATAATACATGCTCATGATGCTCCAGTAGATGTGACACAAATTGGGTTAAGAGAAATTGCTCATAATACCTGCATGTTGCGCTCTCATAATATATTGTGATGTCATAATACGGATACATTATGACGTCATAATACACTGTGACGTTATACTGCATACTAATTATGATGTCTTCATATACGGTGACATCATAATACATGCTCATGATGCTCCAGTAGATGTGACACAAATTGGGGTAAGAGAAATTGCTCATAATACCTGCAAATTGCGCTCTCATAATATATTGTGATGTCATAATGCGGATCCATTATGACATCATAATACATTTTGACGTCATAGTGCATACTAATTATGATGTCACCATTTACTGTGACGTCATAATACATGCTCATGATGCTCCAGTAGATGTGACACAAATTGGGTTAAGAGAAATTGCTCATAATACCTACAAATTGCGCTCTCATAATATATTGTGATGTCATAACGCGGATACATGATGACGTCATATCACATTGTGACGTCATAGTGCATACTAATTATGATGTCATCATATACTGTGACGTCATAATACATGCTCATGATGCTCCATTACATGTGACACAAATTGGAGTAAGCGAAATTTCTGATAATACCTGCAAATTGCGCTCTCATAATATATTGTGATGTTATAATGCAGATACATTATGACATCATAATACATTGTGACGTCATAGTGTATACTAATTATGATGTCATCATATACTGTGATGTAATAATACATGCTCAGGATGATCCAGTAGATGTGACACAAATTGGGGTAATAGAAATTGCTCATAATACCTGCAAATTGCGCTCTCATAATATATTGTGATGTCATAATGCAGGCACATTATGACGTCATAATACATTGTGACGTCATAGTGCGTAATTATTATGATGTCATCATATACTGTGATGTCATAGTACATGCTCATGATGCTCCAGTAGATGTGACACAAATTGGGGTAAGAGAAATTGCTCATAATACCTGCAAATTGCGCTCTCCAAATATTTTGTGATGTCATAATGCGGATACATTATGACGTCAGAATACATTGTGACGTCATAGTGCATACTAATTATGATGTCATCATATGCTGTGACGTCATAATACATGCTCATGATGCTCCAGTAGATGTGACACAAATTGAGGTAAGAGAAATTGCTCATAATACCTGCAAATTGCGCTCTCTTAATATATTGTGATGTCATAATGCGGATACATTATGACGTCATATTACACTGTGACGTCATACTGCATACTAATTATGATGTCATCATATACAGTGACGTCATAATACATGCTTATGATGCTCCAGTAGAAGTGACACAAATTGGGGTAAGAGAAATTGCTCATAATACCTGCAAATTGAGCTCTCATAATATATTGTGATGTCATAATGCTGATAAATTATGATGTCATAATACATTGTGACGTCATAGTGCATACTAATTATGATGTCATCATATACTGTGACGTCATAATACATGCTCATGATGCTCCAGTAGTTGTGACACAAATTGGGGTAAGAGAAATTGCTCATAATACCTGCAAATTGCGCTCTCATAATATATTGTGATGTCATAACGCGGATACATTATGATGTCATAATACACTGTGACGTCATACTGCATACTAATTATGATGTCACCATATACTGTGACGTCATAATACATGCTAATGTTGCTCCAGTAGATGTGACACAAATTGGGGTAAGAGAAATTGCTCATAATACCTGCAAATTGCGCTCTCATAATATATTGTGATGTCATAATGCGGATACATTATGACGTCATAATACACTGTGACGTCATACTGTATACTAATTATGATGTCATCATATACGGTGACGTCATAATACATGCTCATGATGCTCCAGTAGATGTGACACATATTGGGGTAAGTGAAATTGCTCATAATACCTGCAAATTGCGCTCTCATAATATATTGTGATGTCATGACGTGGATAAATTATGACGTCATAAAACATTGTGATATCATAGTGCATACTAGTTATGATGTCATCTTATGCTGTGACGTCATAATACATGCTCATGATGCTCCAGTAGATGTGACACAAATTGGGGTAAGAGAAATTGGTCATAATACCTGCATATTGCGCTCTCATAATATATTGTGATGTCAAAATGCGGATATATTATGACGTCATAATACATTGTGACGTCATAGTGTATACTAATTATGATGTCATCATATACTGTGACGTCATAATACATGCTCATGATGCTCCAGTAGATGTGACACAATTTGGGGTAAGCGAAATTGCTCATAATACCTGCAAATTGGGCTCTCATAATATATTGTGATGTCATAATGCGGATACATTATGACGTCATAATACATTGTGCCGTCATAGTGCATACTAATTATGATGTCATCATATACTGTGACGTCATATTACATGCTCATGATGCTCCAATAGATGTGACACAAATTGGGGTAAGAGAAATTGCTCATAATACCTGCAAATTGCGCTCTCATAATATATTGTGATGTCATAATGCGGATATATTATGACGTCATAATACACTGTGACATCATACCGCATACTAATTATGATGTCATCATATACGGTGACATCATAATACATGCTCATGATGCTCCAGTAGATGTGACACAAATTGGGGTAAGAGAAATTGCTCATAATACCTGCAAATTGCGCTCTCATAATATATTGTGATGTCATAATGCGGATCCATTATGACGTCATAATACATTGTGACATCATAGTGCATACTAATTATGATGTCATCATATACTGTGATGTCATAGTACATGCTCATGATGCTCCAGTAGATGTGACACAAATTGGGGTAAGAGAAATTGCTCATAATACCTGCAAATTGCGCTCTCATAATATTTTGTGATGTCATAATGCGGATACCTTATGACGTCAGAATACATTGTGACGTCATAGTGCATACTATTTATGATGTCATCATATGCTGTGTCGTCATAATACATGCTCATGATGCTCCAGTAGATGTGACACAAATTGTGGTAAGAGAAATTGCTCATAATACCTGCAAATTGCGCTCTCATAATATATTGTGATGTCATAATGCGGATACATTATGACGTCATATTACACTGTGACGTCATACCGCATACTAATTATGATGTCATCATATACAGTGACGTCATAATACATGCTTATGATGCTCCAGTAGAAATGACACAAATTGGGGTAAGAGAAATTGCTCATAATACCTGCAAATTGAGCTCTCATAATATATTGTGATGTCATAATACTGATAAATTATGATGTCATAATACATTGTGACGTCATAGTGCATACTAATTATGATGTCATCATATACTGTGACATCATAATACATGCTCATGATGCTCCAGTAGTTGTGACACAAATTGGGGTAAGAGAAATTGCTCATAATACCTGCAAATTGCGCTCTCATAATATATTGTGATGTCATAACGTGGATATATTATGACGTCATAATACATTGTGACGTCATAGTGCATACTAATTGTGATGTCATCATATACTGTGACATCATAATACATGCTCACGATGGTCCAGTAGATGTGACACAAATTGGGGTAAGAGAAATTGCTCATAATACCTGCAAATTGCGCTCTACAAATATTTTGTGATGTCATAATGCGGATACCTTAGGAGGTCAGAATACATTGTGACGTCATAGTGCATACTAATTATGATGTCATCATATGCTGTGTCGTCATAATACATGCTCATGATGCTCCAGTAGATGTGACACAAATTGAGGTAAGAGAAATTGCTCATAATACCTGCAAATTGCGCTCTCATAATATATTGTGATGTCATAATGCGGATACATTATGACGTCATATTACACTGTGACGTCATACTGCATACTAATTATGATGTCATCATATACAGTGACGTCATAATACATGCTTATGATGCTCCAGTAGAAGTGACACAAATTGGGGTAAGAGAAATTGCTCATAATACCTGCAAATTGAGCTCTCATAATATATTGTGATGTCATAATACTGATAAATTATGACGTCATAATACATTGTGACGTCATAGTGCATACTAATTATGATGTCACCATATACTGTGACGTCATAATACATGCTCATGATGCTCCAGTAGATGTGACACGAATTGGGTTAAGAGAAATTGCTCATAATACCTGCAAATTGCGCTCTCATAATATATTGTGATGTCGTAACGCGGATACATGATGACGTCATAACACATTGTGACGTCATAGTGCATACTAATTATGATGTCATCATATACTGTGACGTCATAATACATGCTCATAATGCTCCAGTACATGTGACACAAATTGGAGTAAGCGAAATTGCTGATAATACCTGCAAATTGCGCTCTCATAATATATTGTGATGTCATAATGCAGATACATTATGACGTCATAATACATTGTGACGTCATAGTGCATACTAATTATGATGTCATCATATACTGTGACGTCATATTACATACTCAAGATGCTCCAATAGATGTGACACAAATTGCGGTAAGAGAAATTGCTCATAATTCCTGCAAATTGCGCTCTCATAATATATTGTGATGTCAAAATGCGGATACATTATGACGTCATAATACATTGTGAGGTCATACTGCATACTAATTATGATGTCATCATATACGGTGACGTCATAATACATGCTCATGATGCTCCATTAGATGTGACACAAATTGGGGTAAGAGAAATTGCTCATAATACCTGCAAATTGGGCTCTCATAATATATTGTGATGTCATAATGCAGATACATTATGACGTCATAATACATTGTGACGTCATAGTGCATACTAATTATGATGTCATCATATACAGTGACGTCATAATACATGCTTATGATGCTCCAGTAGAAGTGACACAAATTGGGGTAAGAGAAATTGCTCATAATACCTGCAAATTGAGCTCTCATAATATATTGTGATGTCATAATGCTGATAAATTATGATGTCATAATACATTGTGACGTCATAGTGCATACTAATTATGATGTCATCATATACTGTGACGTCATAATACATGCTCATGATGCTCCAGTAGTTGTGACACAAATTGGGGTAAGAGAAATTGCTCATAATACCTGCAAATTGCGCTCTCATAATATATTGTGATGTCATAACGCGGATACATTATGATGTCATAATACACTGTGACGTCATACTGCATACTAATTATGATGTCACCATATACTGTGACGTCATAATACATGCTAATGTTGCTCCAGTAGATGTGACACAAATTGGGGTAAGAGAAATTGCTCATAATACCTGCAAATTGCGCTCTCATAATATATTGTGATGTCATAATGCGGATACATTATGACGTCATAATACACTGTGACGTCATACTGTATACTAATTATGATGTCATCATATACGGTGACGTCATAATACATGCTCATGATGCTCCAGTAGATGTGACACATATTGGGGTAAGTGAAATTGCTCATAATACCTGCAAATTGCGCTCTCATAATATATTGTGATGTCATGACGTGGATAAATTATGACGTCATAAAACATTGTGATATCATAGTGCATACTAGTTATGATGTCATCTTATGCTGTGACGTCATAATACATGCTCATGATGCTCCAGTAGATGTGACACAAATTGGGGTAAGAGAAATTGGTCATAATACCTGCATATTGCGCTCTCATAATATATTGTGATGTCAAAATGCGGATATATTATGACGTCATAATACATTGTGACGTCATAGTGTATACTAATTATGATGTCATCATATACTGTGACGTCATAATACATGCTCATGATGCTCCAGTAGATGTGACACAATTTGGGGTAAGCGAAATTGCTCATAATACCTGCAAATTGGGCTCTCATAATATATTGTGATGTCATAATGCGGATACATTATGACGTCATAATACATTGTGCCGTCATAGTGCATACTAATTATGATGTCATCATATACTGTGACGTCATATTACATGCTCATGATGCTCCAATAGATGTGACACAAATTGGGGTAAGAGAAATTGCTCATAATACCTGCAAATTGCGCTCTCATAATATATTGTGATGTCATAATGCGGATATATTATGACGTCATAATACACTGTGACATCATACCGCATACTAATTATGATGTCATCATATACGGTGACATCATAATACATGCTCATGATGCTCCAGTAGATGTGACACAAATTGGGGTAAGAGAAATTGCTCATAATACCTGCAAATTGCGCTCTCATAATATATTGTGATGTCATAATGCGGATCCATTATGACGTCATAATACATTGTGACATCATAGTGCATACTAATTATGATGTCATCATATACTGTGATGTCATAGTACATGCTCATGATGCTCCAGTAGATGTGACACAAATTGGGGTAAGAGAAATTGCTCATAATACCTGCAAATTGCGCTCTCATAATATTTTGTGATGTCATAATGCGGATACCTTATGACGTCAGAATACATTGTGACGTCATAGTGCATACTATTTATGATGTCATCATATGCTGTGTCGTCATAATACATGCTCATGATGCTCCAGTAGATGTGACACAAATTGTGGTAAGAGAAATTGCTCATAATACCTGCAAATTGCGCTCTCATAATATATTGTGATGTCATAATGCGGATACATTATGACGTCATATTACACTGTGACGTCATACCGCATACTAATTATGATGTCATCATATACAGTGACGTCATAATACATGCTTATGATGCTCCAGTAGAAATGACACAAATTGGGGTAAGAGAAATTGCTCATAATACCTGCAAATTGAGCTCTCATAATATATTGTGATGTCATAATACTGATAAATTATGATGTCATAATACATTGTGACGTCATAGTGCATACTAATTATGATGTCATCATATACTGTGACGTCATAATACATGCTCATGATGCTCCAGTAGTTGTGACACAAATTGGGGTAAGAGAAATTGCTCATAATACCTGCAAATTGCGCTCTCATAATATATTGTGATGTCATAACGTGGATATATTATGACGTCATAATACATTGTGACGTCATAGTGCATACTAATTGTGATGTCATCATATACTGTGACATCATAATACATGCTCACGATGGTCCAGTAGATGTGACACAAATTGGGGTAAGAGAAATTGCTCATAATACCTGCAAATTGCGCTCTACAAATATTTTGTGATGTCATAATGCGGATACCTTAGGAGGTCAGAATACATTGTGACGTCATAGTGCATACTAATTATGATGTCATCATATGCTGTGTCGTCATAATACATGCTCATGATGCTCCAGTAGATGTGACACAAATTGAGGTAAGAGAAATTGCTCATAATACCTGCAAATTGCGCTCTCATAATATATTGTGATGTCATAATGCGGATACATTATGACGTCATATTACACTGTGACGTCATACTGCATACTAATTATGATGTCATCATATACAGTGACGTCATAATACATGCTTATGATGCTCCAGTAGAAGTGACACAAATTGGGGTAAGAGAAATTGCTCATAATACCTGCAAATTGAGCTCTCATAATATATTGTGATGTCATAATACTGATAAATTATGACGTCATAATACATTGTGACGTCATAGTGCATACTAATTATGATGTCACCATATACTGTGACGTCATAATACATGCTCATGATGCTCCAGTAGATGTGACACGAATTGGGTTAAGAGAAATTGCTCATAATACCTGCAAATTGCGCTCTCATAATATATTGTGATGTCGTAACGCGGATACATGATGACGTCATAACACATTGTGACGTCATAGTGCATACTAATTATGATGTCATCATATACTGTGACGTCATAATACATGCTCATAATGCTCCAGTACATGTGACACAAATTGGAGTAAGCGAAATTGCTGATAATACCTGCAAATTGCGCTCTCATAATATATTGTGATGTCATAATGCAGATACATTATGACGTCATAATACATTGTGACGTCATAGTGCATACTAATTATGATGTCATCATATACTGTGACGTCATATTACATACTCAAGATGCTCCAATAGATGTGACACAAATTGCGGTAAGAGAAATTGCTCATAATTCCTGCAAATTGCGCTCTCATAATATATTGTGATGTCAAAATGCGGATACATTATGACGTCATAATACATTGTGAGGTCATACTGCATACTAATTATGATGTCATCATATACGGTGACGTCATAATACATGCTCATGATGCTCCATTAGATGTGACACAAATTGGGGTAAGAGAAATTGCTCATAATACCTGCAAATTGGGCTCTCATAATATATTGTGATGTCATAATGCAGATACATTATGACGTCATAATACATTGTGACGTCATAGTGCATACTAATTATGATGTCATCATATACTGTGACGTCATAATACATGCTCATGATGCTCCAGTAGATGTGACACAAATTGGGGTAAGAGAAATTGCTCATAATACCTGCATGTTGCGCTCTCATAATATATTGTGATGTCATATTGCAGATACATTATGACGTCATAATATATTGTGACGTCATAGTGCATACTAATTATGATGTCATCATATACTGTGATGTCATAGTACATGCCCATGTTGCTCCAGTAGATGTGACACAAATTGGGGTAAGAGAAATTGCTCATAATACCTGCAAATTGCGCTCTCATAATATATTGTGATGTCATAATGCGGATACATTATGACGTCATATTACACTGTGATGTCATACTGCATGCTAATTATGATGTCATCATATACTGTGACATCATAATACATGCTTATGATGCTCCAGTAGAAGTGACATAAATTGGGGTAAGAGAAATTGCTCATAATACCTGCAAATTGAGCTCTCATAATATATTTTGATGTCATAATGCTGATAAATTATGATGTCATAATACATTGTGACATCATAGTGCATACTAATTATGATGTCATCATATACTGTGACGTCATAATACATACTCATGATGCTCCAGTAGATGTGACACAAATTGGGGTAAGAGAAATTGCTCATAATACCTGCAAATTGCGCTCTCATAATATATTGTGATGTCATAATGCGGATACATTATGACGTCATAATACATTGTGACGTCATAGTGTATACTAATTGTGATGTCATCATATACTGTGATGTAATAATACATGCTCATGATGATCCAGTAGATGTGACACAAATTGGGGTAAGAGAAATTGCTCATAATACCTGCAAATTGCGCTCTCATAATATATTGTGATGTCATATTGCAGACACATTATGATGTCATAATACATTGTGACGTCATAGTGCATACTAATTATGAGGTCATAATATACTGTGATGTCATAGTACATGCTCATGATGCTCCAGTAGATGTGACACAAATTGGGGTAAGAGAAATTGCTCATAATACCTGCAAATTGCGCTCTCCAAATATTTTGTGATGTCATAATGCGGATACATTATGACGTCAGAATACATTGTGACGTCATAGTGCATACTAATTATGATGTCATCATATGCTGTGACGTCATAATACATGCTCATGATGCTCCAGTAGATGTGACACAAATTGGGGTAAGAGAAATTGCTCATAATACCTGCAAATTGCGCTCTCCAAATATTTTGTGATGTCATATTGCAGACACATTATGATGTCATATTACACTGTGACGTCATACTGCATACTAATTATGATGTCATCATATACAGTGACGTCATAATACATGCTTATGATGCTCCAGTAGAAGTGACACAAATTGGGGTAAGAGAAATTGCTGATAATACCTGCAAATTGAGCTCTCATAATATATTGTGATGTCATAATGCTGATAAATCATGATGTCATAATACATTGTGACGTCATAGTGCATACTAATTATGATGTCATCATATACTGTGACGTCATAATACATGCTCATGATGCTCCAGTAGTTGTGACACAAATTGGGGTAAGAGAAATTGCTCATAATACCTGCAAATTGCGCTCTCATAATATATTGTGATGTCATAACGCGGATGCATTATGACATCATAATACATTGTGACGTCATAGTGCATACTAATTATGATGTCGTCTTATACTGTGACGTCATAATACATGCTCATGATGCTCCAGTAGATGTGACACAAATTGGGGTAAGAGAAATTGCTCATAATACATGCAAATTGCGCTCTCATAATATATTGTGATGTCATAACACGGAAACATTATGACGTCATAATACATTGTCATTTCATAGTGCATACTAATTATGATGTCATCATATACTGTGACATCATAATACATGCTCATGATGCTCCAGTAGATGTGACACAAATTGGTTTAAGAGAAATTGCTCATAATACCTGCAAATTGCGCTCTCATAATATATTGTGATATCATAACGTGGATATATTATGACGTCATAATACATTGTGACGTCATAGTGCATACTAATTATGATGTCCTCATATACTGTGACGTCATAATACATGCTCATGATGCTCCAGTAGATGTGACAAAAATTGGGGTAAGAGAAATTGCTCATAATACCTGCAAATTGCGCTCTCATAGTATATTGTGATGTCATAATGCGGATACATTATGACGTCATAATACATTGTGACGTCATACTGCATACTAATTATGATGTCACCATATACTGTGACGTCATAATACATGCTCATGGTGCTACAGTAGATGTGACACAAATTGGGGTAAGAGAAGTTGCTCATAATACCTGCAAATTGCGCTCTCATCATATATTGTGATGACATAACGCGGATACATGACGTCATAACACATTGTGACGTCATAGTGCATAGTAATTATGATGTCATCATATACTGTGACGTCATGAAACATGCTTATGATGCTCCAATAGATGTGACACAAATTGGGGTATGAGAAATTGCTCATAATACCTGCTAGTTGCTCTCTCATAATATATTGTGATGTCATAATGCGGATACATTATGACATCGTAATTCTTTGTGACGTCATAGTGCATACTAATTATGATGTCATCACATACTGTGATGTCATAATACATGCTCATGATGCTCCAGTAGATGTGACACAAATTGGGGTAAGAGAAATTGCTCATAATACCTGCAAATTGCGCTCTCTTAATATATTGTGATGTCATAACGCGGATACATTATGACGTCATAATACATTGTGACGTCATAGTGCATACTAATTATGATGTCATCATATACTGTGACGTCATATTACATGCTCATGATGCTCCAGTGGATGTGACACAAATTGGGGTAAGAGAAATTGCTCATATTACCTGCAAATTGCGATACTCATAAAATATTGTGATGTTATAACGCGGATACATTATGACGTCATAATACATTGTGACGTCATAGTGCATACTAATTATGATGTCATCATACACTGTGACATCATAATACATGCTCATGATGCTCCAGTAGATGTGACAAAAATTGGGGTAAGAGAAATTGCTCATAATACCTGCAAATTGCGCTCTCATAATATATTGTGATGTCATAATGCGGATACATTATGACGTCATAATACATTGTGACGTCATACTGCATACTAATTATGACGTCATAATATACTGTGACATCATAATACATGCTCATGATGATCCAGTAGATGTGACACAAATTGGGGTAAGAGAAATTGCTCATAATACCTGCAAATTGCGCTCTCATAATATATTGTGATGTCATAATGCAGACACATTATGATGTCATAATACATTGTGACGTCATAGTGCATACTAATTATGATGTCATCATATACTGTGATGTCATAGTACATGCTCATGATGCTCCAGTAGATGTGACACAAATTGGGGTAAGAGAAATTGCTCATAATACCTGCAAATTGCGCTCTCAAAATATTTTGTGATGTCATAATGCGGATACATTATGACGTCATAATACATTGTGACGTCATAGTGCATACTAATTATGATGTCATCATAGGCTGTGACGTCATAATACATGCTCATGATGCTCCAGTAGATGTGACACAAATTGGGGTAAGAGAAATTTCTCATAATACCTGCAAATTGAGCTCTCATAATATATTGTGATGTCATAACGCGGATACATTATGACGTCATAATACATTGTGACGTCATAGTGCATACTAATTATGATGTCCTCATATACTGTGACGTCATAATACATGCTCATGATGCTCCAGTAGATGTGACAAAAATTGGGGTAAGAAAAATTGCTCATAATACCTGCAAATTGCGCTCTCATAACATATTGTGATGTCATAATGCGGATACATTATGACATCATAATACATTGTGACATCATAGTGCATACTAATTATGATGTCACCATATACTGTGACGTCATAATACATGCTCATGATGCTCCAGTATATGTGACACAAATTGGGGCAAGAGAAATTGCTCATAATACCTGCAAATTGCGCTCTCATAATATATTGTGATGTCATAACGCGGATACATGATGACGTCATAACACATTGTGACGTCATAGTGCATACTAATTATGATGTCATCATATACTGTGACGTCATAATACATGCTCATGATGCTCCAATAGATGTGACACAAATTGGGGTAAGAGAAATTGCTCATAATACCTGCTAGTTGCGCTCTCATAATATATTGTGATGTCATAATGCGGATACATTATGACATCGTAATTCTTTGTGACGTCATAGTGCATACTAATTATGATGTCATCATATACTGTGATGTCATAGTACATGCTCATGATGCTCCAGTAGATGTGACACAAATTGGGGTAAGAGAAATTGCTCATAATACCTGCAAATTGCGCTCTCATAATATTTTGTGATGTCATAATGCGGATACATTATGACGTCATAATACATTGTGACGTCATAGTGCATGCTAATTATAATGTCATCATATGCTGTGACGTCATAATACATGCTCATGATGCTCCAGTAGATGTGACACAAATTGGGGTAAGAGAAATTGCTCATAATACCTGCAAATTGCGCTCTCCAAATATTTTGTGATGTCATAATGCGGATACCTTAGGACGTCAGAATACATTGTGACGTCATAGTGCATACTAATTATGATGTCATCATATGCTGTGTCGTCATAATACATGCTCATGATGCTCCAGTAGATATGACACAAATTGAGGTAAGAGAAATTGCTCATAATACCTGCAAATTGCGCTCTCATAATATATTGTGATGTCATAATGCGGATACATTATGACGTCATATTACACTGTGACGTCATACTGCATACTAATTATGATGTCATCATATACAGTGACGTCATAATACATGCTTATGATGCTCCAGTAGAAGTGACACAAATTGGGGTAAGAGAAATTGCTCATAATACCTGCAAATTGAGCTCTCATAATATATTGTGATGTCATAATACTGATAAATTATGACGTCATAATACATTGTGACGTCATAGTGCATACTAATTATGATGTCATCATATACTGTGACGTCATAATACATGCTCATGATGCTCCAGTAGTTGTGACACAAATTGGGGTAAGAGAAATTGCTCATAATACCTGCAAATTGCGCTCTCATAATATATTGTGATGTCATAACGCGGATACATTATGACGTCATAATACATTGTGACGTCATAGTGCATACTAATTATGATGTCATCATATACTGTGACGTCATAATACATGCTCATGATGCTCCAGTAGATGTGACACAAATTGGGGTAAGAGAAATTGCTCATAATACATGCAAATTGCGCTCTCATAATATATTGTGATGTCATAACACGGAAACATTATGACGTCATAATACATTGTGACATCATAGTGCATACTAATTATGATGTCATCATATACTGTGACGTCATAATACATGCTCATGATGCTCCAGTAGATGTGACAAAAATTTTGGTAAGAGAAATTGCTCATAAAACCTGCAAATTGCGCTCTCATAATATATTGTGATGTCATAATGCGGATACATTATGACGTCATAATACATTGTGACGTCATAGTGCATACTAATTATGATGTCACCATATACTGTGACGTCATAATACATGCTCATGATGCTCCAGTAGATGTGACACGAATTGGGTTAAGAGAAATTGCTCATAATACCTGCAAATTGCGCTCTCATAATATATTGTGATGTCGTAACGCGGATACATGATGACGTCATAACACATTGTGACGTCATAGTGCATACTAATTATGATGTCATCATATACTGTGACGTCATAATACATGCTCATGATGCTCCAGTACATGTGACACAAATTGGAGTAAGCGAAATTGCTGATAATACCTGCAAATTGCGCTCTCATAATATATTGTGATGTCATAATGCAGATACATTATGACGTCATAATACATTGTGACGTCATAGTGCATACTAATTATGATGTCATCATATACTGTGACATCATATTACATACTCATGATGCTCCAATAGATGTGACACAAATTGCGGTAAGAGAAATTGCTCATAATTCCTGCAAATTGCGCTCTCATAATATATTGTGATGTCAAAATGCGGATACATTATGACGTCATAATACATTGTGAGGTCATACTGCATACTAATTATGATGTCATCATATACGGTGACATCATAATACATGCTCATGATGCTCCATTAGATGTGACACAAATTGGGGTAAGAGAAATTGCTCATAATACCTGCAAATTGCGCTCTCATAATATATTGTGATGTCATAATGCAGATACATTATGACGTCATAATACATTGTGACGTCATAGTGCATACTAATTATGATGTCATCATATACTGTGACGTCATAATACATGCTCATGATGCTCCAGTAGATGTGACACAAATTGGGGTAAGAGAAATTGCTCATAATACCTGCATGTTGCGCTCTCATAATATATTGTGATGTCATAATGCAGATACATTATGACGTCATAATATATTGTGACGTCATAGTGCATACTAATTATGATGTCATCATATACTGTGATGTCATAGTACATGCCCATGATGCTCCAGTAGATGTGACACAAATTGGGGTAAGAGAAATTGCTCATAATACCTGCAAATTGCGCTCTCATAATATATTGTGATGTCATAATGCGGATACATTATGACGTCATATTACACTGTGATGTCATACTGCATGCTAATTATGATGTCATCATATACTGTGACATCATAATACATGCTTATGATGCTCCAGTAGAAGTGACATAAATTGGGGTAAGAGAAATTGCTCATAATACCTGCAAATTGAGCTCTCATAATATATTTTGATGTCATAATGCTGATAAATTATGATGTCATAATACATTGTGACATCATAGTGCATACTAATTATGATGTCATCATATACTGTGACGTCATAATACATACTCATGATGCTCCAGTAGATGTGACACAAATTGGGGTAAGAGAAATTGCTCATAATACCTGCAAATTGCGCTCTCATAATATATTGTGATGTCATAATGCGGATACATTATGACGTCATAATACATTGTGACGTCATAGTGTATACTACTTGTGATGTCATCATATACTCTGATGTAATAATACATGCTCATGATGATCCAGTAGATGTGACACAAATTGGGGTAAGAGAAATTGCTCATAATACCTGCAAATTGCGCTCTCATAATATATTGTGATGTCATATTGCAGACACATTATGATGTCATAATACATTGTGATGTCATAGTGCATACTAATTATGAGGTCATAATATACTGTGATGTCATAGTACATGCTCATGATGCTCCAGTAGATGTGACACAAATTGGGGTAAGAGAAATTGCTCATAATACCTGCAAATTGCGCTCTCCAAATATTTTGTGATGTCATAATGCGGATACATTATGACGTCAGAATACATTGTGACGTCATAGTGCATACTAATTATGATGTCATCATATGCTGTGACGTCATAATACATGCTCATGATGCTCCAGTAGATGTGACACAAATTGGGGTAAGAGAAATTGCTCATAATACCTGCAAATTGCGCTCTCCAAATATTTTGTGATGTCATATTGCAGACACATTATGATGTCATATTACAGTGTGACGTCATACTGCATACTAATTATGATGTCATCATATACAGTGATGTCATAATACATGCTTATGATGCTCCAGTAGAAGTGACAGAAATTGGGGTAAGAGAAATTGCTGATAATACCTGCAAATTGAGCTCTCATAATATATTGTGATGTCATAATGCTGATAAATTATGATGTCATAATACATTGTGATGTCATAGTGCATACTAATTATGATGTCATCATATACTGTGACGTCATAATACATGCTCATGATGCTCCAGTAGTTGTGACACAAATTGGGGTAAGAGAAATTGCTGATAATACCTGCAAATTGCGCTCTCATAATATATTGTGATGTCATAATGCGGATACATTATGACGTCATAATACATTGTGACGTCATAGTGCATACTAATTATGATGTCATCATATACTGTGACATCATAATACATGCTCATGGTGCTACAGTAGATGTGACACAAATTGGGGTAAGAGAAGTTGCTCATAATACCTGCAAATTGCGCTCTCATCATATATTGTGATGACATAACGCGGATACATGACGTCATAACACATTGTGACGTCATAGTGCATAGTAATTATGATGTCATCATATACTGTGACGTCATAAAACATGCTTATGATGCTCCAATAGATGTGACACAAATTGGGGTAAGAGAAATTGCTCATAATACCTGCTAGTTGCTCTCTCATAATATATTGTGATGTCATAATGCGGATACATTATGACATCGTAATTCTTTGTGACGTCATAGTGCATACTAATTATGATGTCATCACATACTGTGATGTCATAATACATGCTCATGATGCTCCAGTAGATGTGACACAAATTGGGGTAAGAGAAATTGCTCATAATAACTGCAAATTGCGCTCTCTTAATATATTGTGATGTCATAACGCGGATACATTATGACGTCATAATACATTGTGACGTCATAGTGCATACTAATTATGATGTCATCATATACTGTGACGTCATAATACATGCTCATGATGCTCCAGTGGATGTGACACAAATTGGGGTAAGAGAAATTGCTCATATTACCTGCAAATTGCGATCTCATAAAATATTGTGATGTTATAACGCGGATACATTATGACGTCATAATACATTGTGACGTCATAGTGCATACTAATTATGATGTCATCATATACTGTGACGTCATTATACATGCTCATGATGCTCCAGTAGATGTGACAAAAATTGGGGTAAGAGAAATTGCTCATAATACCTGCAAATTGCGCTCTCATAATATATTGTGATGTCATAATGCGGATACATTATGACGTCATAATACATTGTGACGTCATACTGCATACTAATTATGACGTCATAATATACTGTGACATCATAATACATGCTCATGATGATCCAGTAGATGTGACACAAATTGGGGTAAGAGAAATTGCTCATAATACCTGCAAATTGCGCTCTCATAATATATTGTGATGTCATAATGCAGACACATTATGACGTCATAATACATTGTGACGTCATAGTGCATACTAATTATGATGTCATCATATACTGTGATGTCATAGTACATGCTCATGATGCTCCAGTAGATGTGACACAAATTGGGGTAAGAGAAATTGCTCATAATACCTGCAAATTGCGCTCTCAAAATATTTTGTGATGTCATAATGCGGATACATTATGACGTCATAATACATTGTGACGTCATAGTGCATACTAATTATGATGTCATCATAGGCTGTGACGTCATAATACATGCTCATGATGCTCCAGTAGATGTGACACAAATTGGGGTAAGAGAAATTTCTCATAATACCTGCAAATTGAGCTCTCATAATATATTGTGATGTCATAACGCGGATACATTATGACGTCATAATACATTGTGACGTCATAGTGCATACTAATTATGATGTCCTCATATACTGTGACGTCATAATACATGCTCATGATGCTCCAGTAGATGTGACAAAAATTGGGGTAAGAAAAATTGCTCATAATACCTGCAAATTGCGCTCTCATAACATATTGTGATGTCATAATGCGGATACATTATGACATCATAATACATTGTGACATCATAGTGCATACTAATTATGATGTCACCATATACTGTGACGTCATAATACATGCTCATGATGCTCCAGTATATGTGACACAAATTGGGGCAAGAGAAATTGCTCATAATACCTGCAAATTGCGCTCTCATAATATATTGTGATGTCATAACGCGGATACATGATGACGTCATAACACATTGTGACGTCATAGTGCATAGTAATTATGATGTTATCATATACTGTGACGTCATAATACATGCTCATGATGCTCCAATAGATGTGACACAAATTGGGGTAAGAGAAATTGCTCATAATACCTGCTAGTTGCGCTCTCATAATATATTGTGATGTCATAATGCGGATTCATTATGACATCGTAATTCTTTGTGACGTCATAGTGCATACTAATTATGATGTCATCATATACTGTGATGTCATAGTACATGCTCATGATGCTCCAGTAGATGTGACACAAATTGGGGTAAGAGAAATTGCTCATAATACCTGCAAATTGCGCTCTCATAATATTTTGTGATGTCATAATGCGGATACATTATGACGTCATAATACATTGTGACGTCATAGTGCATGCTAATTATAATGTCATCATATGCTGTGACGTCATAATACATGCTCATGATGCTCCAGTAGATGTGACACAAATTGGGGTAAGAGAAATTGCTCATAATACCTGCAAATTGCGCTCTCCAAATATTTTGTGATGTCATAATGCGGATACCTTAGGACGTCAGAATACATTGTGACGTCATAGTGCATACTAATTATGATGTCATCATATGCTGTGTCGTCATAATACATGCTCATGATGCTCCAGTAGATGTGACACAAATTGAGGTAAGAGAAATTGCTCATAATACCTGCAAATTGCGCTCTCATAATATATTGTGATGTCATAATGCGGATACATTATGACGTCATATTACACTGTGACGTCATACTGCATACTAATTATGATGTCATCATATACAGTGACGTCATAATACATGCTTATGATGCTCCAGTAGAAGTGACACAAATTGGGGTAAGAGAAATTGCTCATAATACCTGCAAATTGAGCTCTCATAATATATTGTGATGTCATAATACTGATAAATTATGACGTCATAATACATTGTGACGTCATAGTGCATACTAATTATGATGTCATCATATACTGTGACGTCATAATACATGCTCATGATGCTCCAGTAGTTGTGACACAAATTGGGGTAAGAGAAATTGCTCATAATACCTGCAAATTGCGCTCTCATAATATATTGTGATGTCATAACGCGGATACATTATGACGTCATAATACATTGTGACGTCATAGTGCATACTAATTATGATGTCATCATATACTGTGACGTCATAATACATGCTCATGATGCTCCAGTAGATGTGACACAAATTGGGGTAAGAGAAATTGCTCATAATACATGCAAATTGCGCTCTCATAATATATTGTGATGTCATAACACGGAAACATTATGACGTCATAATACATTGTGACATCATAGTGCATACTAATTATGATGTCATCATATACTGTGACGTCATAATACATGCTCATGATGCTCCAGTAGATGTGACAAAAATTGTGGTAAGAGAAATTGCTCATAAAACCTGCAAATTGCGCTCTCATAATATATTGTGATGTCATAATGCGGATACATTATGACGTCATAATACATTGTGACGTCATAGTGCATACTAATTATGATGTCACCATATACTGTGACGTCATAATACATGCTCATGATGCTCCAGTAGATGTGACACGAATTGGGTTAAGAGAAATTGCTCATAATACCTGCAAATTGCGCTCTCATAATATATTGTGATGTCGTAACGCGGATACATGATGACGTCATAACACATTGTGACGTCATAGTGCATACTAATTATGATGTCATCATATACTGTGACGTCATAATACATGCTCATGATGCTCCAGTACATGTGACACAAATTGGAGTAAGCGAAATTGCTGATAATACCTGCAAATTGCGCTCTCATAATATATTGTGATGTCATAATGCAGATACATTATGACGTCATAATACATTGTGACGTCATAGTGCATACTAATTATGATGTCATCATATACTGTGACGTCATATTACATACTCATGATGCTCCAATAGATGTGACACAAATTGCGGTAAGAGAAATTGCTCATAATTCCTGCAAATTGCGCTCTCATAATATATTGTGATGTCAAAATGCGGATACATTATGACGTCATAATACATTGTGAGGTCATACTGCATACTAATTATGATGTCATCATATACGGTGACGTCATAATACATGCTCATGATGCTCCATTAGATGTGACACAAATTGGGGTAAGAGAAATTGCTCATAATACCTGCAAATTGCGCTCTCATAATATATTGTGATGTCATAATGCAGATACATTATGACGTCATAATACATTGTGACGTCATAGTGCATACTAATTATGATGTCATCATATACTGTGACGTCATAATACATGCTCATGATGCTCCAGTAGATGTGACACAAATTGGGGTAAGAGAAATTGCTCATAATACCTGCATGTTGCGCTCTCATAATATATTGTGATGTCATAATGCAGATACATTATGACGTCATAATATATTGTGACGTCATAGTGCATACTAATTATGATGTCATCATATACTGTGATGTCATAGTACATGCCCATGATGCTCCAGTAGATGTGACACAAATTGGGGTAAGAGAAATTGCTCATAATACCTGCAAATTGCGCTCTCATAATATATTGTGATGTCATAATGCGGATACATTATGACGTCATATTACACTGTGATGTCATACTGCATGCTAATTATGATGTCATCATATACTGTGACATCATAATACATGCTTATGATGCTCCAGTAGAAGTGACATAAATTGGGGTAAGAGAAATTGCTCATAATACCTGCAAATTGAGCTCTCATAATATATTTTGATGTCATAATGCTGATAAATTATGATGTCATAATACATTGTGACATCATAGTGCATACTAATTATGATGTCATCATATACTGTGACGTCATAATACATACTCATGATGCTCCAGTAGATGTGACACAAATTGGGGTAAGAGAAATTGCTCATAATACCTGCAAATTGCGCTCTCATAATATATTGTGATGTCATAATGCGGATACATTATGACGTCATAATATATTGTGACGTCATAGTGTATACTACTTGTGATGTCATCATATACTCTGATGTAATAATACATGCTCATGATGATCCAGTAGATGTGACACAAATTGGGGTAAGAGAAATTGCTCATAATACCTGCAAATTGCGCTCTCATAATATATTGTGATGTCATATTGCAGACACATTATGATGTCATAATACATTGTGATGTCATAGTGCATACTAATTTTGAGGTCATAATATACTGTGATGTCATAGTACATGCTCATGATGCTCCAGTAGATGTGACACAAATTGGGGTAACAGAAATTGCTCATAATACCTGCATATTGCGCTCTCCAAATATTTTGTGATGTCATAATGCGGATACATTATGACGTCAGAATACATTGTGACGTCATAGTGCATACTAATTATGATGTCATCATATGCTGTGACGTCATAATACATGCTCATGATGCTCCAGTAGATGTGACACAAATTGGGGTAAGAGAAATTGCTCATAATACCTGCAAATTGCGCTCTCCAAATATTTTGTGATGTCATATTGCAGACACATTATGATGTCATATTACACTGTGACGTCATACTGCATACTAATTATGATGTCATCATATACAGTGATGTCATAATACATGCTTATGATGCTCCAGTAGAAGTGACAGAAATTGGGGTAAGAGAAATTGCTGATAATACCTGCAAATTGAGCTCTCATAATATATTGTGATGTCATAATGCTGATAAATTATGATGTCATAATACATTGTGATGTCATAGTGCATACTAATTATGATGTCATCATATACTGTGACGTCATAATACATGCTCATGATGCTCCAGTAGTTGTGACACAAATTGGGGTAAGAGAAATTGCTGATAATACCTGCAAATTGCGCTCTCATAATATATTGTGATGTCATAATGCGGATACATTATGACGTCATAATACATTGTGACGTCATAGTGCATACTAATTATGATGTCATCATATACTGTGACATCATAATACATGCTCATGGTGCTACAGTAGATGTGACACAAATTGGGGTAAGAGAAGTTGCTCATAATACCTGCAAATTGCGCTCTCATCATATATTGTGATGACATAACGCGGATACATGACGTCATAACACATTGTGACGTCATAGTGCATAGTAATTATGATGTCATCATATACTGTGACATCATAAAACATGCTTATGATGCTCCAATACATGTGACACAAATTGGGGTAAGAGAAATTGCTCATAATACCTGCTAGTTGCTCTCTCATAATATATTGTGATGTCATAATGCGGATACATTATGACATCGTAATTCTTTGTGACGTCATAGTGCATACTAATTATGATGTCATCACATACTGTGATGTCATAATACATGCTCATGATGCTCCAGTAGATGTGACACAAATTGGGGTAAGAGAAATTGCTCATAATACCTGCAAATTGCGCTCTCTTAATATATTGTGATGTCATAACGCGGATACATTATGACGTCATAATACATTGTGACGTCATAGTGCATACTAATTATGATGTCATCATATACTGTGACGTCATAATACATGCTCATGATGCTCCAGTGGATGTGACACAAATTGGGGTAAGAGAAATTGCTCATATTACCTGCAAATTGCGATCTCATAAAATATTGTGATGTTATAACGCGGATACATTATGACGTCATAATACATTGTGACGTCATAGTGCATACTAATTATGATGTCATCATATACTGTGACGTCATTATACATGCTCATGATGCTCCAGTAGATGTGACAAAAATTGGGGTAAGAGAAATTGCTCATAATACCTGCAAATTGCGCTCTCATAATATATTGTGATGTCATAATGCGGATACATTATGACGTCATAATACATTGTGACGTCATACTGCATACTAATTATGACGTCATAATATACTGTGACATCATAATACATGCTCATGATGATCCAGTAGATGTGACACAAATTGGGGTAAGAGAAATTGCTCATAATACCTGCAAATTGCGCTCTCATAATATATTGTGATGTCATAATGCAGACACATTATGACGTCATAATACATTGTGACGTCATAGTGCATACTAATTATGATGTCATCATATACTGTGATGTCATAGTACATGCTCATGATGCTCCAGTAGATGTGACACAAATTGGGGTAAGAGAAATTGCTCATAATACCTGCAAATTGCGCTCTCAAAATATTTTGTGATGTCATAATGCGGATACATTATGACGTCATAATACATTGTGACGTCATAGTGCATACTAATTATGATGTCATCATAGGCTGTGACGTCATAATACATGCTCATGATGCTCCAGTAGATGTGACACAAATTGGGGTAAGAGAAATTTCTCATAATACCTGCAAATTGAGCTCTCATAATATATTGTGATGTCATAACGCGGATACATTATGACGTCATAATACATTGTGACGTCATAGTGCATACTAATTATGATGTCCTCATATACTGTGACGTCATAATACATGCTCATGATGCTCCAGTAGATGTGACAAAAATTGGGGTAAGAAAAATTGCTCATAATACCTGCAAATTGCGCTCTCATAACATATTGTGATGTCATAATGCGGATACATTATGACATCATAATACATTGTGACATCATAGTGCATACTAATTATGATGTCACCATATACTGTGACGTCATAATACATGCTCATGATGCTCCAGTATATGTGACACAAATTGGGGCAAGAGAAATTGCTCATAATACCTGCAAATTGCGCTCTCATAATATATTGTGATGTCATAACGCGGATACATGATGACGTCATAACACATTGTGACGTCATAGTGCATAGTAATTATGATGTCATCATATACTGTGACGTCATAATACATGCTCATGATGCTCCAATAGATGTGACACAAATTGGGGTAAGAGAAATTGCTCATAATACCTGCTAGTTGCGCTCTCATAATATATTGTGATGTCATAATGCGGATTCATTATGACATCGTAATTCTTTGTGACGTCATAGTGCATACTAATTATGATGTCATCTTATACTGTGATGTCATAGTACATGCTCATGATGCTCCAGTAGATGTGACACAAATTGGGGTAAGAGAAATTGCTCATAATACCTGCAAATTGCGCTCTCATAATATTTTGTGATGTCATAATGCGGATACATTATGACGTCATAATACATTGTGACGTCATAGTGCATGCTAATTATAATGTCATCATATGCTGTGACGTCATAATACATGCTCATGATGCTCCAGTAGATGTGACACAAATTGGGGTAAGAGAAATTGCTCATAATACCTGCAAATTGCGCTCTCCAAATATTTTGTGATGTCATAATGCGGATACCTTAGGACGTCAGAATACATTGTGACGTCATAGTGCATACTAATTATGATGTCATCATATGCTGTGTCGTCATAATACATGCTCATGATGCTCCAGTAGATGTGACACAAATTGAGGTAAGAGAAATTGCTCATAATACCTGCAAATTGCGCTCTCATAATATATTGTGATGTCATAATGCGGATACATTATGACGTCATATTACACTGTGACGTCATACTGCATACTAATTATGATGTCATCATATACTGTGACGTCATAATACATGCTCATGATGCTCCAGTAGTGTGACAAAAATTGTGGTAAGAGAAATTGCTCATAAAACCTGCAAATTGCGCTCTCATAATATATTGTGATGTCATAATGCGGATACATTATGACGTCATAATACATTGTGACGTCATAGTGCATACTAATTATGATGTCACCATATACTGTGACGTCATAATACATGCTCATGATGCTCCAGTAGATGTGACACGAATTGGGTTAAGAGAAATTGCTCATAATACCTGCAAATTGCGCTCTCATAATATATTGTGATGTCGTAACGCGGATACATGATGACGTCATAACACATTGTGACGTCATAGTGCATACTAATTATGATGTCATCATATACTGTGACGTCATAATACATGCTCATGATGCTCCAGTACATGTGACACAAATTGGAGTAAGCGAAATTGCTGATAATACCTGCAAATTGCGCTCTCATAATATATTGTGATGTCATAATGCAGATACATTATGACGTCATAATACATTGTGACGTCATAGTGCATACTAATTATGATGTCATCATATACTGTGACGTCATATTACATACTCATGATGCTCCAATAGATGTGACACAAATTGCGGTAAGAGAAATTGCTCATAATTCCTGCAAATTGCGCTCTCATAATATATTGTGATGTCAAAATGCGGATACATTATGACGTCATAATACATTGTGAGGTCATACTGCATACTAATTATGATGTCATCATATACGGTGACGTCATAATACATGCTCATGATGCTCCATTAGATGTGACACAAATTGGGGTAAGAGAAATTGCTCATAATACCTGCAAATTGCGCTCTCATAATATATTGTGATGTCATAATGCAGATACATTATGACGTCATAATACATTGTGACGTCATAGTGCATACTAATTATGATGTCATCATATACTGTGACGTCATAATACATGCTCATGATGCTCCAGTAGATGTGACACGAATTGGGTTAAGAGAAATGGCTCATAAAACCTGCAAATTGCGCTCTCATAATATATTGTGATGTCGTAACGCGGATACATGATGACATCATAACACATTGTGACGTCATAGTGCATACTAATTATGATGTCATCATATACTGTGACGTCATAATACATGCTCATGATGCTCCAGTACATGTGACACAAATTGGAGTAAGCGAAATTGCTGATAATACCTGCAAATTGCGCTCTCATAATATATTGTGATGTTATAATGCAGATACATTATGACGTCATAATACATTGTGACGTCATAGTGCATACTAATTATGATGTCATCATATACTGTGACGTCATAATACATGCTCATGATGCTCCAGTTGATGTGACACAAATTGGGATAAGAGAAATTGCTCATAATACCTGCAAATTGCGCTCTCATAATATATTGTGATGTCATAATGCGGATACATTATGACGTTATAATACACTGTGAAGTCATACTGCATACTAATTATGATGTCATCATATACGGTGAAATCATAATACATGCTCATGATGCTCCAGTAGATGTGACACAAATTGGGGTAAGAGAAATTGCTCATAATACCTGCAAATTGCGCTCTCATAATATATTGTGATGTCATAATGCGGATCCATTATGACATCAAAATACATTGTGACGTCATAGTGCATACTAATTATGATGTCACCATATACTGTGACGTCATAATACATGCTCATGATGCTCCAGTAGATCTGACACAAATTGAGGTAAGAGAAATTGCTCCTAATACCTGCAAATTACGCTCTCATAATATATTGTGATGTCATAATGCGGATATATTATGACGTCATAATACATTGTGACGTCATAGTGTATACTAATTATGATGTCATCATATACTGTGACATCATAATACATGCTCATGATGCTCCAGTAGATGTGACACAAACTGGGTTAAGCGAAATTGCTCATAATACCTGCAAATTGCGCTCTCATAATATATTGTGATGTCATAATGCAGATACATTATGACGTCATAATACATTGTGACGTCATAGTGCATACTAATTATGATGTCATCATATACTGTGGCGTCATATTACATGCTCATGATGCTCCAATAGATGTGACACAAATTGCGGTAAGAGAAATTGCTCATAATTCCTGCAAATTGCGCTCTCATAATATATTGTGATGTCAAAATGCGGATACATTATGACGTCATAATACATTGTGAGGTCATACTGCATACTAATTATGATGTCATCATATACGGTGACGTCATAATACATGCTCATGATGCTCCATTAGATGTGACACAAATTGGGGTAAGAGAAATTGCTCATAATACCTGCAAATTGCGCTCTCATAATATATTGTGATGTCATAATGCAGATACATTATGACGTCATAATACATTGACATTTCATAGTGCATACTAATTATGATGTCATCATATACTGTGACATCATAATACATGCTCATGATGCTCCAGTAGATGTGACACAAATTGGTTTAAGAGAAATTGCTCATAATACCTGCAAATTGCGCTCTCATAATATATTGTGATATCAAAACGTGGATATATTATGACGTCATAATACATTGTGACGTCATAGTGCATACTAATTATGATGTCCTCATATACTGTGACGTCATAATACATGCTCATGATGCTCCAGTAGATGTGACAAAAATTGGGGTAAGAAAAATTGCTCATAATACCTGCAAATTGCGCTCTCATAGTATATTGTGATGTCATAATTCGGATACATTATGACGTCATAATACATTGTGACGTCATACTGCATACTAATTATGATGTCACCATATACTGTGACGTCATAATACATGCTCATGGTGCTACAGTAGATGTGACACAAATTGGGGTAAGAGAAGTTGCTCATAATACCTGCAAATTGCGCTCTCATCATATATTGTGATGACATAACGCGGATACATGACGTCATAACACATTGTGACGTCATAGTGCATAGTAATTATGATGTCATCATATACTGTGACGTCATAAAACATGCTTATGATGCTCCAATAGATGTGACACAAATTGGGGTATGAGAAATTGCTCATAATACCTGCTAGTTGCTCTCTCATAATATATTGTGATGTCATAATGCGGATACATTATGACATCGTAATTCTTTGTGACGTCATAGTGCATACTAATTATGATGTCATCACATACTGTGATGTCATAATACATGCTCATGATGCTCCAGTAGATGTGACACAAATTGGGGTAAGAGAAATTGCTCATAATACCTGCAAATTGCGCTCTCTTAATATATTGTGATGTCATAACGCGGATACATTATGACGTCATAATACATTGTGACGTCATAGTGCATACTAATTATGATGTCATCATATACTGTGACGTCATAATACATGCTCATGATGCTCCAGTGGATGTGACACAAATTGGGGTAAGAGAAATTGCTCATATTACCTGCAAATTGCGATACTCATAAAATATTGTGATGTTATAACGCGGATACATTATGACGTCATAATACATTGTGACGTCATAGTGCATACTAATTATGATGTCATCATATACTGTGACGTCATAATACATGCTCATGATGCTCCAGTAGATGTGACAAAAATTGGGGTAAGAGAAATTGCTCATAATACCTGCAAATTGCGCTCTCATGATATATTGTGATGTCATAATGCGGATACATTATGACGTCATAATACATTGTGACGTCATACTGCATACTAATTATGACGTCATAATATACTGTGACATCATAATACATGCTCATGATGATCCAGTAGATGTGACACAAATTGGGGTAAGAGAAATTGCTCATAATACCTGCAAATTGCGCTCTCATAATATATTGTGATGTCATAATGCAGACACATTATGACGTCATAATACATTGTGACGTCATAGTGCATACTAATTATGATGTCATCATATACTGTGATGTCATAGTACATGCTCATGATGCTCCAGTAGATGTGACACAAATTGGGGTAAGAGAAATTTCTCATAATACCTGCAAATTGCGCTCTCAAAATATTTTGTGATGTCATAATGCGGATACATTATGACGTCATAATACATTGTGACGTCATAGTGCATACTAATTATGATGTCATCATAGGCTGTGACGTCATAATACATGCTCATGATGCTCCAGTAGATGTGACACAAATTGGGGTAAGAGAAATTTCTCATAATACCTGCAAATTGAGCTCTCATAATATATTGTGATGTCATAACGCGGATACATTATGACGTCATAATACATTGTGACGTCATAGTGCATACTAATTATGATGTCCTCATATACTGTGACGTCATAATACATGCTCATGATGCTCCAGTAGATGTGACAAAAATTGGGGTAAGAAAAATTGCTCATAATACCTGCAAAATGCGCTCTCATAACATATTGTGATGTCATAATGCGGATACATTATGACATCATAATACATTGTGACATCATAGTGCATACTAATTATGATGTCACCATATACTGTGACGTCATAATACATGCTCATGATGCTCCAGTATATGTGACACAAATTGGGGCAAGAGAAATTGCTCATAATACCTGCAAATTGCGCTCTCATAATATATTGTGATGTCATAACGCGGATACATGATGACGTCATAACACATTGTGACGTCATAGTGCATACTAATTATGATGTCATCATATACTGTGACGTCATAATACATGCTCATGATGCTCCAATAGATGTGACACAAATTGGGGTAAGAGAAATTGCTCATAATACCTGCTAGTTGCGCTATCATAATATATTGTGATGTCATAATGCGGATACATTATGACATCGTAATTCTTTGTGACGTCATAGTGCATACTAATTATGATGTCATCATATACTGTGATGTCATAGTACATGCTCATGATGCTCCAGTAGATGTGACACAAATTGGGGTAAGAGAAATTGCTCATAATACCTGCAAATTGCGCTCTCATAATATTTTGTGATGTCATAATGCGGATACATTATGACGTCATAATACATTGTGACGTCATAGTGCATGCTAATTATAATGTCATCATATGCTGTGACGTCATAATACATGCTCATGATGCTCCAGTAGATGTGACACAAATTGGGGTAAGAGAAATTGCTCATAATACCTGCAAATTGCGCTCTCCAAATATTTTGTGATGTCATAATGCGGATACCTTAGGACGTCAGAATACATTGTGACGTCATAGTGCATACTAATTATGATGTCATCATATGCTGTGTCGTCATAATACATGCTCATGATGCTCCAGTAGATGTGACACAAATTGAGGTAAGAGAAATTGCTCATAATACCTGCAAATTGCGCTCTCATAATATATTGTGATGTCATAATGCGGATACATTATGACGTCATATTACACTGTGACGTCATACTGCATACTAATTATGATGTCATCATATACAGTGACGTCATTATACATGCTTATGATGCTCCAGTAGAAGTGACACAAATTGGGGTAAGAGAAATTGCTCATAATACCTGCAAATTGAGCTCTCATAATATATTGTGATGTCATAATACTGATAAATTATGACGTCATAATACATTGTGACGTCATAGTGCATACTAATTATGATGTCATCATATACTGTGACGTCATAATACATGCTCATGATGCTCCAGTAGTTG
Source organism: Aotus nancymaae (assembly GCF_030222135.1). Taxonomy (NCBI): domain Eukaryota; kingdom Metazoa; phylum Chordata; class Mammalia; order Primates; family Aotidae; genus Aotus; species Aotus nancymaae. The sequence continues at coordinate 11,937,665 of NW_026988499.1, read as the reverse complement.
TGACACAAATTGGGGTAAGAGAAATTGCTCATAATACCTGCAAATTGCGCTCTCATAATATATTGTGATGTCATAACGCGGATACATTATGACGTCATAATACATTGTGACGTCATAGTGCATACTAATTATGATGTCATCATATACTGTGACGTCATAATACATGCTCATGATGCTCCAGTAGATGTGACACAAATTGGGGTAAGAGAAATTGCTCATAATACATGCAAATTGCGCTCTCATAATATATTGTGATGTCATAACACGGAAACATTATGACGTCATAATACATTGTGACATCATAGTGCATACTAATTATGATGTCATCATATACTGTGACGTCATAATACATGCTCATGATGCTCCAGTAGATGTGACAAAAATTGTGGTAAGAGAAATTGCTCATAAAACCTGCAAATTGCGCTCTCATAATATATTGTGATGTCATAATGCGGATACATTATGACGTCATAATACATTGTGACGTCATAGTGCATACTAATTATGATGTCACCATATACTGTGACGTCATAATACATGCTCATGATGCTCCAGTAGATGTGACACGAATTGGGTTAAGAGAAATTGCTCATAATACCTGCAAATTGCGCTCTCATAATATATTGTGATGTCGTAACGCGGATACATGATGACGTCATAACACATTGTGACGTCATAGTGCATACTAATTATGATGTCATCATATACTGTGACGTCATAATACATGCTCATGATGCTCCAGTACATGTGACACAAATTGGAGTAAGCGAAATTGCTGATAATACCTGCAAATTGCGCTCTCATAATATATTGTGATGTCATAATGCAGATACATTATGACGTCATAATACATTGTGACGTCATAGTGCATACTAATTATGATGTCATCATATACTGTGACGTCATATTACATACTCATGATGCTCCAATAGATGTGACACAAATTGCGGTAAGAGAAATTGCTCATAATTCCTGCAAATTGCGCTCTCATAATATATTGTGATGTCAAAATGCGGATACATTATGACGTCATAATACATTGTGAGGTCATACTGCATACTAATTATGATGTCATCATATACGGTGACGTCATAATACATGCTCATGATGCTCCATTAGATGTGACACAAATTGGGGTAAGAGAAATTGCTCATAATACCTGCAAATTGCGCTCTCATAATATATTGTGATGTCATAATGCGGATACATTATGACGTCATAATACATTGTGACGTCATAGTGTATACTACTTGTGATGTCATCATATACTGTGATGTAATAATACATGCTCATGATGATCCAGTAGATGTGACACAAATTGGGGTAAGAGAAATTGCTCATAATACCTGCAAATTGCGCTCTCATAATATATTGTGATGTCATATTGCAGACACATTATGATGTCATAATACATTGTGACGTCATAGTGCATACTAATTATGAGGTCATAATATACTGTGATGTCATAGTACATGCTCATGATGCTCCAGTAGATGTGACACAAATTGGGGTAAGAGAAATTGCTCATAATACCTGCAAATTGCGCTCTCCAAATATTTTGTGATGTCATAATGCGGATACATTATGACGTCAGAATACATTGTGACGTCATAGTGCATACTAATTATGATGTCATCATATGCTGTGACGTCATAATACATGCTCATGATGCTCCAGTAGATGTGACACAAATTGGGGTAAGAGAAATTGCTCATAATACCTGCAAATTGCGCTCTCCAAATATTTTGTGATGTCATATTGCAGACACATTATGATGTCATATTACACTGTGACGTCATACTGCATACTAATTATGATGTCATCATATACAGTGACGTCATAATACATGCTTATGATGCTCCAGTAGAAGTGACACAAATTGGGGTAAGAGAAATTGCTGATACCTGCAAATTGAGCTCTCATAATATATTGTGATGTCATAATGCTGATAAATTATGATGTCATAATACATTGTGACGTCATAGTGCATACTAATTATGATGTCATCATATACTGTGACGTCACAATACATGCTCATGATGCTCCAGTAGTTGTGACACAAATTGGGGTAAGAGAAATTGCTCATAATACCTGCAAATTGCGCTCTCATAATATATTGTGATGTCATAACGCGGATACATTATGACGTCCTAATACATTGTGACGTCATAGTGCATACTAATTATGATGTCGTCTTATACTGTGACGTCATAATACATGCTCATGATGCTCCAGTAGATGTGACACAAATTGGGGTAAGAGAAATTGCTCATAATACATGCAAATTGCGCTCTCATAATATATTGTGATGTCATAACACGGAAACATTATGACGTCATAATACATTGTCATTTCATAGTGCATACTAATTATGATGTCATCATATACTGTGACATCATAATACATGCTCATGATGCTCCAGTAGATGTGACACAAATTGGTTTAAGAGAAATTGCTCATAATACCTGCAAATTGCGCTCTCATAATATATTGTGATATCATAACGTGGATATATTATGACGTCATAATACATTGTGACGTCATAGTGCATACTAATTATGATGTCCTCATATACTGTGACGTCATAATACATGCTCATGATGCTCCAGTAGATGTGACAAAAATTGGGGTAAGAAAAATTGCTCATAATACCTGCAAATTGCGCTCTCATAGTATATTGTGATGTCATAATGCGGATACATTATGACGTCATAATACATTGTGACGTCATACTGCATACTAATTATGATGTCACCATATACTGTGACGTCATAATACATGCTCATGGTGCTACAGTAGATGTGACACAAATTGGGGTAAGAGAAGTTGCTCATAATACCTGCAAATTGCGCTCTCATCATATATTGTGATGACATAACGCGGATACATGACGTCATAACACATTGTGATGTCATAGTGCATAGTAATTATGATGTCATCATATACTGTGACGTCATAAAACATGCTTATGATGCTCCAATAGATGTGACACAAATTGGGGTAAGAGAAATTGCTCATAATACCTGCTAGTTGCTCTCTCATAATATATTGTGATGTCATAATGCGGATACATTATGACATCGTAATTCTTTGTGACGTCATAGTGCATACTAATTATGATGTCATCACATACTGTGATGTCATAATACATGCTCATGATGCTCCAGTAGATGTGACACAAATTGGGGTAAGAGAAATTGCTCATAATACCTGCAAATTGCGCTCTCTTAATATATTGTGATGTCATAACGCGGATACATTATGACGTCATAATACATTGTGACGTCATAGTGCATACTAATTATGATGTCATCATATACTGTGACGTCATAATACATGCTCATGATGCTCTAGTGGATGTGACACAAATTGGGGTAAGAGAAATTGCTCATATTACCTGCAAATTGCGATCTCATAAAATATTGTGATGTTATAACGCGGATACATTATGACGTCATAATACATTGTGACGTCATAGTGCATACTAATTATGATGTCATCATATACTGTGACGTCATTATACATGCTCATGATGCTCCAGTAGATGTGACAAAAATTGGGGTAAGAGAAATTGCTCATAATACCTGCAAATTGCGCTCTCATAATATATTGTGATGTCATAATGCGGATACATTATGACGTCATAATACATTGTGACGTCATAGTGCATACTAATTATGATGTCATCATATACTGTGATGTCATAGTACATGCTCATGATGCTCCAGTAGATGTGACACAAATTGGGGTAAGAGAAATTGCTCATAATACCTGCAAATTGCGCTCTCAAAATATTTTGTGATGTCATAATGCGGATACATTATGACGTCATAATACATTGTGACGTCATAGTGCATACTAATTACGATGTCATCATAGGCTGTGACGTCATAATACATGCTCATGATGCTCCAGTAGATGTGACACAAATTGTGGTAAGAGAAATTTCTCATAATACCTGCAAATTGAGCTCTCATCATATATTGTGATGTCATAACGCGGATACATGACGTCATAACACATTGTGACGTCATAGTGCATAGTAATTATGGTGTCGTCATATACTGTGACGTCATAAAACATGCTCATGATGCTCCAATAGATGTGACACAAATTGGGGTAAGAGAAATTGCTCATAATACCTGCTAGTTGCGCTCTCATAATATATTGTGATGTCATAATGCGGATACATTATGACATCGTAATTCTTTGTGACGTCATAGTGCATACTAATTATGATGTCATCACATACTGTGATGTCATAATACATGCTCATGATGCTCCAGTAGATGTGACACAAATTGGGGTAAGAGAAATTGCTCATAATACCTGCAAATTGCGCTCTCATAATATATTGTGATGTCATAACGCGGATACATTATGACGTCATAATACATTGTGACGTCATAGTGCATACTAATTATGATGTCATCATATACTGTGACGTCATAATACATGCTCATGATGCTCCAGTGGATGTGACACAAATTGGGGTAAGAGAAATTGCTCATATTACCTGCAAATTGCGATCTCATAAAATATTGTGATGTTATAACGCGGACACATTATGACGTCATAATACATTGTGACGTCATAGTGCATACTAATTATGATGTCATCATATACTGTGACGTCATAATACATGCTCATGATGCTCCAGTAGATGTGACAAAAATTGGGGTAAGAGAAATTGCTCATAATACCTGCAAATTGCGCTCTCATAATATATTGTGATGTCATAACACGGAAACATTATGACGTCATAATACATTGTCAGGTCATAGTGCATACTAATTATGATGTCATCGTATACTGTGACATCATAATACATGCTCATGATGCTCCAGTAGATGTGACACAAATTGGTTTAAGAGAAATTGCTCATAATACCTGCAAATTGCGCTCTCATAATATATTGTGATATCATAACGCGGATATATTATGACGTCATAATACATTGTGACGTCATAGTGCATACTAATTATGATGTCCTCATATACTGTGACGTCATAATACATGCTCATGATGCTCCAGTAGATGTGACAAAAATTGGGGTAAGAAAAATTGCTCATAATACCTGCAAATTGCGCTCTCATAGTATATTGTGATGTCATAATGCGTATACATTATGACGTCATAATACATTGTGACGTCATACTGCATACTAATTATGATGTCACCATATACTGTGACGTCATAATACATGCTCATGATGCTACAGTAGATGTGACACAAATTGGGGTAAGAGAAGTTGCTCATAATACCTGCAAATTGCGCTCTCATCATATATTGTGATGTCATAACGCGGATACATGACGTCATAACACATTGTGACGTCATAGTGCATAGTAATTATGGTGTCGTCATATACTGTGACGTCATAAAACATGCTCATGATGCTCCAATAGATGTGACACAAATTGGGGTAAGAGAAATTGCTCATAATACCTGCTAGTTGCGCTCTCATAATATATTGTGATGTCATAATGCGGATACATTATGACATCGTAATTCTTTGTGACGTCATAGTGCATACTAATTATGATGTCATCACATACTGTGATGTCATAATACATGCTCATGATGCTCCAGTAGATGTGACACAAATTGGGGTAAGAGAAATTGCTCATAATACCTGCAAATTGCGCTCTCATAATATATTGTGATGTCATAACGCGGATACATTATGACGTCATAATACATTGTGACGTCATAGTGCATACTAATTATGATGTCATCATATACTGTGACGTCATAATACATGCTCATGATGCTCCAGTGGATGTGACACAAATTGGGGTAAGAGAAATTGCTCATATTACCTGCAAATTGCGATCTCATAAAATATTGTGATGTTATAACGCGGACACATTATGACGTCATAATACATTGTGACGTCATAGTGCATACTAATTATGATGTCATCATATACTGTGACGTCATAATACATGCTCATGATGCTCCAGTAGATGTGACAAAAATTGGGGTAAGAGAAATTGCTCATAATACCTGCAAATTGCGCTCTCATAATATATTGTGATGTCATAATGCAAACACATTATGACGTCATAATACATTGTGACGTCATAGTGCATACTAATTATGATGTCATCATATACTGTGATGTCATAGTACATGCTCCTGATGCTCCAGTAGATGTGACACAAATTGGGGTAAGAGAAATTGCTCATAATACCTGCAAATTGCGCTCTCAAAATATTTTGTGATGTCATAATGCGGATACATTATGACGTCATAATACATTGTGACGTCATAGTGCATACTAATTATGATGTCATCATAGGCTGTGACGTCATAATACATGCTCATGATGCTGCAGTAGATGTGACACAAATTGGGGTAAGAGAAATTTCTCATAATACCTGCAAATTGAGCTCTCATAATATATTGTGATGTCATAACGCGGATTCATTTTGACGTCATAATACATTGTGACGTCATAGTGCATACTAATTATGATGTCCTCATATACTGTGACGTCATAATACATGCTCATGATGCTCCAGTAGATGTGACACAAATTGGGGTAAGAGAAATTGCTCATAATACCTGAATGTTGCGCTCTCATAATATTTTGTGATGTCATAATGCGGATACATTATGACGTCATAATACATTGTGACGTCATAGTGCATGCTAATTATGATGTCATCATATGCTGTGACGTCATAATACATGCTCATGATGCTCCAGTAGATGTGACACAAATTGGGGTAAGAGAAATTGCTCATAATACCTGCAAATTTCGCTCTCATAATATATTGTGATGTCATAATGCGGATATATTATGACGTCATAATACACTGTGACGTCATACTGCATACTAATTATGCTGTCATCATATACGGTGACGTCATAATACATGCTCATGATGCTCCAGTAGATGTGACACAAATTGGGGTAAGAGAAATTGCTCATAATACCTGCAAATTGCGCTCTAATAATATATTGTGATGTCAAAACGCGGATGCATTATGATGTCATAATACATTGTGACGTCATAGTGCATACTAATTATGATGTCATCATATACTGTGACGTCGTAATACATGCTCATGATGCTGAAGTAGATGTGACACAAATTGGGGTAAGAGAAATTGCTCATAATACCTGCAAATTGCGCTCTCATAATATAGTGTGATGTTATAACGCGGATACATTATGACGTCATAATACACTGTGACGTCATACTGCATATTAATTATGATGTCATCATATACGGTGACGTCATAATACATGCTCATGATGCCCCAGTAGATGTGACACATATTGGGGTAAGTGAAATTGCTCATAATACCTGCAAATTGCGCTCTCATAATATATTGTGATGTCATAATGCGGATACATTATGACGTCATAATACATTGTGACATCATAGTGCATACTAATTATGATGTCATGATATACTGTGATGTCATAGTACATGCTCATGATACTCCAGTAGATGTGACACAAATTGTGGTAAGAGAAATTGCTCATAATACCTGCAAATTGCGCTCTCATAATATTTTGTGATGTCATAATGCGGATGCATTATGACATCATAATATATTGTGACGTCATAGTGCATACTAATTATGATGTCACCATAAGCTGTGACATCATAATACATGCTCATGTTGCTCCAGTAGATGTGACACAAATTGGGGTAAGAGAAATTGCTCATAATACCTGCAAATTGCGCTCTCATAATATATTGTGATGTCATAATGTGGATCCATTATGACGTCATAATACATTGTGACGTCATAGTGCATACTAATTATGAGGTCATCATATACTGTGATGTCATAATACATGCTCATGATGCTCCAGGAGATGTGACAAATTGGGGTAAGAGAAATTGCTCATAATACCTGCATGTTGCGCTCTCATGATATATTGTGATGTCATAATGCAGATACATTATGACGTCATAATATATTGTGACGTCATAATACATACTAATTATGATGTCATCATATACTGTGATGTCATAGTACATGTTCATGATGCTCCAGTAGATGTGACACAAATTGGGGTAAGAGAAATTGCTCATAATACCTGCATGTTGCGCTCTCATAATATTTTCTGATGTCATAATGCGGATACATTATGACGTCATAATACATTGTGACGTCATAGTGCATACTAATTATGATGTCATCATATGCTGTGACATCATAATACATGCTCATGATGCTCCAGTAGATGTGACACAAATTGGGGTAAGAGAAATTGCTCATAATACCTGCAAATTGCGCTCTCATAATATATTGTGATGTCATAATGCGGATCCATTATGACGTCATAATACACTGTGACGTCATACTGCATACTAATTATGATGTCATCATATACGGTGACATCATAATACATGCTCATGATGCTCCAGTAGATGTGACACAAATTGGGGTAAGAGAAATTGCTCATAATACCTGCTAGTTGCGCTCTCATAATATATTGTGATGTCATAATGCGGATACATTATGAGATCGTAATTCTTTGTGACGTCATAGTGCATACTAATTATGATGTCATCATATACTGTGATGTCATAGTACATGCTCATGATGCTCCAGTAGATGTGACACAAATTGGGGTAAGAGAAATTGCTCATAATACCTGCAAATTGCGCTCTCATAATATTTTGTGATGTCAAAATGCGGATACATTATGACGTCATAACACACTGTGATGTCATACTGCATATTAATTATGAAGTCATCGTATACGGTGACGTCATAATACATGCTCTTGATGCCCCAGTAGATGTGACACATATTGGGGTAAGTGAAATTGCTCATAATACCTGCAAATTGCGCTCTCATAATATATTGTGATGTCATAATGCGGATACATTATGACGTCATAATACATTGTGACAACATAGTGCATATTAATTATGATGTCATGATAAACTGTGATGTCATAGTACATGCTCATGATGCTCCAGTAGATGTGACACAAATTGTGGTAAGAGAAATTGCTCATAATACCTGCAAATTGCGCTCTCATAATATTTTGTGATGTCATAATGCGGATGCATTATGACGTCATAATATATTGTGACGTCATAGTGCATACTAATTATGATGTCACCATAAGCTGTGACATCATAATACATGCTCATGTTGCTCCAGTAGATGTGACACAAATTGGGGTAAGAGAAATTACTCATAATACAGGCAAATTGCACTCTCAGAATATATTGTGATGTCATAATGCGGACACATTATGACGTCATAATATATTGTGACGTCATAGTGGATACTAATTATGATGTCATCATATACTGTGACGTCATAATACATACTCATGATGCTCCAGTATATGTGACACAAATTGTGGTAAGTGAAATTGCTCATAATACCTGCAAATTGCGCTCTCATAATATACTGTGAAGTCATAATGCGGATACATTATGACGTCATAATACATTGTGACGTCATAGTGTATTCTAATTATGATGTCATCATATACTGTGATGTAATAATACATGCTCATGATGATCCAGTAGAGGTGACACAAATTGGGGTAAGAGAAATTGCTCATAATACCTGCAAGTTGCGCTCTCATAATATATTGTGATGTCATAATGCAGACATATTATGACATCATAATACATTGTGACGTCATAGTGCATACTAATTATGATGTCATCATATACTGTGATGTCATAGTACATGCACATGATGCTCCAGTAGATGTGACACAAATTGGGGTAAGAGAAATTGCTCATAATACCTGCAAATTACGCTCTCATAATATATTGTGATGTCATAATGCAGACACATTATGACGTCATAATACATTGTGACGTCATAGTGCATACTAATTATGATGTCATCACATACTGTGATGTCATAGTACATGCTCATGATGCTCCAGTAGATGTGACACAAATTGGGGTAAGAGAAATTGCTCATAATACCTGCAAATTGCGCTCTCAAAATATTTTGTGATGTCATAATGCGGATACATTATGACGTCATAATACATTGTGACGTCATAGTGCATACTAATTATGATGTCATCATATGCTGTGACATCATAATACATGCTCATGATGCTCCAGTAGATTTGACACAAATTGGGGTAAGAGAAATTGCTCATAATACCTGCAAATTGCGCTCTCATAATATATTGTGATGTCATAATGCGGATACATTATGACGTCATATTACACTGTGACGTCAAACTGCATACTAATTATGATGTCATCATATACAGTGACGTCATAATACATGCATATGATGCTCCAGTAGAAGTGACACAAATTGGGGTAAGAGAAATTGCTCATAATACCTGCAAATTGAGCTCTCATAATATAATGTGATGTCATAATGCTGATAAATTATGATGTCATAATACATTGTGACGTCATAGTGCATACTAATTATGATGTCATCATATACTGTGACGTCATAATACATGCTCATGATGCTCCAGTAGTTGTGACACAAATTGTGGTAAGAGTACTTGCTCATAATACCTGCAAATTGCGCTCTCATAATATATTGTGATATCATAACGCGGATACATTATGACGTCATAATACATTATGACGTCATAGTGTATACTAATTATGATGTCCTCATATACTGTGACGTCATAATACATGCTCATGATGCTCCAGTAGATGTGACAAAAATTGGGGTAAGAAAAATTGCTCAAAATACCTGCAAATTGCGCTCTCATAGTATATTGTGATGTCATAATGCGGATACATTATGACGTCATAATACATTGTGATGTCATACTGCATACTAATTATGATGTCACCATATACTGTGACGTCATAATACATGCTCATGGTGCTCCAGTAGATGTGACACAAATTGGGGTAAGAGAAGTTGCTCATAATACCTGCAAATTGCGCTCTCATAATATATTGTGATGTCATAACGCGGATAAATGATGACGTCATAACACATTGTGACGTCATAGTGCATACTAATTATGATGTCATCATATACTGTGACGTCATAATACGTGCTCATGATGCTCCAATAGATGTGACACAAATTGGGGTAAAAGAAATTGCTCATAATACCTGCTAGTTGCGCTCTCATAATATATTGTGATGTCATAATGCGGATACATTATGACATCGTAATTCTTTGTGACGTCATAGTGCATACTAATTATGATGCCATCACATACTGTGATGTCATAATACATGCTCATGATGCTCCAGTAGATGTGACACAAATTGGGGTAAGAGAAATTGCTCATAATACCTGCAAATTGCGCTCTCATCATATATTGTGATGTCATAACGCGGATACATTATGACGTCATAATACATTGTGACGTCATAGTGCATACTAATTATGATGTCATCATATACTGTGACGTCATAATACATGCTCATGATGCTCCAGTAGATGTGACACAAATTGGGGTAAGAGAAATTGCTCATAATACCTGCAAATTGCGATCTCATAAAATATTGTGATGTTATAACGTGGATACATTATGACGTCATAATACATTGTGACGTCATAGTGCATACTAATTATGATGTCATCATATACTGTGACGTCATAATACATGCCCATGATGCTCCAGTAGATGTGACAAAAATTGGGGTAAGAGAAATTGCTCATAATACCTGGAAATTGCGCTCTCATAATATATTGTGATGTCATAACGCGGATACATTATGACGTCATAATGCATTGTGACGTCATAGTGCATACTAATTATGATGTCACCATATACTGTGACGTCATAATACATGCTCATGATGCTCCAGTAGATGTGACACAAATTGGGGTAAGAGAAATTCCTCATAATACCTGCAAACTGCGCTCTCATAATATATTGTGATGTAATAATGCGGATCCGTTATGACGTCATAATACACTGTGACGTCATAGTGCATACTAATTATGATGTCATCATATACTGTAACGTCATAATACATGCTCATGATGCTCCAGAAGATCTGACACAAATTGAGGTAAGAGAAATTGCTCCTAATACCTGCAAATTGCGCTCTCATAATATATTGTGATGTCATAATGCGGATATATTATGACGTCATAATACATTGTGACGTCATAGTGTATACTAATTATGATGTCATCATATACTGTGACGTCATAATACATGCTCATGATGCTCCAGTAGATGTGACACAAACTGGGTTAAGCGAAATTGCTCATAATACCTGCAAATTGGGCTCTCATAATATATTGTGATGTCATAATGCGGATACATTATGACGTCATAATACATTGTGCCATCATAGTGCATACTAATTATGATGTTATCATATACTGTGACGTCATATTACATGCTCATGATGCTCCAATAGATGTGACACAAATTGGGGTAAGAGAAATTGCTCATAATACCTGCAAATTGCACTCTCATAATATATTGTGATGTCATAATGTGGATATATTATGACGTCATAATACACTGTGACATCATACTGCATACTAATTATGATGTCATCATATACGGTGACATCATAATACATGCTCATGGTGCTCCAGTAGATGTGACACAAATTGGGGTAAGAGAAATTGCTCATAATACCTGCAAATTGCGCTCTCATAATATATTGTGATGTCATAATGCGGATCCATTATGACGTCATAATACATTGTGACGTCATAGTGCATACTAATTATGATGTCATCATATACTGTGAAGTCATAGTACATGCTCATGATGCTGCAGTAGATGTGACACAAATTGGGGTAAGAGAAATTGCTCATAATACCTGCAAACTGCACTCTCAGAATATATTGTGATGTCATAATGCGGATACATTATGACGTCACAATACATTGTGACGTCATAGTGCATACTAATTATGATATCATCATATGCTGTGACATCATAATACATGCTCATGATGCTCCAGTAGATGTGACACAAATTGGGGTAAGAGAAATTGCTCATAATACCTGCAAATTGCGCTCTCATAATATATTGTGATGTCATAATGCGGATACATTATGACGTCATATTACACTGTGACGTCATAGTGCATACTAATTATGATGTCATCATATACTGTGACATCATAATACATGCTTATGATGCTCCAGTAGAAGTGACACAAATTGGGGTAAGAGAAATTGCTCATAATACCTGCAAATTGAGCTCTCATAATATATTGTGATGTCATAATGCGGATACATTATGACGTCATAATACATTGTGACGTCATAGGGTATACTAATTATGATGTCATCATATACTGTGATGTAATAATACATGCTCAGGATGATCCCGTAGATGTGACAAAAATTGGGGAAAGAGAAATTGCTCATAATACCTGCAAATTGCGCTCTCATAATATATTGTGATGTCATAATGCAGGCACATTATGACGTCATAATACATTGTGACGTCATAGTGCATACTAATGATGATGTCATCATATACTGTGACGTCATAATACATGCTCATGATGCTCCAGTAGTTGTGACACAAATTGGGGTAAGAGAAATTGCTCATAATACCTGCAAATTGCGCTCTCATAATATATTGTGATGTCATAACGCGGATACATCATGACGTCATAATACATTGTGACGTCATAGTGCATACTAATTATGATGTCATCATATACTGTGACGTCATAATACATGCTCATGATGCTCCAGTAGATGTGACAAAAATTGTGGTAAGAGAAATTGCTCATAATACCTGCAAATTGCGCTCTCATAATATATTGTGATGTCATAATGCGGATACATTATGACGTCATAATACATTGTGACGTCATAGTGCATACTAATTATGATGTCACCATATACTGTGACGTCATAATACATGCTCATGATGCTCCAGTAGATGTGACACAAATTGGGTAAGAGAAATTGCTCATAATACCTGCAAATTGCGCTCTAATAATATATTGTGATGTAAAAACGCGGATACATTATGACGTCATAATACATTGTGACGTCATAGTGCATACTAATTATGATGTCATCATATACTGTGACGTCATAATACATGCTCATGATGCTCCAGTAGATGTGACAAAAATTGTGGTAAGAGAAATTGCTCATAATACCTGCAAATTGCGCTCTCATAATATATTGTGATGTCATAATGCGGATACATTATGACGTCATAATACATTTTGACATCATAGTGCATACTAATTATGATGTCACCATATACTGTGACGTCATAATACATGCTCATGATGCTCCAGTAGATGTGACACAAATTGGGTTAAGAGAAATTGCTCATAATACCTGCAAATTGCGCTCTCATAATATATTGTGATGTCATAATGCGGATCCATTATGACGTCATAATACATTGTGACGTCATAGTGCATACTAATTATGATGTCATCATATACTGTGAAGTCATAGTACATGCTCATGATGCTGCAGTAGATGTGACACAAATTGGGGTAAGAGAAATTGCTCATAATACCTGCAAACTGCACTCTCAGAATATATTGTGATGTCATAATGCGGATACATTATGACGTCACAATACATTGTGACGTCATAGTGCATTCTAATTATGATGTCATCATATGCTGTGACATCATAATACATGCTCATGATGCTCCAGTAGATTTGACACAAATTGGGGTAAGAGAAATTGCTCATAATACCTGCAAATTGCGCTCTCATAATATATTGTGATGTCATAATGCGGATACATTATGACGTCATATTACATTGTGACGTCATAGTGCATACTAATTATGATGTCATCATATACTGTGACATCATAATACATGCTTATGATGCTCCAGTAGAAGTGACACAAATTGGGGTAAGAGAAATTGCTCATAATACCTGCAAATTGAGCTCTCATAATATATTGTGATGTCATAATGCAGGCACATTATGACGTCATAATACATTGTGACGTCATAGTGCATACTAATTATGATGTCATCATATACTGTGATGTCATAGTACATGCTCATGATGCTCCAGTAGATGTGACACAAATTGGGGTAAGAGAAATTCCTCATAATACCTGCAAATTGCGCTCAACAAATATTTTGTGATGTCATAATGCGGACACATTATGACGTCAGAATACATTGTGACGTCATAGTGCATACTAATTATGATGTCATCATATGCTGTGTCATCATAATACATGCTCATGATGCTCCAGTAGATGTGACACAAATTGAGGTAAGAGAAATTGCTCATAATACCTGCAAATTGCGCTCTCATAATATATTGTGATGTCATAATGCGGATACATTATGACGTCATATTACACTGTGACGCCATACTGCATACTAATTATGATGTCATCATATACAGTGACGTCATAATACATGCTTATGATGTTCCAGTAGAAGTGACACAAATTGGGGTAAGAGAAATTGCTCATAATACCTGCAAATTGAGCTCTCATAATATATTGTGATGTCATAATACTGATAAATTATGATGTCATAATACATTGAGACGTCATAGTGCATACTAATTATGATGTCATCATATACTGTGACGTCATAATACATTCTCATGATGCTCCAGTAGTTGTGACACAAATTGGGGTAAGAGAAATTGCTCATAATACCTGCAAATTGCGCTCTCATAACATATTGTGATGTCATAAAGCGGATACATTATGACGTCATAATACATTGTGACGTCATAGTGCATACTAATTATGATGTCACCATATACTGTGACGTCATAATATATGCTAATGATGCTCCAGTAGATGTGACACAAATTGGGGTGAGAGAAATTTCTCATAATACCTGCAAATTGCGCTCTCATAATATATTGTGATGTCATAATGCGGATCCATTATGACATCAAAATACATTGTGACGTCATAGTGCATACTAATTATGATGTCACCATATACTGTGACGTCATAATACATGCTCATGATGCTCCAGTAGATGTGACACAAATTGGGGTAAGAGAAATTGCTCATAATACCTGCAATTTGCGCTCTCATAATATATTGTGATGTCATAACGCGGATACATGATGACGTCATAACACATTGTGACATCATAGTGCATACTAATTATGATGTCATCATATACTGTGACGTCATAATACATGCTCATGATGCTCCAGTAGATGTGACACAAATTGGAGTAAGCGAAATTGCTGATAATACCTGCAAATTGCGCTCTCATAATATATTGTGATGTCATAATGCAGATACATTATGACGTCATAATACATTGTGACGTCATAGTGCATACTAATTATGATGTCATCATATGCTGTGATGTCATAGTACATGCTCATGATGCTCCAGTAGATGTGACACAAATTGGGGTAAGAGAAATTGCGCATAATACCTGCAAATTGCGCTCTCATAATATATTGTGATGTCATAATGCGGATTCATTATGACGTCATCATACACTGTGACGTCATACTGCATACTAATTATGATGTCATCATATACGGTGACGTCATAATACATGCTCATGATGCTCCAGTAGATGTGACACAAATTGGGGTAAGAGAAATTGCTCATAATACCTGCAAATTGAGCTCTCATAATATATTGTGATGTCATAATGCGGATCCATTATGACGTCACAATACATTGTGACGTCATAGTGCATACTAATTATGATGTCATCATATGCTGTGACGTCATAATACATGCTCATGATGCTCCAGTAGATGTGACACAAATTGGGGTAAGAGAAATTGCTCATAATACCTGCAAATTGCGCTCTCATAATATATTGTGATGTCAGAATGCGGATACATTATGACGTCATATTACACTGTGATGTCATACTGCATGCTAATTATGATGTCATCATGTACTGTGACACCATAATACATGCTTATGATGCTCCAGTAGAAGTGACATAAATTGGGGTAAGAGAAATTGCTCATAATACCTGCAAATTGAGCTCTCATAATATATTTTGATGTCATAATGCTGATAAATTATGATGTCATAATACATTGTGACGTCATAGTGCATACTAATTATGATGTCATCATATACTGTGACGTCATAATACATACTCATGATGCTCCAGTAGATGTGACACAAATTGGGGTAAGAGAAATTGCTCATAATACCTGCAAATTGCGCTCTCATAATATATTGTGATGTCATAATGCGGATACATTATGACGTCATAATACATTGTGACGTCATAGTGCATACTAATTATGATGTCATCATATACTGTGATGTCATAGTACATGCTCATGATGCTCCAGTAGATGTGACACAAATAGGGGTAAGAGAAATTGCTCATAATACCTGCAAATTGCGCTCTCATAATATTTTGTGATGTCACAATGCGGATGCATTATGACGTCATAATACATTGTGACGTCATAGTGCATACTAATTATGATGTCATCATATGCTGTGACATCATAATACATGCTCATGATGCTCCAGTAGATGTGACACAAATTGGGGTAAGAGAAATTGCTCATAATACCTGCAAATTGCGCTCTCATAATATATTGTGATGTCATAATGCGGATACATTATGACGTCATAATACACTGTGACGTCATACTGCATACTAATTATGATGTCATCATATACGGTGATGTCATAATACATGCTCATGATGCTCCAGTAGATGTGACACATATTGGGGTAAGAGAAATTGCTCATAATACCTGGAAATTGCGCTCTCATAATATTTTGTGATGTCTTAATGCGGATGCATTATGACGTCATAATACATTGTGACGTCATAGTGCATACTAATTATGATGTCATCATATGCTTTGACGTCTTAATACATGCTCATGATGCTCCAGTAGATGTGACACAAATTGGGGTAAGAGAAATTGCTCATAATACCTGCAAATTGCGCTCTCATAATATATTGTGATGTCATAATGCGGATACATTATGACGTCACAATACATTGTGACGTCATAGTGCATACTAATTATGATGTCATCATATGCTGTGACGTCATAATACATGCTCATGATGCTCCAGTAGATGTGACACAAATTGGGGTAAGAGAAATTGCTCATAATACCTGCAAATTGCGCTCTCATAATATATTGTGATGTCAGAATGCGGATACATTATGACGTCATATTACACTGTGATGTCATACTGCATGCTAATTATGATGTCATCATGTACTGTGACACCATAATACATGCTTATGATGCTCCAGTAGAAGTGACATAAATTGGGGTAAGAGAAATTGCTCATAATACCTGCAAATTGAGCTCTCATAATATATTTTGATGTCATAATGCTGATAAATTATGATGTCATAATACATTGTGACGTCATAGTGCATACTAATTATGATGTCATCATATACTGTGATGTCATAATACATACTCATGATGCTCCAGTAGATGTGACACAAATTGGGGTAAGAGAAATTGCTCATAATACCTGCAAATTGCGCTCTCATAATATATTGTGATGTCATAATGCGGATACATTATGACGTCATAATACATTGTGACGTCATAGTGCATACTAATTATGATGTCATCATATACTGTGATGTAATAATACATGCTCATGATGCTCCAGTAGATGTGACACAAATTGGGGTAAGAGAAATTGCTCATAATACCTGCAAACTGCGCTCTCATAATATATTGTGATGTAATAATGCGGATCCATTATGACGTCATAATACACTGTGACGTCATAGTGCATACTAAAAATTGCGCTCTCATAATATATTGTGATGTTATAATGCAAAAACATTATGACGTCATAATACATTGTGACGTCATAGTGCATACTAATTATGATGTCATCATATACTGTGACGTCATAATACATGCTCATGATGCTCCAGTAGATGTGACACAAACTGGGTTAAGCGAAATTGCTCATAATACCTGCAAATTGGGCTCTTATACTATATTGTGATGTTATAATGCAAATACATTATGACGTCATAATACATTGTGACGTCATAGTGCATACTAAAAATTGCGCTCTCATAATATATTGTGATGTTATAATGCAAAAACATTATGACGTCATAATACATTGTGACGTCATAGTGCATACTAATTATGATGTCATCATATACTGTGATGTCATAGTACATGCTCATGATGCTCCAGTAGATGTGACACAAATAGGGGTAAGAGAAATTGCTCATAATACCTGCAAATTGCGCTCTCATAATATTTTGTGATGTCACAATGCGGATGCATTATGACGTCATAATACATTGTGACGTCATAGTGCATACTAATTATGATGTCATCATATACTGTGACGTCATAATACATTCTCATGATGCTCCAGTAGTTGTGACACAAATTGGGGTAAGAGAAATTGCTCATAATACCTGCAAATTGCGCTCTCATAACATATTGTGATGTCATAAAGCGGATACATTATGACGTCATAATACATTGTGACGTCATAGTGCATACTAATTATGATGTCACCATATACTGTGACGTCATAATATATGCTAATGATGCTCCAGTAGATGTGACACAAATTGGGGTGAGAGAAATTTCTCATAATACCTGCAAATTGCGCTCTCATAATATATTGTGATGTCATAATGCGGATCCATTATGACATCAAAATACATTGTGACGTCATAGTGCATACTAATTATGATGTCACCATATACTGTGACGTCATAATACATGCTCATGATGCTCCAGTAGATGTGACACAAATTGGGGTAAGAGAAATTGCTCATAATACCTGCAATTTGCGCTCTCATAATATATTGTGATGTCATAACGCGGATACATGATGACGTCATAACACATTGTGACATCATAGTGCATACTAATTATGATGTCATCATATACTGTGACGTCATAATACATGCTCATGATGCTCCAGTAGATGTGACACAAATTGGAGTAAGCGAAATTGCTGATAATACCTGCAAATTGCGCTCTCATAATATATTGTGATGTCATAATGCAGATACATTATGACGTCATAATACATTGTGACGTCATAGTGCATACTAATTATGATGTCATCATATGCTGTGATGTCATAGTACATGCTCATGATGCTCCAGTAGATGTGACACAAATTGGGGTAAGAGAAATTGCGCATAATACCTGCAAATTGCGCTCTCATAATATATTGTGATGTCATAATGCGGATTCATTATGACGTCATCATACACTGTGACGTCATACTGCATACTAATTATGATGTCATCATATACGGTGACGTCATAATACATGCTCATGATGCTCCAGTAGATGTGACACAAATTGGGGTAAGAGAAATTGCTCATAATACCTGCAAATTGAGCTCTCATAATATATTGTGATGTCATAATGCGGATCCATTATGACGTCACAATACATTGTGACGTCATAGTGCATACTAATTATGATGTCATCATATGCTGTGACGTCATAATACATGCTCATGATGCTCCAGTAGATGTGACACAAATTGGGGTAAGAGAAATTGCTCATAATACCTGCAAATTGCGCTCTCATAATATATTGTGATGTCAGAATGCGGATACATTATGACGTCATATTACACTGTGATGTCATACTGCATGCTAATTATGATGTCATCATGTACTGTGACACCATAATACATGCTTATGATGCTCCAGTAGAAGTGACATAAATTGGGGTAAGAGAAATTGCTCATAATACCTGCAAATTGAGCTCTCATAATATATTTTGATGTCATAATGCTGATAAATTATGATGTCATAATACATTGTGACGTCATAGTGCATACTAATTATGATGTCATCATATACTGTGACGTCATAATACATACTCATGATGCTCCAGTAGATGTGACACAAATTGGGGTAAGAGAAATTGCTCATAATACCTGCAAATTGCGCTCTCATAATATATTGTGATGTCATAATGCGGATACATTATGACGTCATAATACATTGTGACGTCATAGTGCATACTAATTATGATGTCATCATATACTGTGATGTCATAGTACATGCTCATGATGCTCCAGTAGATGTGACACAAATAGGGGTAAGAGAAATTGCTCATAATACCTGCAAATTGCGCTCTCATAATATTTTGTGATGTCACAATGCGGATGCATTATGACGTCATAATACATTGTGACGTCATAGTGCATACTAATTATGATGTCATCATATGCTGTGACATCATAATACATGCTCATGATGCTCCAGTAGATGTGACACAAATTGGGGTAAGAGAAATTGCTCATAATACCTGCAAATTGCGCTCTCATAATATATTGTGATGTCATAATGCGGATACATTATGACGTCATAATACACTGTGACGTCATACTGCATACTAATTATGATGTCATCATATACGGTGATGTCATAATACATGCTCATGATGCTCCAGTAGATGTGACACATATTGGGGTAAGAGAAATTGCTCATAATACCTGGAAATTGCGCTCTCATAATATTTTGTGATGTCTTAATGCGGATGCATTATGACGTCATAATACATTGTGACGTCATAGTGCATACTAATTATGATGTCATCATATGCTTTGACGTCTTAATACATGCTCATGATGCTCCAGTAGATGTGACACAAATTGGGGTAAGAGAAATTGCTCATAATACCTGCAAATTGCGCTCTCATAATATATTGTGATGTCATAATGCGGATACATTATGACGTCACAATACATTGTGACGTCATAGTGCATACTAATTATGATGTCATCATATGCTGTGACGTCATAATACATGCTCATGATGCTCCAGTAGATGTGACACAAATTGGGGTAAGAGAAATTGCTCATAATACCTGCAAATTGCGCTCTCATAATATATTGTGATGTCAGAATGCGGATACATTATGACGTCATATTACACTGTGATGTCATACTGCATGCTAATTATGATGTCATCATGTACTGTGACACCATAATACATGCTTATGATGCTCCAGTAGAAGTGACATAAATTGGGGTAAGAGAAATTGCTCATAATACCTGCAAATTGAGCTCTCATAATATATTTTGATGTCATAATGCTGATAAATTATGATGTCATAATACATTGTGACGTCATAGTGCATACTAATTATGATGTCATCATATACTGTGATGTCATAATACATACTCATGATGCTCCAGTAGATGTGACACAAATTGGGGTAAGAGAAATTGCTCATAATACCTGCAAATTGCGCTCTCATAATATATTGTGATGTCATAATGCGGATACATTATGACGTCATAATACATTGTGACGTCATAGTGCATACTAATTATGATGTCATCATATACTGTGATGTAATAATACATGCTCATGATGCTCCAGTAGATGTGACACAAATTGGGGTAAGAGAAATTGCTCATAATACCTGCAAACTGCGCTCTCATAATATATTGTGATGTAATAATGCGGATCCATTATGACGTCATAATACACTGTGACGTCATAGTGCATACTAAAAATTGCGCTCTCATAATATATTGTGATGTTATAATGCAAAAACATTATGACGTCATAATACATTGTGACGTCATAGTGCATACTAATTATGATGTCATCATATACTGTGACGTCATAATACATGCTCATGATGCTCCAGTAGATGTGACACAAACTGGGTTAAGCGAAATTGCTCATAATACCTGCAAATTGGGCTCTTATACTATATTGTGATGTTATAATGCAAATACATTATGACGTCATAATACATTGTGACGTCATAGTGCATACTAAAAATTGCGCTCTCATAATATATTGTGATGTTATAATGCAAAAACATTATGACGTCATAATACATTGTGACGTCATAGTGCATACTAATTATGATGTCATCATATACTGTGATGTCATAGTACATGCTCATGATGCTCCAGTAGATGTGACACAAATAGGGGTAAGAGAAATTGCTCATAATACCTGCAAATTGCGCTCTCATAATATTTTGTGATGTCACAATGCGGATGCATTATGACGTCATAATACATTGTGACGTCATAGTGCATACTAATTATGATGTCATCATATGCTGTGACATCATAATACATGCTCATGATGCTCCAGTAGATGTGACACAAATTGGGGTAAGAGAAATTGCTCATAATACCTGCAAATTGCGCTCTCATAATATATTGTGATGTCATAATGCGGATACATTATGACGTCATAATACACTGTGACGTCATACTGCATAGTAATTATGATGTCATCATATACGGTGATGTCATAATACATGCTCATGATGCTCCAGTAGATGTGACACATATTGGGGTAAGTGAAATTGCTCATAATACCTGCAAATTGCGCTCTCATAATATATTGTGATGTCATAACCTGGATACATTATGACGTCATAATACATTGTGATATCATAGTGCATACTAGTTATGATGTCATCTTATGCTGTGATGTCATAATACATGCTCATGATGCTCCAGTAGATGTGACACAAATTGGGGTAGGAGAAATTGCTCATAATTCCTGCAAATTGCGCTCTCATAATATATTGTGATGTCAAAATGCGGATACATTATGACGTCATAATACATTGTGAGGTCATACTGCATACTAATTATGATGTCATCATATACGGTGACGTCATAATACATGCTCATGATGCTCCAGTAGATGTGACACAAATTGGGGTAAGAGAAATTGCTCATAATACCTGCAAATTGCGCTCTCATAATATTTTGTGATGTCTTAATGCGGATGCATTATGACGTCAGAATACATTGTGACGTCATAGTGCATACTAATTATGATGTCATCATATGCTTTGACGTCTTAATACATGCTCATGATGCTCCAGAAGATGTGACACAAATTGGGGTAAGAGAAATTGCTCATAATACCTGCAAATTGCGCTCTCATAATATATTGTGATGTCATAATGCGGATACATTATGACGTTATAATACACTGTGAAGTCATACTGCATACTAATTATGATGTCATCATATACGGTGACATCATAATACATGCTCATGATGCTCCAGTAGGTGTGACACAAATTGGGGTAAGAGAAATTGCTCATAATACCTGCAAATTGCGCTCTCATAATATATTGTGATGTCATAATGCGCATCCATTATGACATCATAATACATTGTGACGTCATAGTGCATACTAATTATGATGTCACCATATACTGTGACGACATAATACATGCTCATGATGCTCCAGTAGATGTGACAGAAATTGGGGTAAGAGAAATTGCTCATAATACCTGCAAATTGCGCTCTCATAATATATTGTGATGTCATAACGCGGATACGTGATGACGTCATAACACATTGTGACGTCATAGTGCATACTAATTATGATGTCATCATATACTGTGACGTCATAATACATGCTCATGATGCTCCAGTAGATGTGACACAAATTGGAGTAAGCGAAATTGCTGATAATACCTGCAAATTGCGCTCTCATAATATATTGTGATGTCATAATGCAGATACATTATGACGTCATAATACATTGTGACGTCATAGTGCATACTAATTATGATGCCATCATATACTGTGAAGTCATAGTACATGCTCATGATGCTCCAGTAGATGTGACACAAATTGGGGTAAGAGAAATTGCTCATAAAACCTGCAAATTGCGCTCTCATAATATTTTGTGATGTCATAATGCGGATGCATTATGATGTCATAATACATTGTGACGTCATAGTGCATACTAATTATGATGTCATCATATGCTGTGACATCATTATACATGCTCATGATGCTCCAGTAGATGTGACACAAATTGGGATAAGAGAAATTGCTCATAATACCTGCAAATTGCGCTCTCATAATATATTGTGATGTCATAATGCGGATTCATTATGACGTCATAATACACTGTGACGTCATACTGCATACTAATTATGATGTCATCATATACGGTGATGTCATAATACATGCTCATGATGCTCCAGTAGATGTGACACATAATGGGTTAAGTGAAATTGCTCATAATACCTGCAAATTGCGCTGTCATAATATATTGTGATGTCATGACGTGGATAAATTATGACGTCGTAATACATTGTGACATCATAGTGCATACTAGTTATGATGTCCTCTTATGCTGTGACATCATAATACATGCTCATGATGCTCCAGTAGATGTGACACAAATTGGGGTAAGAGAAATTGCTCATAATACCTGCAAACTGCGCTCTCATAATATATTGTGATGTAATAATGCGGATCCGTTATGACGTCATAATACACTGTGACGTCATAGTGCATACTAATTATGATGTCATCATATACTGTAACGTCATAATACATGCTCATGATGCTCCAGTAGATCTGACACAAAATGAGG
Organism: Aotus nancymaae; assembly: GCF_030222135.1. Lineage (NCBI taxonomy): Eukaryota > Metazoa > Chordata > Mammalia > Primates > Aotidae > Aotus > Aotus nancymaae. Next base: position 11,912,446 of record NW_026988499.1, on the reverse strand, counting down.
TAAGAGAAATTGCTCCTAATACCTGCAAATTGCGCTCTCCAAATATTTTGTGATGTCATAATGCGGATACATTATGACGTCATAATACATTGTGACATCATAGTGCATACTAATTATGATGTCATCATATGCTGTGTCGTCATAATACATGCTCATGATGCTCCAGTAGATGTGACAAAAATTGGGTAAGAGAAATTGCTCATAATACCTGCATGTTGCGCTCTCATAATATATTGTGATGTCATAATGCGGATACATTATGACATCATAATACATTGTGACATCATAGTGCATACTTATTATGATGTCATCATATACTGTGACGTCATAATACATGCTCATGATGCTCCAGTAGATGTGACACAAATTGGGGTAAGAGAAATTGCTCATAAAACCTGCAAATTGCGCTCTCATAATATATTGTGATGTCATATTGCGGATACATTATGACGTCATAATACATTGTGATGTCATACTGCATACTAATTATCATGTCATCATATGCTGTGACGTCATAATACATGCTCATGATGCTCCATTAGATGTCACACAATTTGTGGTAAGAGAAATTGCTCATAATACCTGCAAATTGCACACTAAGTATATATTGTGATGTCATAATGCGGATACATTATGACATCATAATACATTGTGACGTCATAGTGCATACTAATTATGATGTCATCATGTACTGTGATGTCATAATACATGCTCATGATGGTCCAGCAGATGTGACACAAACTGCGGTAAGAGAAATTGATCATAATACCTGCAAATTGCGCTCTCATAATATATTGTGATGTCATAATGCGGATACATTATGACGTCATAATACATTGTGACGTCATAGTGAATACTAATTATGATGTCATCATATACTGTGACGTCATAATACATGCTCATGATGCTCCAGTAGATGTGACACAAATTGAGGTAAGAGAAATTGCTCAAAATACCTGCAAATTGCGCTACCATAATATATTGTGATGTCATAATGTAGATACATTATGACGTCATAATACATTGTGACGTCATAGTGCATACTAATTATGATGACATCATATACTGTGACGTCATATTACATGCTCATGATGCTCCAATAGATGTGACACAAATTGGGGTAAGAGAAATTGCTCATAATACCTGCAAATTGCGCTCTCATAATGTATTGTGATGTCATAATGCGGATACATAATGACATCATAATACATTATGACGTCATAGTGCATAGTAATTATGATGTCGTCATATACTGTGAAGTCATAATACATGCTCATGATGCTCCAGTAGATGTGACACAAATTGGAGTAAGCGAAATTGCTGATAATACCTGCAAACTGCGCTCTCATAATATATTGTGATGTCATAATGCAGATACATTATGATGTCATAATACATTGTGACGTCATAGTGCATACTAATTATGATGTCATCATATACTGTGATGTCATAATACATGCTCATGATGCTCCAGTAGATGTGACACAAATTGGGGTAAGAGAAATTACTCATAATACCTGCAAATTGCGCTATCATAATATATTCTGATGTCATAATGCGGATACATTATGACATCATAATACACTGTGACGTCATACTCCATACTAATTATCATTACATCATATACGGTGACGTCATAATACATGCTCATGATGCTCCAATAGATGTGACACAAATTGGGGTAAGAGAAATTGCTCATAATACCTGCAAATTGCGCTCTCATAATATATTGTGATATCATAATGCTGACACATTATGACGTCATAATACATTGTCACGTCATAGTGCATACTAATTATGATGTCATCATATGCTGTGACATCATAATACATGCTCATGATGCTCCAGTAGATGTGACACAAAGTGGGGTAAGAGAAATTGCTCATAATACCTGCAAATTGCGCTCTCATAATATATTGTGATGTCATAATGCGGATACATTATGACGTCATATTACACTGTGACGTCATAGTGCATACTAATTATGATGTCATCATATACTGTGAAGTCATAGTACATGCTCATGATGCTGCAGTAGATGTGACACATATTGGGGTAAGAGAAATTGCTCATAATACCTGCAAACTGCACTCTCAGAATATATTGTGATGTCATAATGCGGATACATTATGACGTCACAATACATTGTGACGTCATAGTGCATACTAATTATGATGTCATCATATACTGTGATGTCATAGTACATGCTCATGATGCTCCAGTAGATGTGACACAAATTGGGGTAAGAGAAATTGCTCATAATACCTGCAAATTGCGCTCTCAAAATATTTTGTGATGTCATAATGCGGATACATTATGACGTCATAATACATTGTGACGTCATAGTGCATACTAATTACGATGTCATCATAGGCTGTGACGTCATAATACATGCTCATGATGCTCCAGTAGATGTGACACAAATTGTGGTAAGAGAAATTTCTCATAATACCTGCAAATTGAGCTCTCATCATATATTGTGATGTCATAACGCGGATACATGACGTCATAACACATTGTGACGTCATAGTGCATAGTAATTATGGTGTCGTCATATACTGTGACGTCATAAAACATGCTCATGATGCTCCAATAGATGTGACACAAATTGGGGTAAGAGAAATTGCTCATAATACCTGCTAGTTGCGCTCTCATAATATATTGTGATGTCATAATGCGGATACATTATGACATCGTAATTCTTTGTGACGTCATAGTGCATACTAATTATGATGTCATCACATACTGTGATGTCATAATACATGCTCATGATGCTCCAGTAGATGTGACACAAATTGGGGTAAGAGAAATTGCTCATAATACCTGCAAATTGCGCTCTCATAATATATTGTGATGTCATAACGCGGATACATTATGACGTCATAATACATTGTGACGTCATAGTGCATACTAATTATGATGTCATCATATACTGTGACGTCATAATACATGCTCATGATGCTCCAGTGGATGTGACACAAATTGGGGTAAGAGAAATTGCTCATATTACCTGCAAATTGCGATCTCATAAAATATTGTGATGTTATAACGCGGACACATTATGACGTCATAATACATTGTGACGTCATAGTGCATACTAATTATGATGTCATCATATACTGTGACGTCATAATACATGCTCATGATGCTCCAGTAGATGTGACAAAAATTGGGGTAAGAGAAATTGCTCATAATACCTGCAAATTGCGCTCTCATAATATATTGTGATGTCATAACACGGAAACATTATGACGTCATAATACATTGTCAGGTCATAGTGCATACTAATTATGATGTCATCGTATACTGTGACATCATAATACATGCTCATGATGCTCCAGTAGATGTGACACAAATTGGTTTAAGAGAAATTGCTCATAATACCTGCAAATTGCGCTCTCATAATATATTGTGATATCATAACGCGGATATATTATGACGTCATAATACATTGTGACGTCATAGTGCATACTAATTATGATGTCCTCATATACTGTGACGTCATAATACATGCTCATGATGCTCCAGTAGATGTGACAAAAATTGGGGTAAGAAAAATTGCTCATAATACCTGCAAATTGCGCTCTCATAGTATATTGTGATGTCATAATGCGTATACATTATGACGTCATAATACATTGTGACGTCATACTGCATACTAATTATGATGTCACCATATACTGTGACGTCATAATACATGCTCATGATGCTACAGTAGATGTGACACAAATTGGGGTAAGAGAAGTTGCTCATAATACCTGCAAATTGCGCTCTCATCATATATTGTGATGTCATAACGCGGATACATGACGTCATAACACATTGTGACGTCATAGTGCATAGTAATTATGGTGTCGTCATATACTGTGACGTCATAAAACATGCTCATGATGCTCCAATAGATGTGACACAAATTGGGGTAAGAGAAATTGCTCATAATACCTGCTAGTTGCGCTCTCATAATATATTGTGATGTCATAATGCGGATACATTATGACATCGTAATTCTTTGTGACGTCATAGTGCATACTAATTATGATGTCATCACATACTGTGATGTCATAATACATGCTCATGATGCTCCAGTAGATGTGACACAAATTGGGGTAAGAGAAATTGCTCATAATACCTGCAAATTGCGCTCTCATAATATATTGTGATGTCATAACGCGGATACATTATGACGTCATAATACATTGTGACGTCATAGTGCATACTAATTATGATGTCATCATATACTGTGACGTCATAATACATGCTCATGATGCTCCAGTGGATGTGACACAAATTGGGGTAAGAGAAATTGCTCATATTACCTGCAAATTGCGATCTCATAAAATATTGTGATGTTATAACGCGGACACATTATGACGTCATAATACATTGTGACGTCATAGTGCATACTAATTATGATGTCATCATATACTGTGACGTCATAATACATGCTCATGATGCTCCAGTAGATGTGACAAAAATTGGGGTAAGAGAAATTGCTCATAATACCTGCAAATTGCGCTCTCATAATATATTGTGATGTCATAATGCAAACACATTATGACGTCATAATACATTGTGACGTCATAGTGCATACTAATTATGATGTCATCATATACTGTGATGTCATAGTACATGCTCCTGATGCTCCAGTAGATGTGACACAAATTGGGGTAAGAGAAATTGCTCATAATACCTGCAAATTGCGCTCTCAAAATATTTTGTGATGTCATAATGCGGATACATTATGACGTCATAATACATTGTGACGTCATAGTGCATACTAATTATGATGTCATCATAGGCTGTGACGTCATAATACATGCTCATGATGCTGCAGTAGATGTGACACAAATTGGGGTAAGAGAAATTTCTCATAATACCTGCAAATTGAGCTCTCATAATATATTGTGATGTCATAACGCGGATTCATTTTGACGTCATAATACATTGTGACGTCATAGTGCATACTAATTATGATGTCCTCATATACTGTGACGTCATAATACATGCTCATGATGCTCCAGTAGATGTGACACAAATTGGGGTAAGAGAAATTGCTCATAATACCTGAATGTTGCGCTCTCATAATATTTTGTGATGTCATAATGCGGATACATTATGACGTCATAATACATTGTGACGTCATAGTGCATGCTAATTATGATGTCATCATATGCTGTGACGTCATAATACATGCTCATGATGCTCCAGTAGATGTGACACAAATTGGGGTAAGAGAAATTGCTCATAATACCTGCAAATTTCGCTCTCATAATATATTGTGATGTCATAATGCGGATATATTATGACGTCATAATACACTGTGACGTCATACTGCATACTAATTATGCTGTCATCATATACGGTGACGTCATAATACATGCTCATGATGCTCCAGTAGATGTGACACAAATTGGGGTAAGAGAAATTGCTCATAATACCTGCAAATTGCGCTCTAATAATATATTGTGATGTCAAAACGCGGATGCATTATGATGTCATAATACATTGTGACGTCATAGTGCATACTAATTATGATGTCATCATATACTGTGACGTCGTAATACATGCTCATGATGCTGAAGTAGATGTGACACAAATTGGGGTAAGAGAAATTGCTCATAATACCTGCAAATTGCGCTCTCATAATATAGTGTGATGTTATAACGCGGATACATTATGACGTCATAATACACTGTGACGTCATACTGCATATTAATTATGATGTCATCATATACGGTGACGTCATAATACATGCTCATGATGCCCCAGTAGATGTGACACATATTGGGGTAAGTGAAATTGCTCATAATACCTGCAAATTGCGCTCTCATAATATATTGTGATGTCATAATGCGGATACATTATGACGTCATAATACATTGTGACATCATAGTGCATACTAATTATGATGTCATGATATACTGTGATGTCATAGTACATGCTCATGATACTCCAGTAGATGTGACACAAATTGTGGTAAGAGAAATTGCTCATAATACCTGCAAATTGCGCTCTCATAATATTTTGTGATGTCATAATGCGGATGCATTATGACATCATAATATATTGTGACGTCATAGTGCATACTAATTATGATGTCACCATAAGCTGTGACATCATAATACATGCTCATGTTGCTCCAGTAGATGTGACACAAATTGGGGTAAGAGAAATTGCTCATAATACCTGCAAATTGCGCTCTCATAATATATTGTGATGTCATAATGTGGATCCATTATGACGTCATAATACATTGTGACGTCATAGTGCATACTAATTATGAGGTCATCATATACTGTGATGTCATAATACATGCTCATGATGCTCCAGGAGATGTGACAAATTGGGGTAAGAGAAATTGCTCATAATACCTGCATGTTGCGCTCTCATGATATATTGTGATGTCATAATGCAGATACATTATGACGTCATAATATATTGTGACGTCATAATACATACTAATTATGATGTCATCATATACTGTGATGTCATAGTACATGTTCATGATGCTCCAGTAGATGTGACACAAATTGGGGTAAGAGAAATTGCTCATAATACCTGCATGTTGCGCTCTCATAATATTTTCTGATGTCATAATGCGGATACATTATGACGTCATAATACATTGTGACGTCATAGTGCATACTAATTATGATGTCATCATATGCTGTGACATCATAATACATGCTCATGATGCTCCAGTAGATGTGACACAAATTGGGGTAAGAGAAATTGCTCATAATACCTGCAAATTGCGCTCTCATAATATATTGTGATGTCATAATGCGGATCCATTATGACGTCATAATACACTGTGACGTCATACTGCATACTAATTATGATGTCATCATATACGGTGACATCATAATACATGCTCATGATGCTCCAGTAGATGTGACACAAATTGGGGTAAGAGAAATTGCTCATAATACCTGCTAGTTGCGCTCTCATAATATATTGTGATGTCATAATGCGGATACATTATGAGATCGTAATTCTTTGTGACGTCATAGTGCATACTAATTATGATGTCATCATATACTGTGATGTCATAGTACATGCTCATGATGCTCCAGTAGATGTGACACAAATTGGGGTAAGAGAAATTGCTCATAATACCTGCAAATTGCGCTCTCATAATATTTTGTGATGTCAAAATGCGGATACATTATGACGTCATAACACACTGTGATGTCATACTGCATATTAATTATGAAGTCATCGTATACGGTGACGTCATAATACATGCTCTTGATGCCCCAGTAGATGTGACACATATTGGGGTAAGTGAAATTGCTCATAATACCTGCAAATTGCGCTCTCATAATATATTGTGATGTCATAATGCGGATACATTATGACGTCATAATACATTGTGACAACATAGTGCATATTAATTATGATGTCATGATAAACTGTGATGTCATAGTACATGCTCATGATGCTCCAGTAGATGTGACACAAATTGTGGTAAGAGAAATTGCTCATAATACCTGCAAATTGCGCTCTCATAATATTTTGTGATGTCATAATGCGGATGCATTATGACGTCATAATATATTGTGACGTCATAGTGCATACTAATTATGATGTCACCATAAGCTGTGACATCATAATACATGCTCATGTTGCTCCAGTAGATGTGACACAAATTGGGGTAAGAGAAATTACTCATAATACAGGCAAATTGCACTCTCAGAATATATTGTGATGTCATAATGCGGACACATTATGACGTCATAATATATTGTGACGTCATAGTGGATACTAATTATGATGTCATCATATACTGTGACGTCATAATACATACTCATGATGCTCCAGTATATGTGACACAAATTGTGGTAAGTGAAATTGCTCATAATACCTGCAAATTGCGCTCTCATAATATACTGTGAAGTCATAATGCGGATACATTATGACGTCATAATACATTGTGACGTCATAGTGTATTCTAATTATGATGTCATCATATACTGTGATGTAATAATACATGCTCATGATGATCCAGTAGAGGTGACACAAATTGGGGTAAGAGAAATTGCTCATAATACCTGCAAGTTGCGCTCTCATAATATATTGTGATGTCATAATGCAGACATATTATGACATCATAATACATTGTGACGTCATAGTGCATACTAATTATGATGTCATCATATACTGTGATGTCATAGTACATGCACATGATGCTCCAGTAGATGTGACACAAATTGGGGTAAGAGAAATTGCTCATAATACCTGCAAATTACGCTCTCATAATATATTGTGATGTCATAATGCAGACACATTATGACGTCATAATACATTGTGACGTCATAGTGCATACTAATTATGATGTCATCACATACTGTGATGTCATAGTACATGCTCATGATGCTCCAGTAGATGTGACACAAATTGGGGTAAGAGAAATTGCTCATAATACCTGCAAATTGCGCTCTCAAAATATTTTGTGATGTCATAATGCGGATACATTATGACGTCATAATACATTGTGACGTCATAGTGCATACTAATTATGATGTCATCATATGCTGTGACATCATAATACATGCTCATGATGCTCCAGTAGATTTGACACAAATTGGGGTAAGAGAAATTGCTCATAATACCTGCAAATTGCGCTCTCATAATATATTGTGATGTCATAATGCGGATACATTATGACGTCATATTACACTGTGACGTCAAACTGCATACTAATTATGATGTCATCATATACAGTGACGTCATAATACATGCATATGATGCTCCAGTAGAAGTGACACAAATTGGGGTAAGAGAAATTGCTCATAATACCTGCAAATTGAGCTCTCATAATATAATGTGATGTCATAATGCTGATAAATTATGATGTCATAATACATTGTGACGTCATAGTGCATACTAATTATGATGTCATCATATACTGTGACGTCATAATACATGCTCATGATGCTCCAGTAGTTGTGACACAAATTGTGGTAAGAGTACTTGCTCATAATACCTGCAAATTGCGCTCTCATAATATATTGTGATATCATAACGCGGATACATTATGACGTCATAATACATTATGACGTCATAGTGTATACTAATTATGATGTCCTCATATACTGTGACGTCATAATACATGCTCATGATGCTCCAGTAGATGTGACAAAAATTGGGGTAAGAAAAATTGCTCAAAATACCTGCAAATTGCGCTCTCATAGTATATTGTGATGTCATAATGCGGATACATTATGACGTCATAATACATTGTGATGTCATACTGCATACTAATTATGATGTCACCATATACTGTGACGTCATAATACATGCTCATGGTGCTCCAGTAGATGTGACACAAATTGGGGTAAGAGAAGTTGCTCATAATACCTGCAAATTGCGCTCTCATAATATATTGTGATGTCATAACGCGGATAAATGATGACGTCATAACACATTGTGACGTCATAGTGCATACTAATTATGATGTCATCATATACTGTGACGTCATAATACGTGCTCATGATGCTCCAATAGATGTGACACAAATTGGGGTAAAAGAAATTGCTCATAATACCTGCTAGTTGCGCTCTCATAATATATTGTGATGTCATAATGCGGATACATTATGACATCGTAATTCTTTGTGACGTCATAGTGCATACTAATTATGATGCCATCACATACTGTGATGTCATAATACATGCTCATGATGCTCCAGTAGATGTGACACAAATTGGGGTAAGAGAAATTGCTCATAATACCTGCAAATTGCGCTCTCATCATATATTGTGATGTCATAACGCGGATACATTATGACGTCATAATACATTGTGACGTCATAGTGCATACTAATTATGATGTCATCATATACTGTGACGTCATAATACATGCTCATGATGCTCCAGTAGATGTGACACAAATTGGGGTAAGAGAAATTGCTCATAATACCTGCAAATTGCGATCTCATAAAATATTGTGATGTTATAACGTGGATACATTATGACGTCATAATACATTGTGACGTCATAGTGCATACTAATTATGATGTCATCATATACTGTGACGTCATAATACATGCCCATGATGCTCCAGTAGATGTGACAAAAATTGGGGTAAGAGAAATTGCTCATAATACCTGGAAATTGCGCTCTCATAATATATTGTGATGTCATAACGCGGATACATTATGACGTCATAATGCATTGTGACGTCATAGTGCATACTAATTATGATGTCACCATATACTGTGACGTCATAATACATGCTCATGATGCTCCAGTAGATGTGACACAAATTGGGGTAAGAGAAATTCCTCATAATACCTGCAAACTGCGCTCTCATAATATATTGTGATGTAATAATGCGGATCCGTTATGACGTCATAATACACTGTGACGTCATAGTGCATACTAATTATGATGTCATCATATACTGTAACGTCATAATACATGCTCATGATGCTCCAGAAGATCTGACACAAATTGAGGTAAGAGAAATTGCTCCTAATACCTGCAAATTGCGCTCTCATAATATATTGTGATGTCATAATGCGGATATATTATGACGTCATAATACATTGTGACGTCATAGTGTATACTAATTATGATGTCATCATATACTGTGACGTCATAATACATGCTCATGATGCTCCAGTAGATGTGACACAAACTGGGTTAAGCGAAATTGCTCATAATACCTGCAAATTGGGCTCTCATAATATATTGTGATGTCATAATGCGGATACATTATGACGTCATAATACATTGTGCCATCATAGTGCATACTAATTATGATGTTATCATATACTGTGACGTCATATTACATGCTCATGATGCTCCAATAGATGTGACACAAATTGGGGTAAGAGAAATTGCTCATAATACCTGCAAATTGCACTCTCATAATATATTGTGATGTCATAATGTGGATATATTATGACGTCATAATACACTGTGACATCATACTGCATACTAATTATGATGTCATCATATACGGTGACATCATAATACATGCTCATGGTGCTCCAGTAGATGTGACACAAATTGGGGTAAGAGAAATTGCTCATAATACCTGCAAATTGCGCTCTCATAATATATTGTGATGTCATAATGCGGATCCATTATGACGTCATAATACATTGTGACGTCATAGTGCATACTAATTATGATGTCATCATATACTGTGAAGTCATAGTACATGCTCATGATGCTGCAGTAGATGTGACACAAATTGGGGTAAGAGAAATTGCTCATAATACCTGCAAACTGCACTCTCAGAATATATTGTGATGTCATAATGCGGATACATTATGACGTCACAATACATTGTGACGTCATAGTGCATACTAATTATGATATCATCATATGCTGTGACATCATAATACATGCTCATGATGCTCCAGTAGATGTGACACAAATTGGGGTAAGAGAAATTGCTCATAATACCTGCAAATTGCGCTCTCATAATATATTGTGATGTCATAATGCGGATACATTATGACGTCATATTACACTGTGACGTCATAGTGCATACTAATTATGATGTCATCATATACTGTGACATCATAATACATGCTTATGATGCTCCAGTAGAAGTGACACAAATTGGGGTAAGAGAAATTGCTCATAATACCTGCAAATTGAGCTCTCATAATATATTGTGATGTCATAATGCGGATACATTATGACGTCATAATACATTGTGACGTCATAGGGTATACTAATTATGATGTCATCATATACTGTGATGTAATAATACATGCTCAGGATGATCCCGTAGATGTGACAAAAATTGGGGAAAGAGAAATTGCTCATAATACCTGCAAATTGCGCTCTCATAATATATTGTGATGTCATAATGCAGGCACATTATGACGTCATAATACATTGTGACGTCATAGTGCATACTAATGATGATGTCATCATATACTGTGACGTCATAATACATGCTCATGATGCTCCAGTAGTTGTGACACAAATTGGGGTAAGAGAAATTGCTCATAATACCTGCAAATTGCGCTCTCATAATATATTGTGATGTCATAACGCGGATACATCATGACGTCATAATACATTGTGACGTCATAGTGCATACTAATTATGATGTCATCATATACTGTGACGTCATAATACATGCTCATGATGCTCCAGTAGATGTGACAAAAATTGTGGTAAGAGAAATTGCTCATAATACCTGCAAATTGCGCTCTCATAATATATTGTGATGTCATAATGCGGATACATTATGACGTCATAATACATTGTGACGTCATAGTGCATACTAATTATGATGTCACCATATACTGTGACGTCATAATACATGCTCATGATGCTCCAGTAGATGTGACACAAATTGGGTAAGAGAAATTGCTCATAATACCTGCAAATTGCGCTCTAATAATATATTGTGATGTAAAAACGCGGATACATTATGACGTCATAATACATTGTGACGTCATAGTGCATACTAATTATGATGTCATCATATACTGTGACGTCATAATACATGCTCATGATGCTCCAGTAGATGTGACAAAAATTGTGGTAAGAGAAATTGCTCATAATACCTGCAAATTGCGCTCTCATAATATATTGTGATGTCATAATGCGGATACATTATGACGTCATAATACATTTTGACATCATAGTGCATACTAATTATGATGTCACCATATACTGTGACGTCATAATACATGCTCATGATGCTCCAGTAGATGTGACACAAATTGGGTTAAGAGAAATTGCTCATAATACCTGCAAATTGCGCTCTCATAATATATTGTGATGTCATAATGCGGATCCATTATGACGTCATAATACATTGTGACGTCATAGTGCATACTAATTATGATGTCATCATATACTGTGAAGTCATAGTACATGCTCATGATGCTGCAGTAGATGTGACACAAATTGGGGTAAGAGAAATTGCTCATAATACCTGCAAACTGCACTCTCAGAATATATTGTGATGTCATAATGCGGATACATTATGACGTCACAATACATTGTGACGTCATAGTGCATACTAATTATGATGTCATCATATGCTGTGACATCATAATACATGCTCATGATGCTCCAGTAGATTTGACACAAATTGGGGTAAGAGAAATTGCTCATAATACCTGCAAATTGCGCTCTCATAATATATTGTGATGTCATAATGCGGATACATTATGACGTCATATTACATTGTGACGTCATAGTGCATACTAATTATGATGTCATCATATACTGTGACATCATAATACATGCTTATGATGCTCCAGTAGAAGTGACACAAATTGGGGTAAGAGAAATTGCTCATAATACCTGCAAATTGAGCTCTCATAATATATTGTGATGTCATAATGCAGGCACATTATGACGTCATAATACATTGTGACGTCATAGTGCATACTAATTATGATGTCATCATATACTGTGATGTCATAGTACATGCTCATGATGCTCCAGTAGATGTGACACAAATTGGGGTAAGAGAAATTCCTCATAATACCTGCAAATTGCGCTCAACAAATATTTTGTGATGTCATAATGCGGACACATTATGACGTCAGAATACATTGTGACGTCATAGTGCATACTAATTATGATGTCATCATATGCTGTGTCATCATAATACATGCTCATGATGCTCCAGTAGATGTGACACAAATTGAGGTAAGAGAAATTGCTCATAATACCTGCAAATTGCGCTCTCATAATATATTGTGATGTCATAATGCGGATACATTATGACGTCATATTACACTGTGACGCCATACTGCATACTAATTATGATGTCATCATATACAGTGACGTCATAATACATGCTTATGATGTTCCAGTAGAAGTGACACAAATTGGGGTAAGAGAAATTGCTCATAATACCTGCAAATTGAGCTCTCATAATATATTGTGATGTCATAATACTGATAAATTATGATGTCATAATACATTGAGACGTCATAGTGCATACTAATTATGATGTCATCATATACTGTGACGTCATAATACATTCTCATGATGCTCCAGTAGTTGTGACACAAATTGGGGTAAGAGAAATTGCTCATAATACCTGCAAATTGCGCTCTCATAACATATTGTGATGTCATAAAGCGGATACATTATGACGTCATAATACATTGTGACGTCATAGTGCATACTAATTATGATGTCACCATATACTGTGACGTCATAATATATGCTAATGATGCTCCAGTAGATGTGACACAAATTGGGGTGAGAGAAATTTCTCATAATACCTGCAAATTGCGCTCTCATAATATATTGTGATGTCATAATGCGGATCCATTATGACATCAAAATACATTGTGACGTCATAGTGCATACTAATTATGATGTCACCATATACTGTGACGTCATAATACATGCTCATGATGCTCCAGTAGATGTGACACAAATTGGGGTAAGAGAAATTGCTCATAATACCTGCAATTTGCGCTCTCATAATATATTGTGATGTCATAACGCGGATACATGATGACGTCATAACACATTGTGACATCATAGTGCATACTAATTATGATGTCATCATATACTGTGACGTCATAATACATGCTCATGATGCTCCAGTAGATGTGACACAAATTGGAGTAAGCGAAATTGCTGATAATACCTGCAAATTGCGCTCTCATAATATATTGTGATGTCATAATGCAGATACATTATGACGTCATAATACATTGTGACGTCATAGTGCATACTAATTATGATGTCATCATATGCTGTGATGTCATAGTACATGCTCATGATGCTCCAGTAGATGTGACACAAATTGGGGTAAGAGAAATTGCGCATAATACCTGCAAATTGCGCTCTCATAATATATTGTGATGTCATAATGCGGATTCATTATGACGTCATCATACACTGTGACGTCATACTGCATACTAATTATGATGTCATCATATACGGTGACGTCATAATACATGCTCATGATGCTCCAGTAGATGTGACACAAATTGGGGTAAGAGAAATTGCTCATAATACCTGCAAATTGAGCTCTCATAATATATTGTGATGTCATAATGCGGATCCATTATGACGTCACAATACATTGTGACGTCATAGTGCATACTAATTATGATGTCATCATATGCTGTGACGTCATAATACATGCTCATGATGCTCCAGTAGATGTGACACAAATTGGGGTAAGAGAAATTGCTCATAATACCTGCAAATTGCGCTCTCATAATATATTGTGATGTCAGAATGCGGATACATTATGACGTCATATTACACTGTGATGTCATACTGCATGCTAATTATGATGTCATCATGTACTGTGACACCATAATACATGCTTATGATGCTCCAGTAGAAGTGACATAAATTGGGGTAAGAGAAATTGCTCATAATACCTGCAAATTGAGCTCTCATAATATATTTTGATGTCATAATGCTGATAAATTATGATGTCATAATACATTGTGACGTCATAGTGCATACTAATTATGATGTCATCATATACTGTGACGTCATAATACATACTCATGATGCTCCAGTAGATGTGACACAAATTGGGGTAAGAGAAATTGCTCATAATACCTGCAAATTGCGCTCTCATAATATATTGTGATGTCATAATGCGGATACATTATGACGTCATAATACATTGTGACGTCATAGTGCATACTAATTATGATGTCATCATATACTGTGATGTCATAGTACATGCTCATGATGCTCCAGTAGATGTGACACAAATAGGGGTAAGAGAAATTGCTCATAATACCTGCAAATTGCGCTCTCATAATATTTTGTGATGTCACAATGCGGATGCATTATGACGTCATAATACATTGTGACGTCATAGTGCATACTAATTATGATGTCATCATATGCTGTGACATCATAATACATGCTCATGATGCTCCAGTAGATGTGACACAAATTGGGGTAAGAGAAATTGCTCATAATACCTGCAAATTGCGCTCTCATAATATATTGTGATGTCATAATGCGGATACATTATGACGTCATAATACACTGTGACGTCATACTGCATACTAATTATGATGTCATCATATACGGTGATGTCATAATACATGCTCATGATGCTCCAGTAGATGTGACACATATTGGGGTAAGAGAAATTGCTCATAATACCTGGAAATTGCGCTCTCATAATATTTTGTGATGTCTTAATGCGGATGCATTATGACGTCATAATACATTGTGACGTCATAGTGCATACTAATTATGATGTCATCATATGCTTTGACGTCTTAATACATGCTCATGATGCTCCAGTAGATGTGACACAAATTGGGGTAAGAGAAATTGCTCATAATACCTGCAAATTGCGCTCTCATAATATATTGTGATGTCATAATGCGGATACATTATGACGTCACAATACATTGTGACGTCATAGTGCATACTAATTATGATGTCATCATATGCTGTGACGTCATAATACATGCTCATGATGCTCCAGTAGATGTGACACAAATTGGGGTAAGAGAAATTGCTCATAATACCTGCAAATTGCGCTCTCATAATATATTGTGATGTCAGAATGCGGATACATTATGACGTCATATTACACTGTGATGTCATACTGCATGCTAATTATGATGTCATCATGTACTGTGACACCATAATACATGCTTATGATGCTCCAGTAGAAGTGACATAAATTGGGGTAAGAGAAATTGCTCATAATACCTGCAAATTGAGCTCTCATAATATATTTTGATGTCATAATGCTGATAAATTATGATGTCATAATACATTGTGACGTCATAGTGCATACTAATTATGATGTCATCATATACTGTGATGTCATAATACATACTCATGATGCTCCAGTAGATGTGACACAAATTGGGGTAAGAGAAATTGCTCATAATACCTGCAAATTGCGCTCTCATAATATATTGTGATGTCATAATGCGGATACATTATGACGTCATAATACATTGTGACGTCATAGTGCATACTAATTATGATGTCATCATATACTGTGATGTAATAATACATGCTCATGATGCTCCAGTAGATGTGACACAAATTGGGGTAAGAGAAATTGCTCATAATACCTGCAAACTGCGCTCTCATAATATATTGTGATGTAATAATGCGGATCCATTATGACGTCATAATACACTGTGACGTCATAGTGCATACTAAAAATTGCGCTCTCATAATATATTGTGATGTTATAATGCAAAAACATTATGACGTCATAATACATTGTGACGTCATAGTGCATACTAATTATGATGTCATCATATACTGTGACGTCATAATACATGCTCATGATGCTCCAGTAGATGTGACACAAACTGGGTTAAGCGAAATTGCTCATAATACCTGCAAATTGGGCTCTTATACTATATTGTGATGTTATAATGCAAATACATTATGACGTCATAATACATTGTGACGTCATAGTGCATACTAAAAATTGCGCTCTCATAATATATTGTGATGTTATAATGCAAAAACATTATGACGTCATAATACATTGTGACGTCATAGTGCATACTAATTATGATGTCATCATATACTGTGATGTCATAGTACATGCTCATGATGCTCCAGTAGATGTGACACAAATAGGGGTAAGAGAAATTGCTCATAATACCTGCAAATTGCGCTCTCATAATATTTTGTGATGTCACAATGCGGATGCATTATGACGTCATAATACATTGTGACGTCATAGTGCATACTAATTATGATGTCATCATATGCTGTGACATCATAATACATGCTCATGATGCTCCAGTAGATGTGACACAAATTGGGGTAAGAGAAATTGCTCATAATACCTGCAAATTGCGCTCTCATAATATATTGTGATGTCATAATGCGGATACATTATGACGTCATAATACACTGTGACGTCATACTGCATAGTAATTATGATGTCATCATATACGGTGATGTCATAATACATGCTCATGATGCTCCAGTAGATGTGACACATATTGGGGTAAGTGAAATTGCTCATAATACCTGCAAATTGCGCTCTCATAATATATTGTGATGTCATAACCTGGATACATTATGACGTCATAATACATTGTGATATCATAGTGCATACTAGTTATGATGTCATCTTATGCTGTGATGTCATAATACATGCTCATGATGCTCCAGTAGATGTGACACAAATTGGGGTAGGAGAAATTGCTCATAATTCCTGCAAATTGCGCTCTCATAATATATTGTGATGTCAAAATGCGGATACATTATGACGTCATAATACATTGTGAGGTCATACTGCATACTAATTATGATGTCATCATATACGGTGACGTCATAATACATGCTCATGATGCTCCAGTAGATGTGACACAAATTGGGGTAAGAGAAATTGCTCATAATACCTGCAAATTGCGCTCTCATAATATTTTGTGATGTCTTAATGCGGATGCATTATGACGTCAGAATACATTGTGACGTCATAGTGCATACTAATTATGATGTCATCATATGCTTTGACGTCTTAATACATGCTCATGATGCTCCAGAAGATGTGACACAAATTGGGGTAAGAGAAATTGCTCATAATACCTGCAAATTGCGCTCTCATAATATATTGTGATGTCATAATGCGGATACATTATGACGTTATAATACACTGTGAAGTCATACTGCATACTAATTATGATGTCATCATATACGGTGACATCATAATACATGCTCATGATGCTCCAGTAGGTGTGACACAAATTGGGGTAAGAGAAATTGCTCATAATACCTGCAAATTGCGCTCTCATAATATATTGTGATGTCATAATGCGCATCCATTATGACATCATAATACATTGTGACGTCATAGTGCATACTAATTATGATGTCACCATATACTGTGACGACATAATACATGCTCATGATGCTCCAGTAGATGTGACAGAAATTGGGGTAAGAGAAATTGCTCATAATACCTGCAAATTGCGCTCTCATAATATATTGTGATGTCATAACGCGGATACGTGATGACGTCATAACACATTGTGACGTCATAGTGCATACTAATTATGATGTCATCATATACTGTGACGTCATAATACATGCTCATGATGCTCCAGTAGATGTGACACAAATTGGAGTAAGCGAAATTGCTGATAATACCTGCAAATTGCGCTCTCATAATATATTGTGATGTCATAATGCAGATACATTATGACGTCATAATACATTGTGACGTCATAGTGCATACTAATTATGATGCCATCATATACTGTGAAGTCATAGTACATGCTCATGATGCTCCAGTAGATGTGACACAAATTGGGGTAAGAGAAATTGCTCATAAAACCTGCAAATTGCGCTCTCATAATATTTTGTGATGTCATAATGCGGATGCATTATGATGTCATAATACATTGTGACGTCATAGTGCATACTAATTATGATGTCATCATATGCTGTGACATCATTATACATGCTCATGATGCTCCAGTAGATGTGACACAAATTGGGATAAGAGAAATTGCTCATAATACCTGCAAATTGCGCTCTCATAATATATTGTGATGTCATAATGCGGATTCATTATGACGTCATAATACACTGTGACGTCATACTGCATACTAATTATGATGTCATCATATACGGTGATGTCATAATACATGCTCATGATGCTCCAGTAGATGTGACACATAATGGGTTAAGTGAAATTGCTCATAATACCTGCAAATTGCGCTGTCATAATATATTGTGATGTCATGACGTGGATAAATTATGACGTCGTAATACATTGTGACATCATAGTGCATACTAGTTATGATGTCCTCTTATGCTGTGACATCATAATACATGCTCATGATGCTCCAGTAGATGTGACACAAATTGGGGTAAGAGAAATTGCTCATAATACCTGCAAACTGCGCTCTCATAATATATTGTGATGTAATAATGCGGATCCGTTATGACGTCATAATACACTGTGACGTCATAGTGCATACTAATTATGATGTCATCATATACTGTAACGTCATAATACATGCTCATGATGCTCCAGTAGATCTGACACAAAATGAGGTAAGAGAAATTGCTCCTAATACCTGCAAATTGCGCTCTCCAAATATTTTGTGATGTCATAATGCGGATACATTATGACGTCATAATACATTGTGACATCATAGTGCATACTAATTATGATGTCATCATATGCTGTGTCGTCATAATACATGCTCATGATGCTCCAGTAGATGTGACAAAAATTGGGTAAGAGAAATTGCTCATAATACCTGCATGTTGCGCTCTCATAATATATTGTGATGTCATAATGCGGATACATTATGACATCATAATACATTGTGACATCATAGTGCATACTTATTATGATGTCATCATATACTGTGACGTCATAATACATGCTCATGATGCTCCAGTAGATGTGACACAAATTGGGGTAAGAGAAATTGCTCATAAAACCTGCAAATTGCGCTCTCATAATATATTGTGATGTCATATTGCGGATACATTATGACGTCATAATACATTGTGATGTCATACTGCATACTAATTATCATGTCATCATATGCTGTGACGTCATAATACATGCTCATGATGCTCCATTAGATGTCACACAATTTGTGGTAAGAGAAATTGCTCATAATACCTGCAAATTGCACACTAAGTATATATTGTGATGTCATAATGCGGATACATTATGACATCATAATACATTGTGACGTCATAGTGCATACTAATTATGATGTCATCATGTACTGTGATGTCATAATACATGCTCATGATGGTCCAGCAGATGTGACACAAACTGCGGTAAGAGAAATTGATCATAATACCTGCAAATTGCGCTCTCATAATATATTGTGATGTCATAATGCGGATACATTATGACGTCATAATACATTGTGACGTCATAGTGAATACTAATTATGATGTCATCATATACTGTGACGTCATAATACATGCTCATGATGCTCCAGTAGATGTGACACAAATTGAGGTAAGAGAAATTGCTCAAAATACCTGCAAATTGCGCTACCATAATATATTGTGATGTCATAATGTAGATACATTATGACGTCGTAATACATTGTGACGTCATAGTGCATACTAATTATGATGACATCATATACTGTGACGTCATATTACATGCTCATGATGCTCCAATAGATGTGACACAAATTGGGGTAAGAGAAATTGCTCATAATACCTGCAAATTGCGCTCTCATAATGTATTGTGATGTCATAATGCGGATACATAATGACATCATAATACATTATGACGTCATAGTGCATAGTAATTATGATGTCGTCATATACTGTGAAGTCATAATACATGCTCATGATGCTCCAGTAGATGTGACACAAATTGGAGTAAGCGAAATTGCTGATAATACCTGCAAACTGCGCTCTCATAATATATTGTGATGTCATAATGCAGATACATTATGATGTCATAATACATTGTGACGTCATAGTGCATACTAATTATGATGTCATCATATACTGTGATGTCATAATACATGCTCATGATGCTCCAGTAGATGTGACACAAATTGGGGTAAGAGAAATTACTCATAATACCTGCAAATTGCGCTATCATAATATATTCTGATGTCATAATGCGGATACATTATGACATCATAATACACTGTGACGTCATACTCCATACTAATTATCATTACATCATATACGGTGACGTCATAATACATGCTCATGATGCTCCAATAGATGTGACACAAATTGGGGTAAGAGAAATTGCTCATAATACCTGCAAATTGCGCTCTCATAATATATTGTGATATCATAATGCTGACACATTATGACGTCATAATACATTGTCACGTCATAGTGCATACTAATTATGATGTCATCATATGCTGTGACATCATAATACATGCTCATGATGCTCCAGTAGATGTGACACAAAGTGGGGTAAGAGAAATTGCTCATAATACCTGCAAATTGCGCTCTCATAATATATTGTGATGTCATAATGCGGATACATTATGACGTCATATTACACTGTGACGTCATAGTGCATACTAATTATGATGTCATCATATACTGTGAAGTCATAGTACATGCTCATGATGCTGCAGTAGATGTGACACATATTGGGGTAAGAGAAATTGCTCATAATACCTGCAAACTGCACTCTCAGAATATATTGTGATGTCATAATGCGGATACATTATGACGTCACAATACATTGTGACGTCATAGTGCATACTAATTATGATGTCATCATATGCTGTGACATCATAATACATGCTCATGATGCTCCAGTAGATGTGACACAAATTGGGGTAAGAGAAATTGCTCATAATACCTGCAAATTGCGCTCTCATAATATATTGTGATGTCATAATGCGGATACATTATGACGTCATATTACACTGTGACGTCATAGTGCATACTAATTATGATGTCATCATATACTGTGACATCATAATACATGCTTATGATGCTCCAGTAGAAGTGACACAAATTGGGGTAAGAGAAATTGCTCATAATACCTGCAAATTGAGCTCTCATAATATATTGTGATGTCATAATGCGGATACATTATGACGTCATAATACATTGTGACGTCATAGTGTATACTAATTATGATGTCATCATATACTGTGATGTAATAATACATGCTCAGGATGATCCAGTAGATGTGACAAACATTGGGGAAAGAGAAATTGCTCATAATACCTGCAAATTGCGCTCTCATAATATATTGTGATGTCATAATGCAGGCACATTATGACGTCATAATACATTGTGACGTCATAGTGCATACTAATGATGATGTCATCATATACTGTGACGTCATAATACATGCTCATGATGCTCCAGTAGTTGTGACACAAATTGGGGTAAGAGAAATTGCTCATAATACCTGCAAATTGCGCTCTCATAATATATTATGATGTCATAACGCGGATACATTATGACGTCATAATACATTGTGACGTCATAGTGCATACTAATTATGATGTCATCATATACTGTGACGTCATAATTCATGCTCATGATGCTCCAGTAGATGTGACAAAAATTGTGGTAAGAGAAATTGCTCATAATACCTGCAAATTGCGCTCTCATAATATATTGTGATGTCATAATGCGGATACATTATGACGTCATAATACATTGTGACGTCATAGTGCATACTAATTATGATGTCACCATATACTGTGACGTCATAATACATGCTCATGATGCTCCAGTAGATGTGACACAAATTGGGTTAAGAGAAATTGCTCATAATACCTGCAAATTGCGCTCTAATAATATATTGTGATGTAAAAACGCGGATACATTATGACGTCATAATACATTGTGACGTCATATTGCATACTAATTATGATGTCATCATATACTGTGACGTCATAATACATGCTCATGATGCTCCAGTAGATGTGACAAAAATTGTGGTAAGAGAAATTGCTCATAATACCTGCAAATTGCGCTCTCATAATATATTGTGATGTCATAATGCGGATACATTATGACGTCATAATACATTGTGACGTCATAGTGCATACTAATTATGATGTCACCATATACTGTGACGTCATAATACATGCTCATGATGCTCCAGTAGATGTGACACAAATTGGGTTAAGAGAAATTGCTCATAATACCTGCAAATTGCGCTCTCATAATATATTGTGATGTCATAATGCGGATCCATTATGACGACATAATACATTGTGACGTCATAGTGCATACTAATTATGATGTCATCATATACTGTGAAATCATAGTACATGCTCATGATGCTGCAGTAGATGTGACACAAATTGGGGTAAGAGAAATTGCTCATAATACCTGCAAACTGCACTCTCAGAATATATTGTGATGTCATAATGCGGATACATTATGACGTCACAATACATTTTGACGTCATAGTGCATACTAATTATGATGTCATCATATGCTGTGACATCATAATACATGCTAATGATGCTCCAGTAGATGTGACACAAATTGGGGTAAGAGAAATTGCTCATAATACCTGCAAATTGCGCTCTCATAATATATTGTGATGTCATAATGCGGATACATTATGACGTCATATTACATTGTGACGTCATAGTGCATACTAATTATGATGTCATCATATACTGTGACATCATAATACATGCTTATGATGCTCCAGTAGAAGTGACACAAATTGGGGTAAGAGAAATTGCTCATAATACCTGCAAATTGCGCTCTCATAATATATTGTGATGTCATAATGCAGATACATTATGACGTCATAATACATTGTGACGTCATAGTGCATACTAATTATGATGTCATCATATGCTGTGATGTCATAGTACATGCTCATGATGCTCCAGTAGATGTGACACAAATTGGGGAAAGAGAAATTGCTTATAATACCTGCAAATAGCGCTCTCATAATATTTTGTGATGTCATAATGCGGATGCATTATGACGTCATAATACATTGTGACGTCATAGTGCATACTAATTATGATGTCATCATATGCTGTGACATCATTATACATGCTCATGATGCTCCAGTAGATGTGACACAAATTGGGGTAAGAGAAATTGCGCATAATACCTGCAAATTGCGCTCTCATAATATATTGTGATGTCATAATGCGGATTCATTATGACGTCATCATACACTGTGACGTCATACTGCATACTAATTATGATGTCATCATATACGGTGACGTCATAATACATGCTCATGATGCTCCAGTAGATGTGACACAAATTGGGGTAAGAGAAATTGCTCATAATACCTGCAAATTGAGCTCTCATAATATATTGTGATGTCCTAATGCGGATCCATTATAACGTCACAATACATTGTGACGTCATAGTGCATACTAATTATGATGTCATCATATGCTGTGACGTCATAATACATGCTCATGATGCTCCAGTAGATGTGACACAAATTGGGGTAAGAGATATTGCTCATAATACCTGCAAATTGCGCTCTCATAATATATTGTGATGTCAGAATGCGGATACATTATGACGTCATATTACACTGTGATGTCATACTGCATGCTAATTATGATGTCATCATATACTGTGACATCATAATACATGCTTATGATGCTCCAGTAGAAGTGACATAAATTGGGGTAAGAGAAATTGCTCATAATACCTGCAAATTGAGCTCTCATAATATATTTTGATGTCATAATGCTGATAAATTATGATGTCATAATACATTGTGACGTCCTAGTGCATACTAATTATGATGTCATCATATACTGTGACGTCATAATACATACTCATGATGCTCCAGTAGATGTGACACAAATTGGGGTAAGAGAAATTGCTCATAATACCTGCAAATTGCGCTCTCATAATATATTGTGATGTCATAATGCGGATACATTATGACGTCATAATACATTGTGACGTCATAGTGCATACTAATTACGATGTCATCATATACTGTGATGTAATAATACATGCTCATGATGATCCAGTAGATGTGACACAAATTGGGGTAAGAGAAATTGCTCATAATACCTGCAAATTGCGCTCTCATAATATATTGTGATGTCATATTGTAGACACATTATGACGTCATAATACATTGTGACGTCATAGTGCATACTAATTATGATGTCATCATATACTGTGATGTCATAGTACATGCTCATGATGCTCCAGTAGATGTGACACAAATTGGGGTAAGAGAAATTGCTCATAACACCTGCAAATTGCGCTCTCGTAATATATTGTGATGTCATAACGCGGATACATTATGACGTCATAATATATTGTGACGTCATAGTGCATACTAATAATGATGTCGTCATATACTGTGACGTCATAATACATGCTCATGATGCTCCAGTAGATGTGACACAAATTGGGGTAAGAGAAATTGCTCATAATACATGCAAATTGCGCTCTCATAATATATTGTGATGACATAACACGGAAACATTATGACGTCATAATACATTGTCAGGTCATAGTGCATACTAATTATGATGTCATCATATACTGTGACATCATAATACATGCTCATGATGCTCCAGTAGATGTGACACAAATTGGTTTAAGAGAAATTGCTCATAATACCTGCAAATTGCGCTCTAATAATATATTGTGATGTGATAACGCGGATACATTATGACGTTATAATACACTGTGAAGTCATACTGCATACTAATTATGATGTCATCATATACGGTGACATCATAATACATGCTCATGATGCTCCAGTAGATGTGACACAAATTGGGGTAAGAGAAATTGCTCATAATACCTGCAAATTGTGCTCTCATAATATATTGTGATGTCATAATGCGCATCCATTATGACATCATAATACATTGTGACGTCATAGTGCATACTAATTATGATGTCACCATATACTGTGACGTCATAATACATGCTCATGATGCTCCAGTAGATGTGACACAAATTGGGGTAAGAGAAATTGCTCATAATACCTGCAAATTGCGCTCTCATAATATATTGTGATGTCATAACGCGGATACGTGATGACGTCATAACACATTGTGACGTCATAGTGCATACTAATTATGATGTCATCATATACTGTGACGTCATAATACATGCTCATGATGCTCCAGTAGATGTGACACAAATTGGAGTAAGCGAAATTGCTGATAATACCTGCAAATTGCGCTCTCATAATATATTGTGATGTCATAATGCAGATACATTATGACGTCATAATACATTGTGACGACATAGTGCATACTAATTATGATGCCATCATATACTGTGAAGTCATAGTACATGCTCATGATGCTCCAGTAGATGTGACACAAATTGGGGTAAGAGAAATTGCTCATAATACCTGCAAATTGCGCTCTCATAATATTTTGTGATGTCATAATGCGGATGCATTATGATGTCATAATACATTGTGACGTCATAGTGCATACTAATTATGATGTCATCATATGCTGTGACATCATTATACATGCTCATGATGCTCCAGTAGATGTGACACAAATTGGGGTAAGAGAAATTGCTCATAATACCTGCAAATTGCGCTCTCATAATATATTGTGATGTCATAATGCGGATTCATTATGACGTCATAATACACTGTGACGTCATACTGCATACTAATTATGATGTCATCATAAACGGTGATGTCATAATACATGCTCATGATGCTCCAGTAGATGTGACACATATTGGGGTAAGTGAAATTGCTCATAATACCTGCAAATTGCGCTCTCATAATATATTGTGATGTCATGACGTGGATAAATTATGACGTCATAATACATTGTGACATCATAGTGCATACTAGTTATGATGTCATCTTATGCTGTGACGTCATAATACATGCTCATGATACTCCAGTAGATGTGACACAAATTGGGTTAAGAGAAATTGCTCATAATACCTGCAAACTGCGCTCTCATAATATATTGTGATGTAATAATGCGGATCCGTTATGACGTCATAATACACTGTGACGTCATAGTGCATACTAATTATGATGTCATCATATACTGTAACGTCATAATACATGCTCATGATGCTCCAGTAGATCTGACACAAAATGAGGTAAGAGAAATTGCTCCTAATACCTGCAAATTGCGCTCTCCAAATATTTTGTGATGTCATAATGCGGATACATTATGACGTCAGAATACATTGTGACGTCATAGTGCATACTAATTATGATGTCATCATATGCTGTGTCGTCATAATACATGCTCATGATGCTCCAGTAGATGTGACAAAAATTGGGTAAGAGAAATTGCTCATAATACCTGCATGTTGCGCTCTCATAATATATTGTGATGTCATAATGCGGATACATTATGACGTCATAATATATTGTGACATCATAGTGCATACTAATTATGATGTCATCATATACTGTGACATCATAATACATGCTCATGTTGCTCCAGTAGATGTGACACAAATTGGGGTAAGAGAAATTGCTCATAATACCTGCAAATTGCGCTCTACTAATATATTATGATGTCATAATGCGGATACATAATGACATCATAATACATTGTGACATCATAGTGCATACTAATTATGATGTCATCATATACTGTGACGTCATAATACATGCTCATGATGCTCCAGTAGATGTGACACAAATTGGGGTAAGAGAAATTGCTCATAAAACCTGCAAATTGCGCTCTCATAATATATTGTGATGTCATATTGCGGATACATTATGACGTCATAATACATTGTGATGTCATACTGCATACTAATTATCATGTCATCATATGCTGTGACGTCATAATACATGCTCATGATGCTCCATTAGATGTCACACAATTTGTGGTAAGAGAAATTGCTCATAATACCTGCAAATTGCACTCTAAGTATATATTGTGATGTCATAATGCGGATACATTATGACATCATAATACATTGTGACGTCATAGTGCATGGTAATTATGATGTCATCAAATACTGTGAAGTCATAATACATGCTCATGATGCTCCAGTAGATGTGACACAAATTGGAGTAAGCGAAATTGCTGATAATACCTGCAAACTGCGCTCTCATAATATATTGTGATGTCATAATGCAGATACATTATGATGTCACAATACATTGTGACGTCATAGTGCATACTAATTATGATGTCATCATATACTGTGATGTCATAATACATGCTCATGATGCTCCAGTAGATGTGACACAAATTGGGGTAAGAGAAATTACTCATAATACCTGCAAATTGCGCTATCATAATATATTCTGATGTCATAATGCGGATACATTATGACATCATAATACACTGTGACGTCATACTCCATACTAATTATGATTACATCATATACGGTGACGTCATAATACATGCTCATGATGCTCCAATAGATGTGACACAAATTGGGGTAAGAGAAATTGCTCATAATACCTGCAAATAGCGCTCTCATAATATATTGTGATATCATAATGCTGACACATTATGACATCATAATACATTGTCACGTCATAGTGCAAACTAATTATGATGTCATTATATGCTGTGACATCATAATACATGCTCATGATGCTCCAGTAGATGTGACACAAATTGGGGTAAGAGAAATTGCTCATAATACCTGCAAATTGCGCTCTCATAATATATTGTGATGTCATAATGCGGATACATTATGACGTCATATTACACTGTGACGTCATAGTGCATACTAATTATGATGTCATCATATACTGTGACATCATAATACATGCTTATTTTGCTCCAGTAGAAGTGACACAAATTGGGGTAAGAGAAATTGCTCATAATACCTGCAAATTGAGCTCTCATAATATATTGTGATGTCATAATGCGGATACATTATGACGTCATAATACATTGTGACGTCATAGTGTATACTAATTATGATGTCATCATATACTGTGACATCATAATACATGCTTATTTTGCTCAAGTAGAAGTGACACAAATTGGGGTAAGAGAAATTGCTCCTAATACCTGCAAATTGCGCTCTCATAATATATTGTGATGTCATAATGCAGACACATTATGACGTCATAATATATTGTGACGTCATAGTGCATACTAATTATGATGTCATCATATACTGTGATGTCATAGTACATGCTCATGATGCTCCAGTAGATGTGACACAAATTGGGGTAAGAGAAATTGCTCATAATACCTGCAAATTGCGCTCTCAAAGTATTTTGTGATGTCATAATGTGGATACATTATGACGTCATAATACATTGTGACGTCATAGTGCATACTAATTATGATGTCATCATATGCTGTGACGTCATAATACATGCTCATGATGCTCCAGTAGAAGTGACACAAATTGGGGTAAGAGAAATTGCTCATAATACCTGCAAATTGCGCTCTAATAATATATTGTGATGTCAAAACGCGGATACATTATGACGTCATAATACATTGTGACGTCATAGTGCATACTAATTATGATGTCATCATATACTGTGACGTCATAATACATGCTCATGATGCTGCAGTAGATGTGACACATATTGGGGTAAGTGAAATTGCTCATAATACTTGCAAATTGCGCGCTCATAATATATTGTGATGTCATAACGTGGATACATTATGACGTCATAATACATTGTGACATCATAGTGCATACTAATTATGATGTCATGATATACTGTGATGTCATAGTACATGCTCATGATGGTCCAGTAGATGTGACACAAATTGGGGTAAGAGAAATTGCTCATAATACCTGCAAATAGCGCTATCATAATATTTTGTGATGTCATAATGCGGATGCATTATGACTTCATAATATATTGTGACATCACAGTGCATACTAATTATGATGTCATCATATGCTGTGACATCTTAATACATGCTCATGATGCTCCAGTAGATGTGACACAAATTGGGGTAAGAGAAATTGCTCATAATACCTGCAAATTGCGCTCTCATAATATATTGTGATGTCATAATGCGAATACATTATGACGTCATAATACACTGTGACGTCATACTGCATAGTAATTATGATGTCATCATATACGGTGACGTCATAATACATGCTCATGATGCTCCAGTAGATGTGACACAAATTGGGGTAAGAGAAATTGCTCATAATACCTGCAAATTGCGCTCTCATAATATATTGTGATGTCATAATGCGGATACATTATGACGTCATAATACATTGTGACGTCATAGTGCATACTAATTATGATGTCATCATATACTGTGACGTTATAATACATGTTCATGATGCTCCAGTAGATGTGACACAAATTAGGGTAAGCGAAATTACTCATAATACCTGCAAATTGCGCTCTCATAATATATTGTGATGTCATAATGCGGATACATTATGACGTCATAATACATTGTGACGTCATAGTGCATACTAATTATGATGTCATCATATACTGTGATGTAATAATACATGCTCATGATGCTCCAGTAGATGTGACCCAAATTGGGGTAAGAGAAATTGCTCATAATACCTGCATATTGCGCTCTCATAATATATTGTGATGTCATAATGCAGATACATTATGATGTCATAATATATTGTGACGTCATAGTGCATACTAATTATGATATCATCATATACTGTGATGTCATAGTACATGCTCATGATGCTCCAGTAGATTTGACACAAATTGGGGTAAGAGAAATTGCTCATAATACCTGCAAATTGCGCCCTCATAATATTTTGTGATGTCATAATGCGGATACATTATGACGTCATAATACATTGTGACGTCATAGTGCATACTAATTATGATGTCATCATATGCTGTGACGTCATAATACATGCTTATGATGCTCCAGTAGATGTGACACAAATTGGGGTAAGAGAAATTGCTCATAATACCTGCAAATTGCGCTCTCATAATATATTGTGATGTCATATTGCGGATACATTATGACGTCATAATACACTGTGACGTCATACTGCATACTAATTATGATGTCCTGATATACTGTGATGTCATAGTACATGCTCATGATGGTCCAGTAGATGTGACACAAATTGGGGTAAGAGAAATTGCTCATAATACCTGCAAATTGCGCTCTCATAATATTTTGTGATGTCATAATGCGGATGCATTATGACTTCATAATATATTGTGACGTCATAGTGCATACTAATTATGATGTCATCAAATGCTTTGACATCATAATACATGCTCATGATGCTCCAGTAGATGTGACACAAATTGGGGTAAGAGAAATCGCTCATAATACCTGCAAATTGCGCTCACATAATATATTGTGATGTCATAATGCGGATACATTATGACGTCATAATACACTGTGACGTCATACTGCATACTAATTATGATGTCATCATATACGGTGACGTCATAATACATGCTCATGATGCTCCAGCAGATGTGACACAAATTGGGGTAAGAGAAATTGCTCATAATACCTGCATATTGCGCTCTCATAATATATTGTGATGTCATAATGTGGATACATTATGACGTCATAATACATTGTGACGTCATAGTGCATACTAATTACGATGTCATCATATACTGTGACGTTATAATACATGTTCATGATGCTCCAGTAGATGTGACACAAATTGGGGTA
This sequence comes from Aotus nancymaae, assembly GCF_030222135.1. Taxonomy (NCBI): domain Eukaryota; kingdom Metazoa; phylum Chordata; class Mammalia; order Primates; family Aotidae; genus Aotus; species Aotus nancymaae. The sequence goes on along the minus strand of NW_026988499.1, from coordinate 11,880,492 downwards.
AGCGAAATTGCTCATAATACCTGCAAATTGCGCTCTCATAATATATTGTGATGTCATAATGCGGATACATTATGACGTCATAATACATTGTGACGTCATAGTGCATACTAATTATGATGTCATCATATACTGTGATGTAATAATACATGCTCATGATGCTCCAGTAGATGTGACACAAATTGGGGTAAGAGAAATTGCTCATAATACCTGCATGTTGCGCTCTCATAATATATTGTGATGTCATAATGCAGATACATTATGACGTCATAATATATTGTGACGTCATAGTGCATACAAATTATGATGTCATCATATACTGTGATGTCATAGTACATGCTCATGATGCTCCAGTAGATGTGACACAAATTGGGGTAAGAGAAATTGCTCATAATACCTGCAAATTGCGCCCTCATAATATTTTGTGATGTCATAATGCGGATACATTATGACGTCATAATACATTGTGACGTCATAGTGCATACTAGTTATGATGTCATCATATGCTGTGACGTCATAATACATGCTCATGATGCTCCAGTAGATGTGACACAAATTGGGGTAAGAGAAATTGCTCATAATACCTGCAAATTGCGCTCTCATAATATATTGTGATGTCATATTGCGGATACATTATGACGTCATAATACACTGTGACGTCTTACTGCATACTAATTATGATGTCATCATATTCGGTGACATCATAATACATGCTCATGATGCTCCAGTAGATGTGACACAAATTGGGGTAAGAGAAATTGCTCATAATACCTGCAAATTGCGCTCTCATAATATATTGTGATGTCATAATGTGGAACCATTATGACGTCATAATACATTGTGACGTCATAGTGCATACTAATTATGATGTCATCATATACTGTGACGTCATAACACATGCTCACGGTGCTCCAGTAGATGTGACACAAATTGGGGTAAGAGAAATTGCTCATAAAACCTGCAAATTGCACTCTCAGAATATATTGTGATGTCATAATGCGGATACATTATGACGTCATAATACACTGTGACGTCATAATGCATACTAATTATGATGTCATCATATACTGTGATGTAATAATACATGCCCATGATGATCCAGTAGATGTGACACAAATTGGGGTAAGAGAAATTGCTCATAATACCTGCGAATTGCGCTCTCATAATATATTGTGATGTCATAATGCAGACACATTATGACGTCATAATACATTGTGACGTCATAGTGCATACTAATTATGATGTCATCATATACTGTGATGTCATAGTACATGCTCATGATGCTCCAGTAGATGTGACACAAATTGGGGTAAGAGAAATTGCTCATAATACCTGCAAATTGCGCTCTCAAAATATTTTGTGATGTCATAATGCGGATTCATTATGACGTCATAATACATTGTGAAGTCATAGTGCATACTAATTATGATGTCATCATATACTGTGATGTCATAATACATGCTCATGATGCTCCAGTAGATGTGACACAAATTGGGGTAAGCCAAATTGCTCATAATACCTGCAAATTTCACTCTCATAATATATTGTGATGTCACAATGCGGATCCATTATGATGTCATAATACATTGTGACGTCATAGTGCATACTAATTATGAGGCCATCATGTACTGTGACGTCATAATACATGCTTATGATGCTCCAGTAGATGTGACACAAATTGGGGTAAGAGAAATTGCACATAATACCTGCATGTTGCGCTCTCATAATATATTGTGATGTGATAATGCAGATACATTATGAAGTCATAATATATTGTGACGTCATAGTGTATATTAATTATGACGTCATCATATACTCTGACGTCATAATACATGCTCATGATGCTCCAGTAGATGTGACACAAATTGGGGTAAGAGAAATTGCTCATAATACCTGCAAATTGCGCTCTCATAATATATTGTGATGTCATAATGCGGATATATTATGACGTCATAATACACTGTGACATCATACTGCATATTAATTATGATGGCATCATATACGGTGACATCATAGTACATGCTCATGATGGTCCAGTAGATGTGACACAAATTGGGGTAAGAGAAATTGCTCATAATACCTGCAAATTGCGCTCTCATAATATATTGTGATGTCATAATGCGGATCCATTATGACGTCATAATACATTGTGACGTCATAGTGCATACTAATTATGATGTCATCATATACTGTGACGTCAGAACACATGCTCATGATGCTCCAGTAGATGTGACACAAATTGGGGTAAGAGAAATTGCTCATAATACCTGCAAATTGCACTCTCAGAATATATTGTGATGTCATAATGTGGATACATTATGACGTCATATTACACTGTGACGTCATACTGCATACTAATTATGATGTCATCATATACAGTGACATCATAATACATGCTTATGATGCTGCAGTAGAAGTGACACAAATTGGGGTAAGAGAAATTGCTCATAATACCTGCAAATTGAGCTCTCATAATATATTGTGATGTCATAATGCTGATAAATTATGATGTCATAATACATTGTGACGTCATAGTGCATACTAATTATGATGTCATCATATACAGTGACGTCATAATACATGCTCATGATGCTCCAGTAGATGTGACACAAATTGGGGTAAGAGAAATTGCTCATAATACCTGCAAATTGCGCTCTCATAATATATTGTGATGTCATAATGCGGATACATTATGACGTCATAATACATTGTGACGTCATAGTGTATACTAATTATGATGTCATCATATACTGTGATGTAATAATACATGCTCATGATGATCCAGTAGATGTGACACATATTGGGGTAAGAGAAATTGCTCATAATACCTGCAAATTGCGCTCTCATAATATATTGTGATGTCATAATACACTGTGACGTCATAGTGCATACTAATTATGATGTCATCATATACTGTGATGTCATAGTACATGCTCATGATGATCCAGTAGATGTGACACAAATTGGGGTAAGAGAAATTGCTCATAATACCTGCAAATTGCGCTCTCCAAATATTTTGTGATGTCATAATGCGGATACATTATGACGTCATAATACATTGTGACGTCATAGTGCATACTAATTATGATGTCATCATATGCTGTGACGTCATAATACATGCTCATGATGCTCCAGTAGATGTGACACAAATTGGGGAAAGAGAAATTGCTCATAATACCTGCATGTTGCGCTCTCGTAATATATTGTGATGTCATAATGCAGACACATTATGACGTCATAACACATTGTGACGTCATACTGCATACTAGTTATGATGTCATCACATACTGTGATGTCATATTACATGCTCATGATTCTCCAATAGATGTGACACAAATTGGGGTAAGAGAAATTGCTCATAATACCTGCTAGTTGCGCTCTCATAATATATTCTGATGTCATAATGCGGATACATTATGACATCGTAATACTTTGTGACGACATAGTGCATACTAATTATGATGTCATCATATACTGTGATGTCCTAATACATGCTCATGATGCTCCAGTAGAAGTGACACAAATAGGGGTAAGAGAAAATGCTCATAATACCTGCAAATTGCGCTCTCATAATATATTGTGATGTCATAATGCAGACACATTATGACGTCATAATACATTGTGACGTCATAGTGCATACTAATTATGATGTCATCATATACTGTGATGTCATAGTACATGCTCATGATGCTCCAGTAGATGTGACACAAATTGGGGTAAGAGAAATTGCTCATAATACCTGCAAATTGCGCTCTCAAAATATTTTGTGATGTCATAATGCGGATACATTATGACGTCATAATACATTGTGACGTCATAGTTCATACTAATTATGATGTCATCATATGCTGTGACGTCATAATACATGCTCATGATGCTCCAGTAGATGTGACACAAATTGGGGTAAGAGAAATTGCTCATAATACCTGCAAATTGCGCTCTCATAATGTATTGTGATGTCATAATGCGGATACATTATGACGTCATATTACACTTTCACGTCATACTGCATACTAATTATGATGTCATCATATACAGTGACGTCATAATACATGCTTATGATGCTCCAGTAGAAGTGACACAAATTGGGGTAAGCGAAATTGCTCATAATACCTGCAAATTGAGCTCTCATAAAATATTGTGATGTCATAATGCTGATAAATTATGATGTCATAATACATTGTGACGTCATAGTGCATACTACTTATGATGTCATCATATACTGTGACGTCATAATACATGCTCATGATGCTCCAGTAGATGTGACAAAAATTGGGGTAAGAGAAATTGCTCATAATACCTGCAAATTGCGCTCTCATAATATATTGTGATGTCATAATGCGGATAAATTATGACGTCATAAAACATTGTGACATCATAGTGCATACTAGTTATGATGTCATCTTATGCTGTGACGTCCTAATACATGCTCATGATGCTCCAGTTGATGTGACACAAATTGGGGTAAGAGAAATTGCTCATAATACCTGCAAATTGAGCTCTCATAATATATTGTGATGTAATAATGCGGATCCATTATGACGTCATAATACATTGTGACGTCATAGTGCATACTATTTATGATGTCATCATATACTGTGAAATCATAATACATGCTCATGATGCTCCAGTAGATCTGACACAGATTGAGGTAAGAGAAATTGATCCTAATACCTGCAAATTGCGCTCTCATAATATATTGTGATGTCAAAATGCGGATACATTATGACGTCATAATATATTGTGAGGTCATACTGCATACTAATTATGATGTCATCATATACGGTGACGTCATAATACATGCTCATGATGCTCCAGTAGATGTGACACAAATTGGGGTAAGAGAAATTGCTCATAATACCTGCAAATTGCGCTCTCATAATATATTGTGAAGTCATAATGCGGATACATTATGACGTCATAATACATTGTGACGTCATAGTGTATACTAATTATGATGTCATCATATACTGTGATGTAATAATACATGCTCATGATGATCCAGTAGATGTGACACAAATTGGGGTAAGAGAAATTGCTCATAATACCTGCAAATTGCGCTCTCATAATATATTGTGATGTCATAATGCAGACACATTATGACGTCATAATACATTGTGACGTCATAGTGCATACTAATTATGATGTCATCATATACTGTGATGCAATAATACATGCTCATGATGATTCAGTAGATGTGACACAAATTGGGGTAAGAGAAATTGCTCATAATACCTGCAAATTGCGCTCTCATAATATATTGTGATGTCATAATGCAGACACATTATGACGTCATAATACATTGTGACATCATAGTGCATACTAATTATGATGTCATCATATACTGTGATGTCATAGTACATGCTCATGATGCTCCAGTAGATGTGACACAAATTGGGGTAAGAGAAATTGCTCATAATACCTGCAAACTGCGCTCTCAAAATATTTTGTGATGTCATAATGCGGATACATTATGACGTCATAACACATTGTGACGTCATAGTGCATACTAATTATGATGTCATCATATGCTGTGACGTCATAATACATGCTCATGATGCTCCAGTAGATGTGACACAAATTGGGGTAAGAGAAATTGCTCATAATACCTGCAAATTGCGCTCTCATAATATATTGTGATGTCACAATGCGGATACATTATGACGTCATATTACACTGTGACGTCATACTGCATACTAATTATGATGTCATCATATACAGTGACGTCATAATACATGCTTATGATGCTCCAGTAGAAGTAACACAAATTGGGGTAACAGAAATTGCTCATAATCTCTGCAAATTGAGCTTTCATAAAATATTGTGATGTCATAATGCTGAGAAATTATGATGTCATAATACATTGTGACGTCATAGTGTATACTAATTATGATGTCATCATATACTGTGACGTCATAATACATGCTCATGATGCTCCAGTAGATGTGACAAAAATTGGGGTAAGAGAAATTGCTCATAATACCTGCAAATTGCGCTCTCATAATATATTGTGATGTCATAATGCGGATACATTATGACGTCATAATACATTGTGACATCATAGTGCATACTAATTATGATGTCACCATATACTGTGACGTCATAATACATGCTCATGATGCTCCAGTAGATGTGACACAAATTGGGGTAAGCGAAATTGCTCATAATACCTGCAAATTGCGCTCTCATAATATATTGTGATGTCATAATGCGGATACATTATGACGTCATAATACATTGTGACATCATAGTGCATACTAATTATGAGGTCATCATATACTGTGACGTCATAATACATGCTCATGATGCTCCAGTAGATGTGACACAAATTGGGGTAAGAGAAATTGCTCATAATACCTGCATGTTGTGCTCTCATAATATATTGTGATGTCATAATGCAGATACATTATGACGTCATAATATATTGTGACGTCATAGTGCATACTTATTATGATGTCATCATATACTGTGATGTCATAGTAAATGCTCATGATGCTCCAGTAGATGTGACACAAATTGGGGTAAGAGAAATTGCTCATAATACCTGCAAATTGCGCTCTAATAATATTTTGTGATGTTATAAAGCGGATACATTATGACGTCCTAATACATTGTGACGTCATAGTGCATACTAATTATGATGTCATCATATGCTGTGACGTCATAATACATGCTCATGATGCTCCAGCAGTTGTGACACATATTGGGGTAAGTGAAATTGCTCATAATACCTGAAAATTGCGCTCTCATAATATATTGTGATGTCATAACGCGGATACATTATGACGTCATAATACATTGTGACATCATAGTGCATACTATTTATGATGTCATCTTATGCTGTGACGTCATAATACATGCTCATGATGCTTCAGTAGATGTGACACAAATTGGGGTAAGAGAAATTGCTCATAATACCTGCAAACTGCGCTCTCATAATATATTGTGATGTAATAATGCGGATACATTATGACGTCATAATATATTGTGACGTCATAGTGCATACTAATTATGATGTCATCATATACTGTGACGTCATAATACATGCTCATGATGCTCCAATAGATGGGACACAATTTTGGTAAGAGAAATTGCTCATAATACCTGCTAGTTGCGCTCTCATAATATATTGTTATGTCATAACGCGGAAACATTATGACGTCATAATACATTGTCAGGTCATAGTGCATACTAATTATGATGTCATCATATACTGTGACGTCATAATACATGCTCATGATGCTCCAGTAGATGTGACACAAATTGGGGTAAGAGAAATTGCTCATAATACCTGCAAATTGCGCTCTCATAATATATTGTGATGTCATAATGCGGATACATTATGACGTCATAATACATTGTGACGTCATAGTGCATACTAATTTTGATGTTATCATATGCTGTCATGTCATAGTACATGCTCATGATGCTCCAGTAGATGTGACACAAATTGGGGTAAGAGAAATTGCTCATAATACCTGCAAATTGCGCTCTCAAAATATTTTGTGATGTCATAATGCGGATACATTATGTCATCATAATGCATTGTGACGTCGTAGTGCATACTAATTATGATGTCATCATATGCTGTGACGTCATAATACATGCTCATGATGCTCCAGTAGATGTGACACAAATTGGGGTAAGAGAAATTGCTCATAATAACTGAAAATTGCGCTCTAAGAATATATTGTGATGTCAAAACGCGGAAACATTATGACGTCATAATACATTGTCAGGTCATAGTGCATACTAATTATGATGTCATCATATACTGTGACGTCATAATACATGCTCATGATGCTCCAGTAGATGTGACACAAATTGGGGTAAGAGAAATTGCTCATAATACCTGCAAATTGCGCTCTCATAATATATTGTGATGTTATAACGCGGATACATTACGACGTCATAATACATTGTGACGTCATAGTGCATACGAATCATGATGTCACCATATACTGTGACGTCATAGTACATGCTCATGATGCTCCAGTAGATGTGACACAAATTGGGGTAAGAGAAATTGCTCATAATGCCTGCAAATTGCGCTCTCATAAAGTATTGTGATGTCATAATGCGGATACATTATGACGTCATAAAACACTGTGACGTCATACTGCATAATAATTATGATGTCATCATATACGGTGACATCATAATACATGCTCATGATGCTCCAGTAGATGTGACACATATTGGGGTAAGTGAAATTGCTCATAATACCTGCAAATTGCGCTCTCATAATATATTGTGATGTCATAACGCGGATACATTATGACGTCATAATACATTGTGACATCATAGTGCATACTATTTATGATGTCATCTTATGCTGTGACGTCATAATGCATGCTCATGATGCTCCAGTAGATGTGACACAAACTGGGTTAAGCGAAATTGCTCATAATACCTGCAAATTGCCCTCTCATAATATATTGTGATGTCATAATGCGGATACATTATGACGTCATAATACATTGTGACGTCATAGTGCATACTAATTATGATGTCATCATATACTGTGACATCATATTAAATGCTCATGATTCTCCAATAGATGTGACACAAACTGGGGTAAGAGAAATTGCTCATAATTCCTGCAAATTGCGCTCTCATAATATATTGTGATGTCAAAATGCGGATACATTATGACGTCATAATACATTGTGAGGGCATACTGCATACTAATTATGATGTCATCATATACGGTGACGTCATAATACATGCTCATGATGCTCCAGTAGATGTGACACAAATTGGGGTAAGAGAAATTGCTCATAATACCTTCATGTTGCGCTCTCATAATATATTGTGATGTCATAATGCGGATACATTATGACGTCATAATACATTGTGACGTCATAGTGCATACTAATTATGATGTCATCATATACTGTGACGTCATAATACATGCTCATGATGCTCCAGCAGATGTGACACAAATTGGGGTAAGCGAAATAGCTCATAATACCTGCATATTGCGCTCTCATAATATATTGTGATGCCATAATGCGGATCCATTAAGACGTCATAATACATTGTGACGTCATAGTGCATACTAATTATGATGTCATCATATACTGTGACGTCATAGTACATGCTCATGATGCTCCAGTAGATGTGACACAAATTGGGGTAAGAGAAATTGCTCATAATACCTGCAAATTGCGCTCTCAAAATATTTTGTGATGTCATAATGCGGATACATTATGACGTCATAATACATTGTGACGTCATAGTGCATACTAATTATGATGTCATCATATGCTGTGACGTCATAATACATGCTCATGATGCTCCAGTAGATGTGACACAAATTGGGGTAAGAGAAATTGCTCATAATACCTGCAAATTGCGCTCTCATAATGTATTGTGATGTCATAATGCGGATACATTATGACGTCATATTACACTTTCACGTCATACTGCATACTAATTATGATGTCATCATATACAGTGACGTCATAATACATGCTTATGATGCTCCAGTAGAAGTGACACAAATTGGGGTAAGCGAAATTGCTCATAATACCTGCAAATTGAGCTCTCATAAAATATTGTGATGTCATAATGCTGATAAATTATGATGTCATAATACATTGTGACGTCATAGTGCATACTACTTATGATGTCATCATATACTGTGACGTCATAATACATGCTCATGATGCTCCAGTAGATGTGACAAAAATTGGGGTAAGAGAAATTGCTCATAATACCTGCAAATTGCGCTCTCATAATATATTGTGATGTCATAATGCGGATAAATTATGACGTCATAAAACATTGTGACATCATAGTGCATACTAGTTATGATGTCATCTTATGCTCTGACGTCCTAATACATGCTCATGATGCTCCAGTTGATGTGACACAAATTGGGGTAAGAGAAATTGCTCATAATACCTGCAAATTGAGCTCTCATAATATATTGTGATGTAATAATGCGGATCCATTATGACGTCATAATACATTGTGACGTCATAGTGCATACTATTTATGATGTCATCATATACTGTGAAATCATAATACATGCTCATGATGCTCCAGTAGATCTGACACAGATTGAGGTAAGAGAAATTGATCCTAATACCTGCAAATTGCGCTCTCATAATATATTGTGATGTCAAAATGCGGATACATTATGACGTCATAATATATTGTGAGGTCATACTGCATACTAATTATGATGTCATCATATACGGTGACGTCATAATACATGCTCATGATGCTCCAGTAGATGTGACACAAATTGGGGTAAGAGAAATTGCTCATAATACCTGCAAATTGCGCTCTCATAATATATTGTGAAGTCATAATGCAGATACATTATGACGTCATAATACATTGTGACGTCATAGTGTATACTAATTATGATGTCATCATATACTGTGATGTAATAATACATGCTCATGATGATCCAGTAGATGTGACACAAATTGGGGTAAGAGAAATTGCTCATAATACCTGCAAATTGCGCTCTCATAATATATTGTGATGTCATAATGCAGACACATTATGACGTCATAATACATTGTGACGTCATAGTGCATACTAATTATGATGTCATCATATACTGTGATGCAATAATACATGCTCATGATGATTCAGTAGATGTGACACAAATTGGGGTAAGAGAAATTGCTCATAATACCTGCAAATTGCGCTCTCATAATATATTGTGATGTCATAATGCAGACACATTATGACGTCATAATACATTGTGACATCATAGTGCATACTAATTATGATGTCATCATATACTGTGATGTCATAGTACATGCTCATGATGCTCCAGTAGATGTGACACAAATTGGGGTAAGAGAAATTGCTCATAATACCTGCAAACTGCGCTCTCAAAATATTTTGTGATGTCATAATGCGGATACATTATGACGTCATAACACATTGTGACGTCATAGTGCATACTAATTATGATGTCATCATATGCTGTGACGTCATAATACATGCTCATGATGCTCCAGTAGATGTGACACAAATTGGGGTAAGAGAAATTGCTCATAATACCTGCAAATTGCGCTCTCATAATATATTGTGATGTCACAATGCGGATACATTATGACGTCATATTACACTGTGACGTCATACTGCATACTAATTATGATGTCATCATATACAGTGACGTCATAATACATGCTTATGATGCTCCAGTAGAAGTAACACAAATTGGGGTAACAGAAATTGCTCATAATCTCTGCAAATTGAGCTCTCATAAAATATTGTGATGTCATAATGCTGAGAAATTATGATGTCATAATACATTGTGACGTCATAGTGTATACTAATTATGATGTCATCATATACTGTGACGTCATAATACATGCTCATGATGCTCCAGTAGATGTGACAAAAATTGGGGTAAGAGAAATTGCTCATAATACCTGCAAATTGGGCTCTCATAATATATTGTGATGTCATAATGCGGATACATTATGACGTCATAATACATTGTGACATCATAGTGCATACTAATTATGATGTCACCATATACTGTGACGTCATAATACATGCTCATGATGCTCCAGTAGATGTGACACAAATTGGGGTAAGCGAAATTGCTCATAATACCTGCAAATTGCGCTCTCATAATATATTGTGATGTCATAATGCGGATACATTATGACGTCATAATACATTGTGACATCATAGTGCATACTAATTATGATGTCATCATATACTGTGACGTCATAATACATGCTCATGATGCTCCAGTAGATGTGACACAAATTGGGGTAAGAGAAATTGCTCATAATACCTGCATGTTGTGCTCTCATAATATATTGTGATGTCATAATGCAGATACATTATGACGTCATAATATATTGTGACGTCATAGTGCATACTTATTATGATGTCATCATATACTGTGATGTCATAGTAAATGCTCATGATGCTCCAGTAGATGTGACACAAATTGGGGTAAGAGAAATTGCTCATAATACCTGCAAATTGCGCTCTAATAATATTTTGTGATGTTATAAAGCGGATACATTATGACGTCCTAATACATTGTGACGTCATAGTGCATACTAATTATGATGTCATCATATGCTGTGACGTCATAATACATGCTCATGATGCTCCAGCAGTTGTGACACATATTGGGGTAAGTGAAATTGCTCATAATACCTGAAAATTGCGCTCTCATAATATATTGTGATGTCATAACGCGGATACATTATGACGTCATAATACATTGTGACATCATAGTGCATACTATTTATGATGTCATCTTATGCTGTGACGTCATAATACATGCTCATGATGCTTCAGTAGATGTGACACAAATTGGGGTAAGAGAAATTGCTCATAATACCTGCAAACTGCGCTCTCATAATATATTGTGATGTAATAATGCGGATACATTATGACGTCATAATATATTGTGACGTCATAGTGCATACTAATTATGATGTCATCATATACTGTGACGTCATAATACATGCTCATGATGCTCCAATAGATGGGACACAATTTTGGTAAGAGAAATTGCTCATAATACCTGCTAGTTGCGCTCTCATAATATATTGTTATGTCATAACGCGGAAACATTATGACGTCATAATACATTGTCAGGTCATAGTGCATACTAATTATGATGTCATCATATACTGTGACGTCATAATACATGCTCATGATGCTCCAGTAGATGTGACACAAATTGGGGTAAGAGAAATTGCTCATAATACCTGCAAATTGCGCTCTCATAATATATTGTGATGTCATAATGCGGATACATTATGACGTCATAATACATTGTGACGTCATAGTGCATACTAATTTTGATGTTATCATATGCTGTCATGTCATAGTACATGCTCATGATGCTCCAGTAGATGTGACACAAATTGGGGTAAGAGAAATTGCTCATAATACCTGCAAATTGCGCTCTCAAAATATTTTGTGATGTCATAATGCGGATACATTATGTCATCATAATGCATTGTGACGTCGTAGTGCATACTAATTATGATGTCATCATATGCTGTGACGTCATAATACATGCTCATGATGCTCCAGTAGATGTGACACAAATTGGGGTAAGAGAAATTGCTCATAATAACTGAAAATTGCGCTCTAAGAATATATTGTGATGTCAAAACGCGGAAACATTATGACGTCATAATACATTGTCAGGTCATAGTGCATACTAATTATGATGTCATCATATACTGTGACGTCATAATACATGCTCATGATGCTCCAGTAGATGTGACACAAATTGGGGTAAGAGAAATTGCTCATAATACCTGCAAACTGCGCTCTCAAAATATTTTGTGATGTCATAATGCGGATACATTATGACGTCATAACACATTGTGACGTCATAGTGCATACTAATTATGATGTCATCATATGCTGTGACGTCATAATACATGCTCATGATGCTCCAGTAGATGTGACACAAATTGGGGTAAGAGAAATTGCTCATAATACCTGCAAATTGCGCTCTCATAATATATTGTGATGTCACAATGCGGATACATTATGACGTCATATTACACTGTGACGTCATACTGCATACTAATTATGATGTCATCATATACAGTGACGTCATAATACATGCTTATGATGCTCCAGTAGAAGTAACACAAATTGGGGTAACAGAAATTGCTCATAATCTCTGCAAATTGAGCTCTCATAAAATATTGTGATGTCATAATGCTGAGAAATTATGATGTCATAATACATTGTGACGTCATAGTGTATACTAATTATGATGTCATCATATACTGTGACGTCATAATACATGCTCATGATGCTCCAGTAGATGTGACAAAAATTGGGGTAAGAGAAATTGCTCATAATACCTGCAAATTGGGCTCTCATAATATATTGTGATGTCATAATGCGGATACATTATGACGTCATAATACATTGTGACATCATAGTGCATACTAATTATGATGTCACCATATACTGTGACGTCATAATACATGCTCATGATGCTCCAGTAGATGTGACACAAATTGGGGTAAGCGAAATTGCTCATAATACCTGCAAATTGCGCTCTCATAATATATTGTGATGTCATAATGCGGATACATTATGACGTCATAATACATTGTGACATCATAGTGCATACTAATTATGATGTCATCATATACTGTGACGTCATAATACATGCTCATGATGCTCCAGTAGATGTGACACAAATTGGGGTAAGAGAAATTGCTCATAATACCTGCATGTTGTGCTCTCATAATATATTGTGATGTCATAATGCAGATACATTATGACGTCATAATATATTGTGACGTCATAGTGCATACTTATTATGATGTCATCATATACTGTGATGTCATAGTAAATGCTCATGATGCTCCAGTAGATGTGACACAAATTGGGGTAAGAGAAATTGCTCATAATACCTGCAAATTGCGCTCTAATAATATTTTGTGATGTTATAAAGCGGATACATTATGACGTCCTAATACATTGTGACGTCATAGTGCATACTAATTATGATGTCATCATATGCTGTGACGTCATAATACATGCTCATGATGCTCCAGCAGTTGTGACACATATTGGGGTAAGTGAAATTGCTCATAATACCTGAAAATTGCGCTCTCATAATATATTGTGATGTCATAACGCGGATACATTATGACGTCATAATACATTGTGACATCATAGTGCATACTATTTATGATGTCATCTTATGCTGTGACGTCATAATACATGCTCATGATGCTTCAGTAGATGTGACACAAATTGGGGTAAGAGAAATTGCTCATAATACCTGCAAACTGCGCTCTCATAATATATTGTGATGTAATAATGCGGATACATTATGACGTCATAATATATTGTGACGTCATAGTGCATACTAATTATGATGTCATCATATACTGTGACGTCATAATACATGCTCATGATGCTCCAATAGATGGGACACAATTTTGGTAAGAGAAATTGCTCATAATACCTGCTAGTTGCGCTCTCATAATATATTGTTATGTCATAACGCGGAAACATTATGACGTCATAATACATTGTCAGGTCATAGTGCATACTAATTATGATGTCATCATATACTGTGACGTCATAATACATGCTCATGATGCTCCAGTAGATGTGACACAAATTGGGGTAAGAGAAATTGCTCATAATACCTGCAAATTGCGCTCTCATAATATATTGTGATGTCATAATGCGGATACATTATGACGTCATAATACATTGTGACGTCATAGTGCATACTAATTTTGATGTTATCATATGCTGTCATGTCATAGTACATGCTCATGATGCTCCAGTAGATGTGACACAAATTGGGGTAAGAGAAATTGCTCATAATACCTGCAAATTGCGCTCTCAAAATATTTTGTGATGTCATAATGCGGATACATTATGTCATCATAATGCATTGTGACGTCGTAGTGCATACTAATTATGATGTCATCATATGCTGTGACGTCATAATACATGCTCATGATGCTCCAGTAGATGTGACACAAATTGGGGTAAGAGAAATTGCTCATAATAACTGAAAATTGCGCTCTAAGAATATATTGTGATGTCAAAACGCGGAAACATTATGACGTCATAATACATTGTCAGGTCATAGTGCATACTAATTATGATGTCATCATATACTGTGACGTCATAATACATGCTCATGATGCTCCAGTAGATGTGACACAAATTGGGGTAAGAGAAATTGCTCATAATACCTGCAAATTGCGCTCTCATAATATATTGTGATGTTATAACGCGGATACATTACGACGTCATAATACATTGTGACGTCATAGTGCATACGAATCATGATGTCACCATATACTGTGACGTCATAGTACATGCTCATGATGCTCCAGTAGATGTGACACAAATTGGGGTAAGAGAAATTGCTCATAATGCCTGCAAATTGCGCTCTCATAAAGTATTGTGATGTCATAATGCGGATACATTATGACGTCATAAAACACTGTGACGTCATACTGCATAATAATTATGATGTCATCATATACGGTGACATCATAATACATGCTCATGATGCTCCAGTAGATGTGACACATATTGGGGTAAGTGAAATTGCTCATAATACCTGCAAATTGCGCTCTCATAATATATTGTGATGTCATAACGCGGATACATTATGACGTCATAATACATTGTGACATCATAGTGCATACTATTTATGATGTCATCTTATGCTGTGACGTCATAATGCATGCTCATGATGCTCCAGTAGATGTGACACAAACTGGGTTAAGCGAAATTGCTCATAATACCTGCAAATTGCCCTCTCATAATATATTGTGATGTCATAATGCGGATACATTATGACGTCATAATACATTGTGACGTCATAGTGCATACTAATTATGATGTCATCATATACTGTGACATCATATTAAATGCTCATGATTCTCCAATAGATGTGACACAAACTGGGGTAAGAGAAATTGCTCATAATTCCTGCAAATTGCGCTCTCATAATATATTGTGATGTCAAAATGCGGATACATTATGACGTCATAATACATTGTGAGGGCATACTGCATACTAATTATGATGTCATCATATACGGTGACGTCATAATACATTCTCATGATGCTCCAGTAGATGTGACACAAATTGGGGTAAGAGAAATTGCTCATAATACCTTCATGTTGCGCTCTCATAATATATTGTGATGTCATAATGCGGATACATTATGACGTCATAATACATTGTGACGTCATAGTGCATACTAATTATGATGTCATCATATACTGTGACGTCATAATACATGCTCATGATGCTCCAGCAGATGTGACACAAATTGGGGTAAGCGAAATAGCTCATAATACCTGCATATTGCGCTCTCATAATATATTGTGATGCCATAATGCGGATCCATTAAGACGTCATAATACATTGTGACGTCATAGTGCATACTAATTATGATGTCATCATATACTGTGACGTCATAATACATGCTCATGATGCTCCAGTAGATGTGACACAAATTGGGGTAAGAGAAATTGCTCATAATACCTGCATGTTGCGCTCTCATGATATATTGTGATGTCATAATGCAGATACATTATGACGTCATAAAATATTGTGACGTCATAGTGCATACTAATTATGATGTCATCATATACTGTGACGTCATAATACATGCTCATGATGCTCCAGTAGATGTGACACAAATTGGGGTAAGAGAAATTGCTCATAATACCTGCATGTTGCGCTCTCATGATATATTGTGATGTCATAATGCAGATACATTATGACGTCATAAAATATTGTGACGTCATAGTGCATACTAATTATGATGTCATCATATACTGTGACGTCATAATACATGCTCATGATGCTCCAGTAGATGTGACACAAATTGGGGTAAGAGAAATTGCTCATAATACCTGCATGTTGCGCTCTCATGATATATTGTGATGTCATAATGCAGATACATTATGACGTCATAAAATATTGTGACGTCATAGTGCATACTAATTATGATGTCATCATATACTGTGATGTCATAGCACATGCTCATGATGCTCCAGTAGATGTGACACAAATTGGGGTAAGAGAAATTGCTCATAATACCTGCAAATTGCGCTCTCATAATATTTTGTGATGTCATAATGCGGATACATTATGACGTCATAATACATTGTGACGTCATAGTGCATAGTAATTATGATGTCATCATATGCTGTGATGTCATAATGCATGCTCATGATGCTCCAGTAGATGTGACACAAATTGGGTTAAGAGAAATTGCTCATAATGCCTGCAAATTGCGCTCTCATAATATATTGTGATGTCAAAATGCGGATACATTATGACGTCATAATACACTGTGACGTCATACTGCATACTAATTATGATGTCATCATATACGGTGACGTCATAATACATGCTCATGATGCTCCAGTATGTGTGACACAAATTGGGGTAAGAGAAATTGATCATAATACCTGCAAATTACACTCTCAGAATATATTGTGATGTCATAATGCGGATATATTATGACGTCATAATACATTGTGATGTCATCATATACTGTGATGTCATAACACATACTCATGATGCTCCAGTAGATGTGACACAAATTGGGGTAAGAGAAATTGCTCATAATACCTGCAAATTGCGCTCTCATAATATATTGTGATGTCATAATGCGGATACAATATGACGTCATAATACATTATGACGTCATAGTGTATACTAATTATGATGTCATCATATACTGTGATGTAATAATACATGCTCATGATGATCCAGTAGATGTGACACAAATTGGGGTAAGAGAAATTGCTCATAATACCTGCAAATTGCGGTCTCATAATATATTGAGATGTCTTAATGCGGATACATTATGACGTCATAATACATTGTGACGTCATAGTGCATACTAATTATGATGTCCTCATATGCTGTGACGTCATATTACATGCTCATGATGCTTCAATAGATGTGACACAAATTGGGGTAAGAGAAATTGCTGATAATACCTGCAAATTGCGCTCTCATAGTATATTGTGATGTCATTATGCGGATATATTATGACATCATAATACCTTATGATGTCGTAGTGCATAATAATTATGATGTCATCACATACCGTGACGTCATAATACATGCTCATGATGCTCCAGTAGATGTGACACAAATTGGAAAAAGCGAAATTGCTGTTAATACCTTCAAATTGCGCTCTCATAATATTTTGTGATGTCATAATGCAGATACATTATGACGTCATAATACATTGTGACATCATAGTGCATACTAATTATGATGTCATCATATACTGTGACGTCATAATACATACCCATGATGCTCCAGTAGATGTGACACAAATTGGGGTAAGAGAAATTGCTCATAATACCTGCAAATTGCGCTCTCATAATATATTGTGATGTCATAATGCGGATATATTATGACGTCATAATACATTGTGACGTCATAGTGCATACTAATTATGATGTCATCATATACTGTGACGTCATAATACATGCTCAGGATGCTCCAGTAGATGTGACAAAAATTGGGGTAAGAGAAATTGCTCATAATACCTGCATGTTGCGCTCTCATAATATATTGAAATGTCAAAATGCGGATCCATTATGACGTCATAATACATTGTGACGTCATAGTGCATACTAATTATGATGTCATCATATACTGTGACATCATAACACATGCTCATGTTGCTCCAGTAGATGTGACACAAATGGGGGTAAGAGAAATTGCTCATAATACCTGCAAATTGCGCTCTAATAATATATTGTGAGGTCATAATGCGGATCCATTATGACGTCATAATACATTGTGACGTCATACTGCATACTAATTATGATGTCATCATATACTGTGACGTCATAATACATGCTCATGATGCTCCAGTAGATGTGACACAAATTGGGTTAAGAGAAATTGCTCATAATACCTGCAAATTGCGCTCTCATAATATATTGTGATGTCATAATGCGCATACATTATGACGTCATAATACATTGTGACGTCATAGTGCATACTAATTATGATGTCATCATATACTGTGATGTCATAGTACATGCTCATGATGCTCCAGTAGATGTGACACAAATTGGGGTAAGAGAAATTGCTCATAATACCTGCAAATTGCGCTCTCATAATATATTGTGATGTCATAACGCGGATACATTATGACGTCATAATACATTGTGACGTCATAGTGCATACTAATTATGATGTCATCATATACTGTGACGTCATAATACATGCTCATGATGCTCCAGTAGATGTGACAAAAATTGGGGTAAGAGAAATTGCTCATAATACCTGCAAATTGCGCTCTCATAATATATTGTGATGTCATAATGCGGATACATTATGACGTCATAATACATTGTGACGTCATAGTGCATACTAATTATAATGTCACCATATACTGTGTCATCATAATACATGCTCATGATGCTCCAGTAGATGTGACACAAATTGAGGTAAGAGAAATTGCTCTTAATACCTGCATGTTGCGCTCTCATAATATATTGTGATGTCATAATGAGGATACATTATGACGTCATAATACATTGTGATGTCATAGTGCATACTAATTATGATGTCATCATATACTGTGACGTCATAATACATGCTCATGATGCTCCAGTAGATGTGACAAAAATTGGGGTAAGAAAAATTGCTCATATTACCTGCAAATTGTGCTCTCATAATATATTGAGATGTCATAATGCGGATCCATTATGACGTCATAATACATTGTGACGTCATAGTGCATACTAATTATGATGTCATCATATACTGTGACGTCATAATACATGCTCATGATGCTCCAGTAGATGTGACACAAATTGGGGTAAGAGAAATTGCTCATAATACCTGCATGTTGCGCTCTCATAATATATTGTGATGTCATAATGCGGATACATTATGACGTCATAATACATTGTGACATCATAGTGCATACTATTTATGATGTCATCTTATGCTGTGACGTCATAATACATGCTCATGATGCTTCAGTAGATGTGACACAAATTGGGGTAAGAGAAATTGCTCATAATACCTGCAAACTGCGCTCTCATAATATATTGTGATGTAATAATGCGGATACATTATGACGTCATAATATATTGTGACGTCATAGTGCATACTAATTATGATGTCATCATATACTGTGACGTCATAATACATGCTCATGATGCTCCAATAGATGGGACACAATTTTGGTAAGAGAAATTGCTCATAATACCTGCTAGTTGCGCTCTCATAATATATTGTTATGTCATAACGCGGAAACATTATGACGTCATAATACATTGTCAGGTCATAGTGCATACTAATTATGATGTCATCATATACTGTGACGTCATAATACATGCTCATGATGCTCCAGTAGATGTGACACAAATTGGGGTAAGAGAAATTGCTCATAATACCTGCAAATTGCGCTCTCATAATATATTGTGATGTCATAATGCGGATACATTATGACGTCATAATACATTGTGACGTCATAGTGCATACTAATTTTGATGTTATCATATGCTGTCATGTCATAGTACATGCTCATGATGCTCCAGTAGATGTGACACAAATTGGGGTAAGAGAAATTGCTCATAATACCTGCAAATTGCGCTCTCAAAATATTTTGTGATGTCATAATGCGGATACATTATGTCATCATAATGCATTGTGACGTCGTAGTGCATACTAATTATGATGTCATCATATGCTGTGACGTCATAATACATGCTCATGATGCTCCAGTAGATGTGACACAAATTGGGGTAAGAGAAATTGCTCATAATAACTGAAAATTGCGCTCTAAGAATATATTGTGATGTCAAAACGCGGAAACATTATGACGTCATAATACATTGTCAGGTCATAGTGCATACTAATTATGATGTCATCATATACTGTGACGTCATAATACATGCTCATGATGCTCCAGTAGATGTGACACAAATTGGGGTAAGAGAAATTGCTCATAATACCTGCAAATTGCGCTCTCATAATATATTGTGATGTTATAACGCGGATACATTACGACGTCATAATACATTGTGACGTCATAGTGCATACGAATCATGATGTCACCATATACTGTGACGTCATAGTACATGCTCATGATGCTCCAGTAGATGTGACACAAATTGGGGTAAGAGAAATTGCTCATAATGCCTGCAAATTGCGCTCTCATAAAGTATTGTGATGTCATAATGCGGATACATTATGACGTCATAAAACACTGTGACGTCATACTGCATAATAATTATGATGTCATCATATACGGTGACATCATAATACATGCTCATGATGCTCCAGTAGATGTGACACATATTGGGGTAAGTGAAATTGCTCATAATACCTGCAATTGCGCTCTCATAATATATTGTGATGTCATAACGCGGATACATTATGACGTCATAATACATTGTGACATCATAGTGCATACTATTTATGATGTCATCTTATGCTGTGACGTCATAATGCATGCTCATGATGCTCCAGTAGATGTGACACAAACTGGGTTAAGCGAAATTGCTCATAATACCTGCAAATTGCCCTCTCATAATATATTGTGATGTCATAATGCGGATACATTATGACGTCATAATACATTGTGACGTCATAGTGCATACTAATTATGATGTCATCATATACTGTGACGTCATAATACATTCTCATGATGCTCCAATAGATGTGACACAAACTGGGGTAAGAGAAATTGCTCATAATTCCTGCAAATTGCGCTCTCATAATATATTGTGATGTCAAAATGCGGATACATTATGACGTCATAATACATTGTGAGGGCATACTGCATACTAATTATGATGTCATCATATACGGTGACGTCATAATACATTCTCATGATGCTCCAGTAGATGTGACACAAATTGGGGTAAGAGAAATTGCTCATAATACCTTCATGTTGCGCTCTCATAATATATTGTGATGTCATAATGCGGATACATTATGACGTCATAATACATTGTGACGTCATAGTGCATACTAATTATGATGTCATCATATACTGTGACGTCATAATACATGCTCATGATGCTCCAGCAGATGTGACACAAATTGGGGTAAGCGAAATAGCTCATAATACCTGCATATTGCGCTCTCATAATATATTGTGATGCCATAATGCGGATCCATTAAGACGTCATAATACATTGTGACGTCATAGTGCATACTAATTATGATGTCATCATATACTGTGACGTCATAATACATGCTCATGATGCTCCAGTAGATGTGACACAAATTGGGGTAAGAGAAATTGCTCATAATACCTGCATGTTGCGCTCTCATGATATATTGTGATGTCATAATGCAGATACATTATGACGTCATAAAATATTGTGACGTCATAGTGCATACTAATTATGATGTCATCATATACTGTGACGTCATAATACATGCTCATGATGCTCCAGTAGATGTGACACAAATTGGGGTAAGAGAAATTGCTCATAATACCTGCATGTTGCGCTCTCATGATATATTGTGATGTCATAATGCAGATACATTATGACGTCATAAAATATTGTGACGTCATAGTGCATACTAATTATGATGTCATCATATACTGTGACGTCATAATACATGCTCATGATGCTCCAGTAGATGTGACACAAATTGGGGTAAGAGAAATTGCTCATAATACCTGCATGTTGCGCTCTCATGATATATTGTGATGTCATAATGCAGATACATTATGACGTCATAAAATATTGTGACGTCATAGTGCATACTAATTATGATGTCATCATATACTGTGATGTCATAGCACATGCTCATGATGCTCCAGTAGATGTGACACAAATTGGGGTAAGAGAAATTGCTCATAATACCTGCAAATTGCGCTCTCATAATATTTTGTGATGTCATAATGCGGATACATTATGACGTCATAATACATTGTGACGTCATAGTGCATAGTAATTATGATGTCATCATATGCTGTGATGTCATAATGCATGCTCATGATGCTCCAGTAGATGTGACACAAATTGGGTTAAGAGAAATTGCTCATAATGCCTGCAAATTGCGCTCTCATAATATATTGTGATGTCAAAATGCGGATACATTATGACGTCATAATACACTGTGACGTCATACTGCATACTAATTATGATGTCATCATATACGGTGACGTCATAATACATGCTCATGATGCTCCAGTATGTGTGACACAAATTGGGGTAAGAGAAATTGATCATAATACCTGCAAATTACACTCTCAGAATATATTGTGATGTCATAATGCGGATATATTATGACGTCATAATACATT
This sequence comes from Aotus nancymaae, assembly GCF_030222135.1. Taxonomy (NCBI): domain Eukaryota; kingdom Metazoa; phylum Chordata; class Mammalia; order Primates; family Aotidae; genus Aotus; species Aotus nancymaae. The sequence continues at coordinate 11,856,707 of NW_026988499.1, read as the reverse complement.
GTGATGTCGTCATATACTGTGACGTCATAACACATACTCATGATGCTCCAGTAGATGTGACACAAATTGGGGTAAGAGAAATTGCTCATAATACCTGCAAATTGCGCTCTCATAATATATTGTGATGTCATAATGCGGATACAATATGACGTCATAATACATTATGACGTCATAGTGTATACTAATTATGATGTCATCATATACTGTGATGTAATAATACATGCTCATGATGATCCAGTAGATGTGACACAAATTGGGGTAAGAGAAATTGATCATAATACCTGCAAATTGCGGTCTCATAATATATTGAGATGTCTTAATGCGGATACATTATGACGTCATAATACATTGTGACGTCATAGTGCATACTAATTATGATGTCCTCATATGCTGTGACGTCATATTACATGCTCATGATGCTTCAATAGATGTGACACAAATTGGGGTAAGAGAAATTGCTGATAATACCTGCAAATTGCGCTCTCATAGTATATTGTGATGTCATTATGCGGATATATTATGACATCATAATACCTTATGATGTCGTAGTGCATAATAATTATGATGTCATCACATACCGTGACGTCATAATACATGCTCATGATGCTCCAGTAGATGTGACACAAATTGGAAAAAGCGAAATAGCTGTTAATACCTTCAAATTGCGCTCTCATAATATTTTGTGATGTCATAATGCAGATACATTATGACGTCATAATACATTGTGACATCATAGTGCATACTAATTATGATGTCATCATATACTGTGACGTCATAATTCATACCCATGATGCTCCAGTAGATGTGACACAAATTGGGGTAAGAGAAATTGCTCATAATACCTGCAAATTGCGCTCTCATAATATATTGTGATGTCATAATGCGGATACATTATGACGTCATAATACATTGTGACGTCATAGTGCATACTAATTATGATGTCATCATATACTGTGACGTCATAATACATGCTCAGGATGCTCCAGTAGATGTGACAAAAATTGGGGTAAGAGAAATTGCTCATAATACCTGCATGTTGCGCTCTCATAATATATTGAAATGTCAAAATGCGGATCCATTATGACGTCATAATACATTGTGACGTCATAGTGCATACTAATTATGATGTCATCATATACTGTGACATCATAACACATGCTCATGTTGCTCCAGTAGATGTGACACAAATGGGGGTAAGAGAAATTGCTCATAATACCTGCAAATTGCGCTCTAATAATATATTGTGAGGTCATAATGCGGATCCATTATGACGTCATAATACATTGTGACGTCATACTGCATACTAATTATGATGTCATCATATACTGTGACGTCATAATACATGCTCATGATGCTCCAGTAGATGTGACACAAATTGGGTTAAGAGAAATTGCTCATAATACCTGCAAATTGCGCTCTCATAATATATTGTGATGTCATAATGCGCATACATTATGACGTCATAATACATTGTGACGTCATAGTGCATACTAATTATGATGTCCTCATATACTGTGATGTCATAGTACATGCTCATGATGCTCCAGTAGATGTGACACAAATTGGGGTAAGAGAAATTGCTCATAATACCTGCAAATTGCGCTCTCATAATATATTGTGATGTCATAACGCGGATACATTATGACGTCATAATACATTGTGACGTCATAGTGCATACTAATTATGATGTCATCATATACTGTGACGTCATAATACATGCTCATGATGCTCCAGTAGATGTGACAAAAATTGGGGTAAGAGAAATTGCTCATAATACCTGCAAATTGCGCTCTCATAATATATTGTGATGTCATAATGCGGATACATTATGACGTCATAATACATTGTGACGTCATAGTGCATACTAATTATGATGTCACCATATACTGTGTCATCATAATACATGCTCATGATGCTCCAGTAGATGTGACACAAATTGAGGTAAGAGAAATTGCTCTTAATACCTGCATGTTGCGCTCTCATAATATATTGTGATGTCATAATGAGGATACATTATGACGTCATAATACATTGTGATGTCATAGTGCATACTAATTATGATGTCATCATATACTGTGACGTCATAATACATGCTCATGATGCTCCAGTAGATGTGACAAAAATTGGGGTAAGAAAAATTGCTCATATTACCTGCAAATTGTGCTCTCATAATATATTGAGATGTCATAATGCGGATCCATTATGACGTCATAATACATTGTGACGTCATAGTGCATACTAATTATGATGTCATCATATACTGTGACGTCATAATACATGCTCATGATGCTCCAGTAGATGTGACACAAATTGGGGTAAGAGAAATTGCTCATAATACCTGCATGTTGCGCTCTCATAATATATTGTGATGTCATAATGCGGATACATTATGACGTCATAATACATTGTGACGTTATAGTGCATACTAATTATGATGTCATCATATACTGTGACGTCAAAGTACATGCTCATGATGCTCCAGTAGATGTGACACAAATTGGGGTAAGAGAAATTGCTCATAATACCTGCAAATTGTGCTCTCATAATATATTGTGATGTCATAATGCGGATGCATTATGACGTCATAATACACTGTGACGTCATAGTGCATACTAATTATGATGTCATCATATATGGTGACGTCATAATACATGCTCATGATGCTCCAGTAGATGTGACACAAATTGGGTTAAGAGAAATTGCTCATAATACCTGCATGTTGCGCTCTCATAATATATTGTGATGTCATAATGCGGATATATTATGACGTCATAATACATTGTGATGTCATAGTGCATACTAATTATGATGTCATCATATACTGTGACGTCATAATACATGCTCATGATGCTCCAGTAGATGTGACAAAAATTGGGGTAAGAGAAATTGCTCATAATACCTGCAAATTGCGCTCTCATAATATATTGTGATGTCATAATGCGGATACATTATGACATCGTAATACTTTGTGACGTCATAGTGCATACTAATTATGATGTCATCATATACTGTGACGTCATAATACATGCTCATGATGCTCCAGCAGATGTGACAAAAAATGCGGTAAGAGAAATTGCTCATAATACCTGCAAATTGAGCTCTCATAAAATATTGTGATGTCATAATGCTGATAAATTATGATGTCATAATACATTGTGATGTCATAGTGCATACTAATTGTGATGTCATCATATACTGTGACGTCATAATACACGCTCATCATGCTCCTATAGATGTGACACAAATTGGGGTAAGAGAAATTGCTCATAATACCTGCTAGTTGCGCTCTCATAATATATTGTGATGTCATAACGTGGAAGCATTATGACGTCATAATACATTGTCAGGTCATAGTGCATACTAATTATGATGTCATCATATACTGTGACGTCATAATACATGCTCATGATGCTGCAGTAGATGTGACACAAATTGTGGTAAGAGAAATTGCTCATAATACCTGCAAATTGCGCTCCCATAATATATTGTGATGTCAAAATGCGGATACATTATGACGTCATAATACATTGTGACGTCATAGTGCATACTAATTATGATGTCATCATATACTGTGATGTCATAGTACATGCTCATGATGCTCCAGTAGATGTGACACAAATTGGGGTAAGAGAAATTGCTCATAATACCTGCAAATTGCGCTCTCAAAATATTTTGTGATGTCATAATGCGGATACATTATGACGTCATAATACATTGTGACGTCATAGTGCATACTAATTATGATGTCATCATATACTGTGATGCAATAATACATGCTCATGATGATTCAGTAGATGTGACACAAATTGGGGTAAGAGAAATTGCTCATAATACCTGCAAATTGCGCTCTCATAATATATTGTGATGTCATAATGCAGACACATTATGACGTCATAATACATTGTGACATCATAGTGCATACTAATTATGATGTCATCATATACTGTGATGTCATAGTACATGCTCATGATGCTCCAGTAGATGTGACACAAATTGGGGTAAGAGAAATTCCTCATAATACCTGCAAATTGCGCTCTCAAAATATTTTGTGATATCATAATGCGGATACATTACGACGTCATAATACATTGTGGCATCATAGTGCATACTAATTATGATGTCACCATATACTGTGACGTCATAATACATGCTCATGATGCTCCAGTAGATGTGACACAAATTAGGGTAAGCGAAATTGCTCATAATACCTGCAAATTGCGCTCTCATAATATATTGTGATGTCATAATGCGGATACATTATGACGTCATAATACATTGTGACATCATAGTGCATACTAATTATGAGGTCATCATATACTGTGACGTCATAATACTTGCTCATGATGCTCCAGTACATGTGACACAAATTGGGGTAAGAGAAATTGCTCATAATACCTGCATGTTGCGGTCTCATAATATATTGTGATGTCATAATGCAGATATATTTTGACGTCATAATATATTGTGACATCATAGTGCATACTTATTATGATGTCATCATATACTGTGATGTCATAGTAAATGCTCATGATGCTCCAGTAGATGTGACACAAATTGGGGTCAGAGAAATTGCTCATAATACCTGCAAATTGCGCTCTCATAATATTTTGTGATGTTATAAAGCGGATACATTATGACGTCCTAATACATTGTGACGTCATAGTGCATACTAATTATGATGTCATCATATGCTGTGACGTCATAATACATGCTCATGATGCTCCAGTAGATGTGACACAAATTGGGGTAAGAGAAATTGCTCATAATACCTGCAAATTGCGCTCTCATAATATATTGTGTTGTCATAATGCGGATACATTATGACGTCATAATACACTGTGACGTCATACTGCAGACTAATTATGATGTCATCATATACGGTGACATCATAATACATGCTCATGAATCTCCAGTAGATGTGACACAAATTGGGGTAAGAGAAATTGCTCATAATACCTGCAAATTGCGCTCTCAGAATATATTGTGATGTCATAATGCGGATACATTATGACGTCATAATACATTGTGACGTCATAGTGCATACTAATTATGATGTCATCATATACTGTGATGCAATAATACATGCTCATGATGATCCAGTAGATGTGACACAAATTGGGGTAAGAGAAATGACTCATAATACCTGCAAATTGAGCTCTCATAATATATTGTGATGTCATAATGCTGATAAATTATGATGTCATAATATATTGTGACATCATAGTGCATACTAATTATGATGTCATCATATACTGTGACGTCATAATACATGCTCATGATGCTCCAGTAGATGTGACACAAATTGTGGTAAGCGAAATTGCTCATAATACCTGCTAGTTGCGCTCTCCTAATATATTGTGATGTCATAACGCGGAAACATTATGACATCATAATACATTGTCAAGTCATAGTGCATACTAATTATGATGTCATCATATACTCTGACGTCATAATACATGCTGATGATGCTCCAGTAGATGTGACAAAAATTCGGGTAAGAGAAATTGCTCATAATACCTGCAAATTGCGCTCTCATAATATATTGTGATGTCATAATGTGGATACATTATGACGTCATAATACATTGTGACATCATAGTGCATACTAATTATGATGTCACCATATACTGTAACGTCATAATACATGCTCATGATGCTCCAGTAGATGTGACACAAATTGTGGTAAGCGAAATTGCTCATAATACCTGCAAATTGCGCTCTCATAATATATTGTGATGTCATAATGCGGATCCATTATGACGTCATAATACATTGTGACGTCATAGTGCATACTAATTATGAGGTCATCATATACTGTGACGTCATAATACATGCTCATGATGATCCAGTAGATGTGACACAAATTGGGGTAAGAGAAATTGCTCATACTACCTGCATGTTGCGCTCTCATAATATATTGTGATGTCATAATGCAGATACATTATGACCTCATAATATATTGTGACGTCATAGTGCATACTAATTATGATGTCATCATATACTGTGATGTCATAGTACATGCTCATGATGTTCCAGTAGATGTGACACAAATTGGGGTAAGAGAAATTGATCATAATACCTGCAAATTGGGCTCTCATAATATTTTGTGATGTCATAATGCGGATACATTATGACGTCATAATACATTGTGACGTCATAGTGCATACTAATTATGATGTCATCATATGCTGTGACGTCATAATACATGCTTATGAATCTCCAGTAGATGTGACACAAATTGGGGTAAGGGAAATTGCTCATAATACCTGCAAATTGCGCTCTCATAATATATTGTGATGTCACAATGCGGATCCATTATGACGTCATAATACATTGTGACGTCATAGTGCATACTAATTATGAGGTCATCATATACTGTGACGTAATAATACATGCTCATGATGCTCCAGTAGATGAGACAAAAATTGGGGTAAGAGAAATTGCTCATAATACCTGCAAATTGCGCTCTCATAATGTATTGTGATGTCATAATGCGGATACATTATGACGTCATAATACATTGTGACGTCATAGTGTATACTAATTATGATGTCATAGTATACTGTGATGTAATAATACATGCTCATGATGATCCAGTAGATGTGACACAAATTGGGGTAAGAGAAATTGCTCATAATACCTGCAAATTGAGCTCTCATAATATATTGTGATGTCATAATGCTGAAAAATTATGATGTCGTAATACATTGTGACGTCATAGTGCATACTAATTATGATGTCATCATATACTGTGACGTCATAATACATGCTCATGATGCTCCAGTAGTTGTGACACAAATTGGGGTAAGAGAAATTGCTCATAATACCTGCAAATTGCGCTCTCATAATATATTGTGATGTCATAACGCGGATACATTATGACGTCATAATACATTGTGACGTCATAGTGCATACTAATTATGATGTCATCATATACTGTGACGTCATTATACATGCTCATGATGCTCCAGTAGTTGTGACACAAATTGGGGTAAGAGAAATTGCTCATAATACCTGCAAATTGCGCTCTCATAATATATTGTGATGTCATAACGCGGATACATTATGACGTCATAATACATTGTGACGTCATAGTGCATACTAATTATGATGTCACCATATACTGTGACGTCATAATACATGCTCATGATGCTCCAGTAGATGTGACACGAATTGGGGTAAGAGAAATTGCTCATAATACCTGCAAATTGCGCTCTCATAATATATTGTGATGACATAACGCGGATACATGATGACGTCATAACACGTTGTGACGTCATAGTGCATACTAATTATGATGTCATCATATACTGTGACGTCATAATACATGCTCATGATGCTCCAATAGATGTGACACAAATTGGGGTAAGAGAAATTGCTCATAATACCTCCTAGTTGCGCTCTCATAATATATTGTGATGTCATAATGCGGATACATTATGACATCGTAAAACTTTGTGACGTCATAGTGCATACTAATTATGATGTCATCATATACTGTGATGTCATAATACATGCTCATGATGCTCCAGTAGATGTGACACAAATTGGGGTAAGAGAAATTGCTCATAATACATGCAAATTGCGCTCTCATAATATATTGTGATGTCATAACGAGGAAACATTATGACGTCATAACACATTGTCAGGTCATAGTGCATACTAATTATGATGTCATCATATACTGTGACGTCATAATACATGCTCATGTTGCTCCAGTAGATTTGACAAAAATTGGGGTAAGAGAAATTGCTCATAATACCTGCAAATTGCGCTCTAATAATATATTGTGATGTCAAAACGCGGATACATTATGACGTCAAAATACATGGTGACGTCATAGTGCATACTAATTATGATGTCACCATATGCTGTGACGTCATAATACATGCTCATGATGCTCCCGTAGATGTGACACAAATTGGGGTAAGAGAAATTGCTCATAATACCTGCAAATTGAGCTCTCATAATATATTGTGATGTCATAATGCGGATACATTATGACATCGTAATACTTTGTGACGTCATAGTGCATACTAATTATGATGTCATCATATACTGTGACGTCATAATACATGCTCATGATGCTCCAGCAGATGTGACAAAAATTGCGGTAAGAGAAATTGTTCATAATACCTGCAAATTGCGCTCTCATAATATATTGCGATGTCATAATGCGGATACATTATGACGTCATAATACATTGTGACGTCATAGTGCATACTAATTATGATGTCACCATATACTGTGTCATCATAATACATGCTCATGATGCTCCAGTAGATGTGACACAAATTGGGGTAAGAGAAATTGCTCATAATACCTGCAAATTGCACTCTCAGAATATATTGTGGTGTCATAATGCGGATACATTATGACGTCATAATACATTGTGACGTCATAGTGCATAATAATTATGATGTCATCATATACTGTGACCTCATAATACATACTCATGATGCTCCAGTAGATGTGACACAAATTGGGGTAAGAGAAATTGCTCATAATACCTGCAAGTTGCGCTCTCAAAATATATTGTGATGTCATAATGCGGATACATTATGACGTCATAATACATTGTGACGTCATAGTGTATACTAATCATGATGTCATCATATACTGTGATGTAATAATACATGCTCATGATGATACAGTAGATGTGACACACATTTGGGTAAGAGAAATTGCTCATAATACCTGCAAATTGCGCTCTCATAATATATTGTGATGTCATAATGCAAACACATTATGACGTCATAATACATTGTGACGTCATAGTGCATACTAATCATGATATCATCATATACTGTGATGTCATAATACATGCTCATGATATTCCAGTAGATGTGACACAAATTGGGGTAAGAGAAATTGCTCATAAGACCTGCAAATTGCGCTCTGAAAATATTTTGTGATGTAATAATGCGGAAACATTATGACGTCATAATATATTGTGACGTCATAGTGCATACTAATTATGATGTCATCATATGCTGTCACGTCATAATACATACTCATGATGCTCCAGTAGATGTGACACAAATTGGGGTAAGAGAAATTGCTCATAATACCTGCAAATTGCGCTCTCATAATATATTGTGATGTCATAATGCGGATACATTATGATGTCATATTACACTGTGACGTCATACTGCATACTAATTATGATGTCATCATATACAGTGACATCATAGTACATGCTTATGATGCTCCAGTAGAAGTGACACAAATTGGGGTAAGAGAAATTGCTCATAATACATGCAAATTACGTTCTCATAATATATTGTGATGTCATAACTTGGAAACATTATGACCTCATAATACATTGTGAGGTCATAGTGCATACTAATTATGATGCCATCATATACTGTGACGTCATAATACATGCTCATGATGCTCCAGTAGATGTGACACAAATTGGGGTAAGAGAAATTGCTCATAATACCTGCAAATTGCGCTCTCATAATGTATTGTGATGTCATAATGCGGATAAATTATGACGTCATAATACATTGTGACGTCATAGTGTATACAAATTATGATGTCATCATATACTGTGATGTAATAATACATGCTCATGATGATCCAGTAGATGTGACACAAATTGGGGTAAGAGAAATTGCTCATAATACCTGCTAATTGCGCTCTCACAATATATTGTGATGTCATAATGCAGATACATTATGACGTCATAATACATTGTGACGTCATAGTGCATACTAATTATGATGTCCTCATATACTGTGATGTCATAGTACATGCTCATGATGCTCCAGTAGATGTGACACAAATTGGGGTAAGAGAAATTGCTCATAATACCTGCAAATTGCGCTCTCAAAATATTTTGTGACGTCTTAATGCGGATACATTATGACGTCCTAATATATTGTGACGTCATAGTGCATACTAATTATGATGTCATCATATGCTGTGACGTCATAATACATGCTCATGATGCTCCAGTAGATGTGACACAAATTGGGGTAAGAGAAATTGCTCATAATACCTGCAAATTGCGCTCTCATAATATATTGTGATGTCATAATGCGGATACATTATGACGTCATATTACACTGTGACATCTTACTGCATACTAATTATGATGTCATCATATACAGTGACGTCATAATACATGCTTATGATGCTCCAGTAGAAGTGACACAAATTGGGGTAAGAGAAATTGCTCATAATACCTGCAAATTGAGCTCTCATAAAATATTGTGATGTCAAAATGCTGATAAATTATGATGTCATAATACATTGTGACGTCATAGTGCATACTAATTGTGATGTCATCATATACTGTGATGTCATAATACACGCTCATCATGCTCCTATAGATGTGACACAAATTGGGGTAAGAGAAATTGCTCATAATACCTGCAAATTGAGCTCTCATAATATATTGTGATGTCATAACGCGGAAACATTATGACGTCATAATACATTGTCAGGTCATAGTGCATACTAATTATGATGTCATCATATACTGTGACGTCATAATACATGCTCATGATGCTCCAGTAGATGTGACACAAATTGTGGTAAGAGAAATTGCTCATAATACCTGCAAATTGCGCTCTCATAATATATTGTGATGTCATAATGCGGACACATTATGACGTCATAATACATTGTGACGTCATAGTGCATACTAATTATGATGTCATCATATACTGTGATGTCATAGTACATGCTCATGATGCTCCAGTAGATGTGACACAAATTGGGGTAAGAGAAATTGCTCATAATACCTGCAAATTGCGCTCTCAAAATATTTTGTGATGTCATAATGCGGATACATTATGACGTCATAATATATTGTGACGTCACAGTGCATACTAATTATGATGTCATCATATGCTGTGACGTCATAATACATGCTCATGATGCTCCAGTAGATGAGACAAAAATTGGGGTAAGAGAAATTGTTCATAATACATGCAAATTGCGCTCTCATAATATATTGTGATGTCATAACGCGGAAACATTATGACGTCATAATACATTGTGAGGTCATAGTACATACTAATTATGATGTCATCATATACTGTGACGTCATAATACATGCTCATGATGCTCCAGTAGATGTGACACAAATTGGGGTAAGAGAAATTGCTAATAATACCTGCAAATTGCACTCTAATAATATATTGTGATGTCATAACGCGGAGACATTATGACGTCATAATACATTGTGACGTCATAGTGCATACTAATTATGATGTCATCATATACTGTGATGCAATAATACATGCTCATGATGATTCAGTAGATGTGACACAAATTGGGGTAAGAGAAATTGCTCATAATACCTGCAAATTGCGCTCTCATAATATATTGTGATGTCATAATGCAGACACATTATGACGTCATAATACATTGTGACATCATAGTGCATACTAATTATGATGTCATCATATACTGTGATGTCATAGTACATGCTCATGATGCTCCAGTAGATGTGACACAAATTGGGGTAAGAGAAATTCCTCATAATACCTGCAAATTGCGCTCTCAAAATATTTTGTGATGTCATAATGCGGATACATTATGACGTCATAATACATTGTGACATCATAGTGCATACTAATTATGATGTCACCATATACTGTGACGTCATAATACATGCTCATGATGCTCCAGTAGATGTGACACAAATTAGGGTAAGCGAAATTGCTCATAATACCTGCAAATTGCGCTCTCATAAAATATTGTGATGTCATAATGCGGATACATTATGACGTCATAATACATTGTGACGTCATAGTGCATACTAATTATGAGGTCATCATATACTGTGACGTCATAATACATGCTCATGATGATCCAGTAGATGTGACACAAATTGGGGTAAGAGAAATTGCTCATAATACCTGCATGTTGCGCTCTGATAATATATTGTGATGTCATAATGCAGATATATTATGACGTCATAATATATTGTGACGTCATAGTGCATACTTATTATGATGTCATCATATACTGTGATGTCATAGTAAATGCTCATGATGTTCCAGTAGATGTGACACAAATTGGGGTAAGAGAAATTGCTCATAATACCTGCAAATTGCGCTCTCATAATATTTTGTGATGTTATACAGCGGATACCTTATGACGTCCTAATACATTGTGACGTCATAGTGCATACTAATTATGATGTCATCATATGCTGTGACGTCATAATACAAGCTCATGATGCTCCAGTAGATGTGACACAAATTGGGGTAAGAGAAATTGCTCATAATACCTGCAAATTGCGCTCTCATAATATATTGTGTTGTCATAATGCGGATACATTATGACGTCATAATACACTGTGACGTCATACTGCATACTAATTATGATGTCATCATATACGGTGACGTCATAATACATGCTCATGAGTCTCCAGTAGATGTGACACAAATTGGGGTAAGAGAAATTGCTCATAATACCTGCAAATTGCGCTCTCATAATATATTGTGATGTCATAATGCGGATCCATTATGACGGCATAATACATTGTGACATCATAGTGCATACTAATTATGATGTCATCATATACTGTGACGTCATAACACATGCTCATGATGCTCCAGTAGATGTGACACAAATTGGGGTAAGAGAAATTGCTCATAATACCTGCAAATTGCGCTCTCAGAATATATTGTGATGTCATAATGCGGATACATTATGACGTCATAATACATTGTGATGTCATAGTGCATACTAATTATGATGTCATCATATACTGTGATGCAATAATACATGCTCATGATGATCCAGTAGATGTGACACAAATTGGGGTAAGAGAAATTACTCATAATAACTGCAAATTGAGCTCTCATAATATATTGTGATGTCATAATGCTGATAAATTATGATGTCATAATATATTGTGACATCATAGTGCATACTAATTATGATCTCATCATATACTGTGACGTCAGAATACATGCTCATGATGCTCCAGTAGATGAGACACAAATTGGGGTAAGAGAAATTGCTCATAATACCTGCAAATTGCGCTCTCATAATATATTGTGATGCCATAATGCGGATACATGATGACGTCATAACACATTGTGACGTCATAGTGCATACTAATTGTGATGTCATCATATACTGTGACGTCATAATACATGCTCATGATGCTCCAGTAGATGTGACACAAATTGTGGTAAGCGAAATTGCTCATAATACCTGGTAGTTGCTCTCTCCTAATATATTGTGATGTCATAACGCGGAAACATTATGACATCATAATACATTGTCAAGTCATAGTGCATACTAATTATGATGTCATCATATACTTTGACGTCATAATACATGCTCATGATGCTCCAGTAGATGTGACAAAAATTCGGGTAAGAGAAATTGCTCATAATACCTGCAAATTGCGCTCTCATAATATATTGTGATGTCATAATGTGGATACATTATGACGTCATAATACATTGTGACATCATAGTGCATACTAATTATGATGTCAATATATACTGTAACGTCATAATACATGCTCATGATGATCCAGTAGATGTGACACAAATTGTGGTAAGCGAAATTGCTCATAATACCTGCAAATTGCGCTCTCAGAATATATTGTGATGTCATAATGCGGATCCATTATGACGTCATAATACATTGTGACGTCATAGTGCATACTAATTATGAGGTCATCATATACTGTGACGTCATAATACATGCTCATGATGATCCAGTAGATGTGACACAAATTCGGATAAGAGAAATTGCTCATACTACCTGCATGTTGCGCTCTCATAATATATTGTGATGTCATAATGCAGATACATTATGACGTCATAATATATTGTGACGTCATAGTGCATACTAATTATGATGTCATCATATACTGTGATGTCATAGTACATGCTCATGATGTTCCAGTAGATGTGACACAAATTGGGGTAAGAGAAATTGATCATAATACCTGCAAATTGGGCTCTCATAATATTTTGTGATGTCATAATGCGGATACATTATGACGTCATAATACATTGTGACGTCATAGTGCATACTAATTATGATGTCATCATATGCTGTGACGTCATAATACATGCTCATGAATCTCCAGTAGATGTGACACAAATTGGGGTAAGGGAAATTGCTCATAATACCTGCAAATTGCGCTCTCATAATATATTGTGATGTCATAATGCGGATCCATTATGACGTCATAATACATTGTGACGTCATAGTGCATACTAATTATGAGGTCATCATATACTGTGACGTCATAATACATGCTCATGATGCTCCAGTAGATGAGACACAAATTGGGGTAAGAGAAATTGTTCATAATACCTGCAAATTGCGCTCTCATAATATATTGTGATGTCATAATGCGGATACATTATGACGTCATAATACATTGTGACGTCATAGTGTATACTAATTATGATGTCATAGTATACTGTGATGTAATAATACATGCTCATGATGATCCAGTAGATGTGACAGAAATTGGGGTAAGAGAAATTGCTCATAATACCTGCAAGTTGAGCTCTCATAATATATTGTGATGTCATAATGCTGAAAAATTATGATGTCGTAATACATTGTGACGTCATAGTGCATACTAATTATGATGTCATCACATACTGCGACGTCATAATACATGCTCATGATGCTCCAGTAGTTGTGACACAAATTGGGGTAAGAGAAATTGCTCATAATACCTGCAAATTGCGCTCTCATAATATATTGTGATGTCATAACGCGGATACATTATGACGTCATAATACATTGTGACGTCATAGTGCATACTAATTATGATGTCACCATATACTGTGACGTCATAATACATGCTCATGATGCTCCAGTAGATGTGACACAAATTGGGGTAAGAGAAATTGCTCATAATACCTGCAAATTGCGCTCTCATAATATATTGTGATGACATAACGCGGATACATGATGACGTCATAACACGTTGTGACGTCATAGTGCATACTAATTATGATGTCATCATATACTGTGACGTCATAATACATGCTCATGATGCTCCAATAGATGTGACACAAATTGGGGTAAGAGAAATTGCTCATAATACCTGCTAGTTGCGCTCTCATAATATATTGTGATGTCATAATGCGGATACATTATGACATCGTAAAACTTTGTGACGTCATAGTGCATACTAATTATGATGTCATCATATACTGTGATGTCATAATACATGCTCATGATGCTCCAGTAGATGTGACACAAATTGGGGTAAGAGAAATTGCTCATAATACATGCAAATTGCGCTCTCATAATATATTGTGATGTCATAACGTGGAAACATTATGACGTCATAACACATTGTCAGGTCATAGTGCATACTAATTATGATGTCATCATATACTGTGACGTCATAATACATGCTCATGATGCTCCAGTAGATTTGACAAAAATTGGGGTAAGAGAAATTGCTCATAATACCTGCAATTTGCGCTCTAATAATATATTGTGATGTCAAAACGCGGATACATTATGACGTCATAATACATTGTGACGTCATAGTGCATACTAATTATGATGTCACCATATGCTGTGACGTCATAATACATGCTCATGATGCTCCCGTAGATGTGACACAAATTGGGGTAAGAGAAATTGCTCATAAAACCTGCAAATTACGCTCTCATAATATATTGTGATGTCATAACGCGGATACATGATGACGTCATAACACATTGTGACGTCATAGTGCATACTAATTATGATGTCATCATATACTGTGACGTCATATTACATGCTCATGATGCTCCAGTAGATGTGACACAATCTGGAGTAAGCGAAATTGCTGATAATACCTGCAAATTGCGCTCTCATAATATATTGTGATGTCATAATGCAGATACATTATGACGTCATACTACATTGTGACATCATAGTGCATACTAATTATGATGTCATCATATACTGTGACGTCATAATACATGCTCATGATGCTCCAGTAGATGTGACACAAATTGGGGTAAGAGAAATTGCTCATAATACCATCAAATTGCGCTCTCATAATATTTTGTGATGTCATAATGCAGATGCATTATGACGTCATAATACATTGTGACGTCATAGTGCATACTAGTTATGATGTCATCTTATGCTGTGACGTCATAATACATGCTCATGATGCTCCAGTAGATGTGACACAAATTGGGGTAAGAGAAATTGCTCATAACACCTGCAAACTGCGCTCTCATAATATATTGTGATGTAATAATGCGGATCCATTATGACGTCATAATACATTGTGACGTCATAGTGCATACTAATTATGACGTCATCATATACTGTGACGTCATAATACATGCTCATGTTGCTCCAGTAGATCTGACACAAATTGAGGTAAGAGAAATTGCTCCTAATACCTGCAAATTGCGCTCTCATAATATATTGTGATGTCATAATGCGGATATATTATGACGTCATAAAACATTGTGACGTCATAGTGTATACTAATTATGATGTCATCATATACTGTGACGTCATAATACATGCTCATGATGCTCCAGCAGATGTGACAAAAATTGGGGTAAGAGAAATTGCTCATAATACCTGCAAATTGCGCTCTCATAATATATTGTGATGTCATAATGCGGATACATTATGACGTCATAATACATTGTGACGTCATAGTGCATACTAATTATGATGTCATCATATATGGTGACTTCATAATACATGCTCATGATGCTTCAGTAGATGTGACAAAAATTGTGGTAAGAGAAATTGCTCGTAATACCTGCATGTTGCGCTCTCATAATATATTGTGATGTCATAATGCGGATACATTATGACGTCATAATACATTGTGACGTCATAGTGCATACTAATTATGATGTCATCATATACTGTGACGTCATAATACATGCTCATGATGCTCCAGCAGATGTGACAAAAATTGCGGTAAGAGAAATTGCTCATAATACCTGCAAATTGCGCTCTCATAATATATTGTGATGTCATAATGTGGATACATTATGACGTCATAATACATTGTGACATCATAGTGCATACTAATTATGATGTCACCATATACTGTAACGTCATAATACATGCTCATGATGCTCCAGTAGATGTGACACAAATTGTGGTAAGCGAAATTGCTCATAATACCTGCAAATTGCGCTCTCATAATATATTGTGATGTCATAATGCGGATCCATTATGACGTCATAATACATTGTGACGTCATAGTGCATACTAATTATGAGGTCATCATATACTGTGACGTCATAATACATGCTCATGATGCTCCAGTAGATGAGACACAAATTGGGGTAAGAGAAATTGCTCATAATACCTGCAAATTGCGCTCTCATAATATATTGTGATGTCATAATGCGGATACATTATGACGTCATAATACATTGTGACGTCATAGTGTATACTAATTATGATGTCATAGTATACTGTGATGTAATAATACATGCTCATGATGATCCAGTAGATGTGACACAAATTGGGGTAAGAGAAATTGCTCATAATACCTGCATGTTGCGCTCTCATAATATATTGTGATGTCATAATGCAGATATATTATGACGTCATAATATATTGTGACGTCATAGTGCATACTTATTATGATGTCATCATATACTGTGATGTCATAGTAAATGCTCATGATGTTCCAGTAGATGTGACACAAATTGGGGTAAGAGAAATTGCTCATAATACCTGCAAATTGCGCTCTCATAATATTTTGTGATGTTATAAAGCGGATACGTTATGACGTCCTAATACATTGTGACGTCATAGTGCATACTAATTATGATGTCATCATATGCTGTGACGTCATAATACAAGCTCATGATGCTCTAGTAGATTTGACACAAATTGGGGTAAGCGAAATTGGTCATAAATCCTGCAAATTGCCGTCTCATCATATATTGTGATGTTATAATGCGGATACATTATGACGTCATAATACATTGTTACGTCATAGTGCATACCAATTATGATGACATCATATACTGTGACGTCATAATACATGCTCATGATGCTCCAGTATATGTGACACAAATTGTGGTAAGAGAAATTGCTCATAATACCTGCATGTTGCGCTCTCATAATGTATTGTGATGTCATAATGAGGATACATTATGACGTCGTAATATATTGTGACGTCATACTGCATACTAATTATGATGTCATCATATACTGTGACGTCATAATACATGCTCATGATGCTCCAGTAGATGTGACACAAATTGGGGTAAGCGAAATTGGTCATAAAACCTGCAAATTGCGCTCTCATAATATATTGTGATGTCATAATGCGGATACATTATGACGTCATAATACAATGTGACGTCATAGTGCATACTAATTATGATGTCATCATATACTGTGACGTCATAATACATGCTCATGATGCTCCAGTAGATGTGACACAAATTGGGGTAAGCGAAATTGGTCATAATACCTGCATGTTGCGCTCTCATAATATATTGTGATGTCATAATGCGGATACATTATGACGTCATAATACATTGTGACGTCAGAATGCATACTAATTATGATTTCGTCATATACTGTGACGTCATAATATATGCTCATGATGCTCCAGTAGATGTGACACAAATTGGGGTAAGAGAAATTGCTCATAATACCTGCAAGTTGCGCTCTCATAATATTTTGTGATGTCATAATGCAGATACATTTTGACGTCATAATACATTGTGACGTCATACTGCATACTAATTATGATGTCATCATATACTGTGACGTCATAATACATGCTCATGATGCTCCAGTAGATGTGACACAAATTGGGGTAAGCGAAATTGGTCATAATACCTGCATGTTGCGCTCTCATAATATATTGTGATTTCATCATGCGGATACATTATGATGTCATAATACATTGTGACGTCAGAAAGCATACTAATTATGATGTCATCATATACTGTGACGTCATAATACATGCTCATGATGCTCCAGTAGATGTGACACAAATTGGGGTAAGAGAAATTGTTCATAATACCTGCATGTTGCGCTCTCATAATATTTTGTGATGTCATAATGCGGATACATTATGACGTCATAATACATTGTGACGTCATACTGCATACTAATTATGATGTCATCATATACTGTGACGTCATAATACATGCTCATGATGCTCCAGTAGATGTGACACAAATTGGGGTAAGCGAAATTGGTCATAATACCTGCATGTTGCGCTCTCATAATATATTGTGATGTCATAATGCGGATACATTATGACGTCATAATACATTGTGACGTCATACTGCATACTAATTATGATGTCATCATATACTCTGACGTCATAATATATGATGATGATGCTGCAGTAGATGTGACACAAATTGTGGTAAGCGAAATTTGTCATGAATCCTGGAAATTGCGCTCTCATAATATATTGTGATGTCATAATGCGGATACATTATGACGTCATAATACATTGTGATGTCATAGTGCATACTAAATATGATGTCATCATATACTGTGACGTCATAATACGTGCTCATGATGCTCCAGTAGATGTGACACAAATTGGGGTAAGCGAAATTGCTCATAATACCTGCAAATTGCGCTCTCATAATATATTGTGTTGTCGTAACGCAGATACATTATGACGTCATAATACATTGTGACGTCATAGTGCATACTAATTATGATGTCATCATATACTGTGACGTCATAATACATGCTCATGATGCTCCAGTAGATGTGACACAAATTGTGGTAAGAGAAATTGCTCATAATACCTGCATGTTACACTCTCATAATATGTTGTGATGTCATAATGCGGATACATTATGACGTCATAATACATTGTGACGTCATATTGCATACTAATTATGATGTCATCATATACTGTGACGTCATAATACATGCTCATGATGCTCCAGCAAATGTGACACAAATTGGGTTAAGCGAAATTGGTCATAAAGCCTGCAAATACGGCTCTCATAATATATTGTGATGTGATAATGCGGATACATTATGACGTCATAATACATTGTGACATCATAGTGCATACTAATTATGATGTCATCATATACTGTTACGTCATAATACATGCTCATGATGCTCCAGTAGATGTGACACAAATTGGGACAAGAGAAATTGCTCATAATACCTGCATGTTGCGCTCTCATAATATATTGTGGTGTCATAATGCGGATACATTATGACGTCATAATACATTGTGACGTCATACTGCATACCAATTATGATGTCATCATATACTGTGACGTCATAATACATGCTCAAGTTGCTCCAGTAGATGCGACACAAATTGGGGTAAGCGAAATTTGTCATAAAACCTGCAAATTGCGCTCTCATAATATACTGTGATGTCATAATGCGGATACATTATGACGTCATAATACATTTGGACGTCACGGTGCATACTAATTATGATGTCATCATATAATGTGACGTCATAATACATGCTCATGATGCTCCAGTAGATGTGACACAAATTGTGGTAAGAGAAATTGCTCATAATACCTGCATGTTGCGCTCTCATAATTTATTGTGATTTCATAATGCGGATTCATTATGATGTCATAATACATTGTGACGTCATACTGCATGCTAATTATGATGTCATCATATACTGTGACGTCATAATACATGCTCATGATGCTCCAGTAGATGTGTCACAAATTGGGGTAATCGAAAATGTTCATAAAACCTGCAAATTGCGCTCTCATAATATAGTGTGATGTCATAATGCGGATACATTATGACGTCATAATAAATTGTGACGTCATAGTGCATACTAATTATGATGTCATCATATACTGTGACGTCATAATACATGCTCATGATGCTCCAGTATATGTGACACAAATTGTGGTAAGAGAATTGCTCATAATACCTGCAAGTTGCGCTCTCATAATGTATTGAGATGTCATAATGCAGATACATTATGACGTCGTAATATATTGTGACGTCATACTGCATACTAATTATGATGTCATCATATACTGTGACGTCATAATACATGCTCATGATGCTCCAGTAGATGTGACACAAATTGGGGTAAGAGAAATTGGTCATAAAACCTGCAAATTGCGCTCTCATAATATATCGTGGTGTCATAATGCGGATACATTATGACGTCATAATACATTGTGACGTCATAGTGCATACTAATTATGATGACATCATATACTGTGACGTCATAATACATGCTCATGATGCTCCAGTAGATTTGACACAAATTGTGGTAAGAGAAATTGCTCATAATACCTGCATGTTGCACTCTCATAATATATTGTGATGTCATAATGCGGATACATTATGACGTCATAATACATTGTGATGTCATACTGCATACTAATTATGATGTCATCATATACTGTGACGTCATAATACATGCTCATGATGCTCCAGTAGATGTGACACAAATTGGGGTCAGAGAAATTGCTCATAATACCTGCATGTTGAGCTCTAATAATATATTGGGATGTAATAATGCAGATACATTATGACGTCATAATACCTTGTGACGTCATACTGCATGCTAATTATGATGTCATCATATACTCTGACATCATAATACATGCTGATGATGCTGCAGTAGATGTGACACAAATTGGAGTAAGCGAAATTGGTCATGAAACCTGCAAATTGCGCTCTCATAATATATTGTGATGTCATAATGCGGATATATTATGACGTCATAATACGTTGTGACGTCATAGTGCATACTAATTATGATGTCATCATATACTGTGACGTCATAATACATGGTCATGATGCTCCAGTACACGTGACACAAATTGGGGCAAGAGGAATTGCTCATAATACCTGCATGTTGCGCTCTCATAATATATTTTGATGTCATAATGCGGATACATTATGACGTCATAATACATTGTGACGTCATACTGCATACTAATTATGATGTCATCATATACTGTGACGTCATAATACATGCTCATGATGCTCCAATAGATGTGACACAAATTGGGGTAAGCGAAATTGGTCATAAAACCTGCAAATTACGCTCTCATTATATATTGTGATGTCATAATGCGGATACATGATAACGTCATAATACATTGTGACGTCATAGTGCATACTAATTATGATGTCATCATATAGTGTGACGTCATAATACATGCTCATGATGCTCCAGTAGATGTGACACAAATTGTGGTAAGACAAATTGCTCATAATACCTGCATGTTGCGCTCTCATAATATATTGTGATGTCATAATGCGGATACATTATGACGTCATAATACATTGTGACGTCACACTGCATATTAATTATGATGTCATCATATTCTCTGACGTCATAATACATGCTGATGATGCTGCAGTAGATGTGACACATATTGGGGTAAGCGAAATTGGTCATAAAACCTGCAAATTGCGCTCTCATAATATAATGTGATGTCATAATGCGGATACATTATGACGTCATAATACATTGTGACGTCATAGTGCATACTAATTATGATGTCATCATATACTGTGACGTCATAATACATGCTCATGATGCTCCAGTAGATGTGACACAAATTGGGGTAAGCGAAATTGCTCATAATACCTGCAAATTGCGCTCTCATAATATATTGTGATGTCATAATGCGGATACATTATGACGTCATAATACATTGTGACGTCATAGTGCATACTAATTATGATGTCATCATATACTGTGACGTCATAATACATGCTCATGATGCTCCAGTAGATGTGACACAAATTGGGGTAAGCGAAATTGCTCATAATACCTGCAAATTGCGCTCTCATAATATATTGTGATGTCATAATGCGGATACATTATGACGTCATACTACATTGTGACGTCATAGTGCATAATAATTATGATGTCATCATATACTGTGACGTCATAATACATGCTCATGATGCTCCAGTAGATGTGACACAAATTGGGGTAAGCGAAATTGCTCATAATACCTGCATGTTGAGCTCTAATAATATATTGGGATGTAATAATGCGGATACATTATGACGTCATAATACATTGTGACGTCATATTGCATACTAATTATGATGTCATCATATTCTCTGACGTCATAATACATGCTGATGATGCTGCAGTAGATGTGACACAAATTGGGTTAAGCGAAATTGGTCATGAAACCTGCAAATTGCGCTCTCATAATATATTGTGATGTCATAATGCGGATACATTATGACGTCATAATACGTTGTGACGTCACAATGCATACTAATTATGATGTCATCATATACTGTGACGTCATAATACATGGTCATGATGCTCCAGTACATGTGACACAAATTGGGGCAAGAGGAATTGCTCATAATACCTGCATGTTGCGCTCTCATAATATATTTTGATGTCATAATGCGGATACATTATGACGTCATAATACATTGTGACGTCATACTGCATACTAATTATGATGTCATCATATACTGTGACGTCATAATACATGCTCATGATGCTCCAGTAGATGTGACACAAATTGGGGTAAGCGAAATTGGTCATAAAACCTGCAAATTGCGCTCTCATAATATATTGTGATGTCATAATGCGGATACATTATGACGTCATAATACATTGTGACGTCATAGTGCATACTAATTATGATGTCAGCATATACTGTGACGTCATAATACATGCTCATGATGCTCCAGTAGATGTGACACAAATTGTGGTAAGAGAAATTGCTCATAATACCTGCATGTTGCGCTCTCATAATATATTGTGATGTCATAATGCGGATACATTATGACGTCATAATACATTGTGACGTCATACTGCATACTAATTATGATGTCATCATATACTGTGACGTCATAATACATGCTCATGATGATTCAGTAGATGTGACACAAATTGGGGAAGGCGAAATTGGTCATAATACCTGCATGTTGCGCTCTCATAATATATTGTGATGTCATAATGCGGATACATTATGACGTCATAATACATTGTGACGTTATACTGAATACTAATTAAGATGTCATCATATACTGTGACATCATAATACATGCTCATGATGCTCCAGTAGATGTGACACAAATTGGGGTAAGCGAAATTGGTCATTAAACCTGCATGTTGCGCTCCCATAATATATTGTGATGTCATAATGCGGATACATTATGACGTCATAATACGTTGTGACGTCATACTGCATACTAATTATGATGTCATCATATACTGTGACGTCATAATACATGCTCATGATGCTCCAGTAGATGTGACACAAATTCGGGTAAGAGAAATTGCTCATAATACCTGCATGTTGCGCTCTCATAATATATTGTGATGTCATAATGCAGATACATTATGACGTCATAATACATTGTGACGTCATAGTGCATACTAATTATGATGTCATCATATACTCTGACGTCTTAATACATGCTGATGATGCTGCAGTAGATGTGACACAAATTGGGGTAAGCGAAATTGGTCATGAAACCTACAAATTGCGCTCTCATAATATTTTGTGATGTCATAATGCGGATACATTATGACGTCATAATACATTGTGACGTCATAGTGCATACTAATTATGACGTCATCATATACTGTGACGTCATAATACATGCTCATGATGCTCCAGTTGATTTGACACAAATTGGGGCAAGAGAAATTGCTCATAATACCTGCATGTTGCGCTCTCATAATATATTTTGATGTCATAATGCGGATACATTATGACGTCATAATACATTGTGATGTCATACTGCATACTAATCATGATGTCATCATATACTCTGACGTCATAATATTTGCTGATGATGCTGCAGTAGATATGACACAAAATGTGGTAAGCGAAATTGGTCATGAAACCTGCAAATTGCGCTCTCATAATATATTGTGATGTCATAATGCGGATACATTATGACGTCATAATACATTGTGACGTCATAGTGCATACTAATTATGATGTCATCATATACTGTGATGTCATAGTACATGCTCATGATGCTCCAGTAGATGTGACACAAATTGGGGTAAGCGAAATTGGTCATAAAACCTGCAAATTGCGCTCACATAATATATCGTGATGTCACAATGCGGATACATTATGACGTCATAATACATTGTGACGTCATAGTGCATACTAATTATGATGTCATCATATACTGTGACGTCATAATACATGCTCATGATGCTCCAGTAGATGTGACACAAATTGTAGTAAGAGAAATTGCTCATAATACCTGCATGTTGCACTCTCATAATATATTGTGATGTCATAATGCGGATACATTATGACGTCATATAACATTGTGACGTCATACTGCATACTAATTATGATGTCATCATATACTGTGACGTCATAATACATGCTCATGATGCTCCAGTAGATGTGACACAAATTGGGGTAAGCGAAATTGGTCATAAAACCTGCAAATTGCGCTCTCATAATATATTGTGATGTCATAATGCGGATACATTATGACGTCATAATACATTGTGACGTCGTACTGCATACTAATTATGATGTCATCATATACTGTGACGTCATAATACATGCTCATGATGCTCCAGTAGATGTGACACAAATTGGGGTAAGAGAAATTGCTGATAATACCTGCATGTTGCGGTCTCATAATATATTGTGATGTCATAACGCGGATACATTATGACGTCATAATACATTGTGATGTCATACTGCATACTAATCATGATGTCATCATATACTCTGACGTCATAATATTTGCTGATGATGCTGCAGTAGATATGACACAAAATGTGGTAAGCGAAATTGGTCATGAAACCTGCAAATTGCGCTCTCATAATATATTGTGATGTCATAATGCGGATACATTATGATGTCATAATACATTGTGACGTCATAGTGCATACTAATTATGATGTCATCATATACTGTGATGTCATAGTACATGCTCATGATGCTCCAGTAGATGTGACACAAATTGGGGTAAGCAAAATTGGTCATAAAACCTGCAAATTGCGCTCTCATAATATATTGTGATGTCATAATGCGGATACATTATGAAGTCATAATACATTGTGACGTCAGAATGCATAATTATGATGTCATCATATACTGTGACGTCATAATACATGCTCATGATGCTCCAGTAGATGTGACACAAATTGGGGTAAGTGAAATTGCTCATAATACCTGCATGTTGCGCTCTCATAATATTTTGTGATGTCATAATGCGGATACATTATGATGTCATAATACATTCTGATGTCATACTGCATACTAATTATGATGTCATCATATACTGTGACGTCAGAATACATGCTCATGATGCTCCAGTAGATGTGACACAAATTGGGGTAAGCGAAATTGGTCATAATACCTGCATGTTGCGCTCTCATAATATATTGTGATGTCATAATGCGGATACCTTATGACGTCATAGTACATTTTGATGTCATAGTGCATACTAATTATGATGTCATCATATACTGTGACATCATAATACATGCTCATGATGCTCCAGTAGATGTGACACAAATTGGTGTAAGCGAAATTGCTCATAATACCTGCAAATTGCGCTCTCATAATATATTGTGATGTCATAATGCGGATACATTATGACGTCATAATACATTGTGACGTCATAGTGCATACTAATTATGATGTCATCACATACTGTGACGTCATAATACATGCTCATGATGCTCCAGTAGATGTGACACAAATTGGGGTAAGCGAAATTGCTCATAATACCTGCATGTTGCGCTCTCATAATATGTTGTGATGTTATAATGCGGATAAATTATGACGTCATAATACATTGTGACGTCATACTGCATACTAATTATGATGTCATCATATACTGTGACGTCATAATACATGTTCATGATGCTCCAGTACATGTGACACAAATTGGGGCAAGCGGAATTGCTCATAATACCTGCATGTTGCGCTCTCATAATATATTTTGATGTCATCATGCGGATACATTATGACGTCATAATGCATTGTGACGTCATACTGCATACTAATTATGATGTCATCATATACTGTGACGTCATAATACATGCTCATGATGCTCCAGTAGATGTGACACAAATTGGGGTAAGCGAAATTGGTCATAAAACCTGCAAATTGCGCTCTCATAATATATTGTGATGTCATAATGCGGATACATTATGACATCATAACATATTGTGACATCATAGTGCATACTAATTATGATGTCATCATATACTGTGACGTCATAATACATGCTCATGATGCTCCAGTAGATGTGACACAAATTGGGGTAATCGAAAATGGTCATAAAACCTGCAAATTGCGCTCTCATAATATATTGTGATGTCATAATGCGGATACATTATGACGTCATAATACATTGTGACGTCATAGTGCATACTAATTATGATGTTATCATATACTGTGACGTGATAATACATGCTCATGTTGCTCCAGTAGATGTGACACAAATTGGGTCAAGAAAAATTGCTCATAATACCTGCATGTTGCGCTCTCATAATATATTGTGATGTCATAATGCGGATACATTATGACGTCATAATACATTGTGACGTCATAGTGCATACTAATTATGATGTCATCATATACTGTGACTTCATAATACATGCTCATGATGCTCCAGTAGATGTGACACAAATTGGGTCAAGAGAAATTGCTCATAATACCTGCATGTTGCGCTCTCATAATATATTGTGATGTCATCATGCGGATACATTATGATGTCATAATACATTGTGACGTCATTCTGCATACTAATTATGATGTCATCATATACTGTGACGTCATAATACATGCTCATGATGCTCCAGTAGATGTGACACAAAATGGGGTAATCGAAAATTGTCATAAAACCTGCAAATTGCGCTCTCATAATATATTGTGATGTCATAATGCGGATACATTATGACGTCATAATACATTGTGACGTCATACTGCATACTAATTATGATGTCATCATATACTGTGACGTCATAATACATGCTCATGATGGTTCAGTAGATGTGATACAAATTGGGGTAGGCGAAATTGGTCATAATACCTGCATGTTGCGCTCTCATAATATATTGTGATGTCATAATGCGGATACATTATGACGTCATAATACATTGTGACGTCATACTGCATACTAATTATGATGTCATCATATACTGTGACGTCATAATACATGCTCATGGTGCTCCAGTAGATGTGACACAAATTGGGGTAAGCGAAATTGGTCATTAAACCTGCATGTTGCGCTCTCATAATATATTGTGATGTCATAATGCGGATACATTATGACGTCATAATACATTGTGACATCATACTGCATACTAATTATGATGTCATCATATACTGTGACGTCATAATACATGCTCATGATGCTCCAGTAGATGTGACACAAATTGGGGCAAGAGAAATTGCTCATAATACCTGCATGTTGCGCTCTCATAATATATTTTGATGTCATAATGCGGATACATTATGACGTCATAATACATTGTGACGTCATAGTGCATACTAATTATGATGTCATCATATACTGTGACGTCATAATATATGCTCATGATGCTCCAGTTGATGTGACACAAATTGAGGTAAGCGAAATTGGTCATAAAACCTGCAAATTGCGCTCTCATAATATATTGTGATGTCATAATGCGGATACATTATGACGTCATAATACATTGTGACGTCATAGTGCATACTAATTATGATGTCATCATATACTGTGACGTCATAATACATGCTCATGATGCTCCAGTAGATGTGACACAAATTGGGGTAAGAGAAATTGCTCATAATACCTGCATGTTGCGCTCTCATAATATATTGTGATGTCATAATGCGGATACATTATGACGTCATAATACATTGTGACGTGATAGTGCATACTAATTATGATGTCATCATATACTGTGACGTCATAATACATGCTCATGTTGCTCGAGTAGATGTGACACAAATTGGGGTAAGAGAAATTGCTCATAATATCTGCATGTTGCGCTCTC
The DNA here is from genome assembly GCF_030222135.1 of Aotus nancymaae. Classification (NCBI taxonomy): domain Eukaryota; kingdom Metazoa; phylum Chordata; class Mammalia; order Primates; family Aotidae; genus Aotus; species Aotus nancymaae. The sequence goes on along the minus strand of NW_026988499.1, from coordinate 11,827,802 downwards.
ATAATGTATTGTGATGTCATAATGCGGATACATTATGACGTCATAATACATTGTGACGTCATACTGCATACTAATTATAATGTCATCATATACTGTGACGTCATAATACATGCTCATGATGCTCCAGTAGATGTGACACAAATTGGGGTAAGCGAAATTGGTCATGAAACCTGCAAATTGCGCTCTCATAATATATTGTGATGTCATAATGCGGATACATTATGACGTCATAATACATTGTGACGTGATAGTGCATACTAATTATGATGTCATCATATACTGTGACGTCATAATTCATGCTCATGATGCTCCAGTAGATGTGACACAAATTGGGGTAAGAGAAATTGCTCATAATACCTGCATGTTGCGCTCTCATAATATTTTGTGATGTCATAATGCGGATACATTATGACGTCATAATACATTGTGATGTCATACTGCATACTAATCATGATGTCATCATATACTCTGACGTCATAATATATGCTGATGATGCTGCAGTAGATATGACACAAAATGTGGTAAGCGAAATTGGTCATGAAACCTGCAAATTGCGCTCTCATAATATATTGTGATGTCATAATGCGGATACATTATGACGTCATAATACATTGTGACGTCATAGTGCATACTAATTATGATGTCATCACATACTGTGACGTCATAATACATGCTCATGATGCTCCAGTAGATGTGACACAAATTGGGGTAAGCGAAATTGCTCATAATACCTGCATGTTGCGCTCTCATAATATATTGTGATGTCATAATGCGGATACATTATGACGTCATAATACATTGTGACGTCATACTGCATACTAATCATGATGTCATCATATACTCTGACGTCATAATATATGCTGATGATGCTGCAGTAGATATGACACAAAATGTGGTAAGCGAAATTGGTCATGAAACCTGCAAATTGCGCTCTCATAATATATTGTGATGTCATAATGCGGATACATTATGACGTCATAATACATTGTGACGTCATAGTGCATACTAATTATGATGTCATCATATACTTTGACGTCATAATACATGCTCAAGATGCTCCAGTAGATGTGACACAAATTGGGGTAAGCGAAATTGCTCATAATACCTGCAAATTGCGCTCTCATAATATATTGTGATGTCATAATATGGATACATTATGACGTCATAATATGTTGTGACGTCATAGTGCATACTAATTATGATGTCATCATATACTGTGATGTCATAATACATGCTCATGATGCTCCAGTAGATGTGACACAAATTGGGGTAAGCGAAATTGCTCATAATACCTGCATGTTGCGCTCTCATAATATATTGTGATGTCATAAGGCGGATACATTATGACGTCATAATACATTGTGATGTCATATTGCATACTAATTATGATGTCATCATATACTGTGATGTCATAATACATGCTCATGATGCTCCAGTATATGTGACACAAATTGGGGTAAGCGAAATTGGTCATAAAACCTGCAAATTGCGCTCTCATAATATATTTTGATGTCATAATGCGGATACATTATGACGTCATAATACATTGTGACATCATACTGCATACTAATTATGATGTCATCATATACTGTGACGTCATAATACATGCTCATGATGCTCCAGTATATGTGACACAAATTGGGGTAAGCAAAATTGCTCATAATACCTGCATGTTGCGCTCTCATAATATATTGTGATGTCATAATACGGATACATTATGACGTCATAATACATTTTGACGTCATAGTTCATACTAATTATGATGTCATCATATACTGTGACGTCATAATACATGCTCATGATGCTCCAGTAGATGTGACACAAATTGGGGTAAGCGAAATTGGTCATAATACCTGCATGTTGCGCTCTCATAATATATTGTGATGTCATAATGCGGATAAATTATGACGTCATAATATATTGTGACGTCAGAATGCATACTAATTATGATGTCATCATATACTGTGACGTCGTAATACATGCTCATGATGCTCCAGTAGATGTGACACAAATTGGGGTAAGAGAAATTGCTCATAATACCTGCATGTTGCGCTCTCAAAATATTTTGTGATGTCATAATGCGGATACATTATGACGTCATAATACATTGTGACGTCATAGTGAATACTAATTATGATGTCATCATATACTGTGACGTCATAATACATGCTAATGATGCTCCAGTAGATGTGACACAAATTGGGGTAAGTGAAATTAGTCATAATACCTGCATGTTGCGCTCTCATAATATATTGTGATGTCATAATGCGGATTCATTATGACGTCATAATACATTGTGACGTCATAGTGCTTACTAATTATGATGTCATCATATACTGTGACGTCATAATACATGCTCATGATGCTCCAGTAGATGTGACACAAATTGGGGTAAGAGAAATTGCTCATAATACCTGCATGTTGCGCTCTCATAATATATTGTGATGTCATAATGTAGATACATTATGACGTCATAATACATTGTGATGTCATACTGCATACTAATTATGATGTCATCATATACTCTGACGTCATAATATATGCTGATGATGCTGCAGGAGATATGACACAAAATGTGGTAAGCGAAATTGCTCATAATACCTGCATGTTGCGCTCTCATAATATATTGTGATGTCATAATGCGGATACATTATGACGTCATAATACATTGTGACGTCATATTGCATACTAATTATGATGTCATCATATACTGTGATGTCATAATACATGCTCATGATGCTCCAGTAGATGTGACACAAATTGGGGTAAGCGAAATTGGTCATAAAACCTGCAAATTGCGCTCTCATAATATATCGTGATGTCATAATGCGGATACATTATGACGTCATAATATATTGTGACGTCATAGTGCATACTAATTATGATGTCATCATATACTGTGACGTCATAATACATGCTCATGATGCTCCAGTAGATGTGACAGAAATTGGGGTAAGAGAAATTGCTCATAATACCTGCATGTTGCACTCTCATAATATATTGTGATGTCATAATGCGGATACATTATGACGTCATAATACATTGTGACGTCATACTGCATACTAATTATGATGTCATCATATACTGTGACATCATAATACATGCTCATGATGCTCCAGTAGATGTGACACAAATTGGGGTAAGAGAAATTGCTCATAATATCTGCATGTTGCGCTCTCATAATGTATTGTGATGTCATAATGCGGATACATTATGACGTCATAATACATTGTGACGTCATACTGCATACTAATTATGATGTCATCATATACTGTGACGTCATAATACATGCTCATGATTCTCCAGTAGATGTGACACAAATTGGGGTAAGCGAAATTTGTCATAAAACCTGCAAATTGCGCTCTCATAATATATTGTGATGTCATAATGCGGATACATTATGACGTCATAATACATTGTGACGTCATACTGCATACTAATTATGATGTCATCATATACTGTGACGTCATAATACATGCTCATGATGCTCCAGTAGATGTGACACAAATTGGGGTAAGAGAAATTGCTCATAATACCTGCATGTTGCGCTCTCATAATATATTGTGATGTCATAATGCGGATATATTATGACGTTATAATACATTGTGACGTCATAGTGCATACTAATTATGATGTCATCATATAATGTGACGTCATAATACATGCTCATGATGCTCCAACAGATGTGACACAAATTGGGGCAAGAGAAATTGCTCCTAATACCTGCATGTTGCGCTCTCATAATATATTTTGATGTCATAATGCGGATACATTATGACGTCATAATACATTGTGACGTCATACTGCATACTAATTATGATGTCATCATATACTGTGACGTCATAATACATGCTCATGATGCTCCAGTAGATGTGACACAAATTGGGGTAAACGAAATTGGTCATAAAACCTGCAAATTGCGCTCTCATAATATATTGTGATGTCATAATGCGAATACATTATGAGGTCATAATACATTGTGACGTCATAGTGCATACTAATTATGATGTCATCATATACTGTGACGTCATAATACATCGTCATGATGCTCCAGTAGATGTGACACAAATTGGGGTAAGCGAAATTGGTCATAATACCTGCATGTTGCGCTCTCATAATATATTGTGATGTCATAATGCGGATACATTATGACGTCATAATACATTGTGACGTCAGAAAGCATATTAATTATGAAGTCATCATATACTGTGACGTCATAATACATGCTCATGATGCTCCAGTAGATGTGAAACAAATTGGGGTAAGAGAAATTGCTCATAATACCTGCATGTTGCGCTCTCATAATATTTTGTGATGTCATAATGCGGATACATTATGACATCATAATACATTGTGACGTCATACTGCATACTAATTATGATGTCATCATATACTGTGACGTCATAACACATGCTCATGATGCTCCAGTAGATGTGACACAAATTGGGGTAAGCGAAATTGGTCATAATACCTGCATGTTGCGCTCTCATAATATATTGTGTTGTCATAATGCGGATACATTATGACGTCATAATACATTGTGACGTCATACTGCATCCTAATTATGATGTCATCAAATACTGTGACGTCATAATACATGCTCATGATGCTCCAGTAGATGTGACACAAATTGGTGTGAGAGAAATTGCTCATAATACCTGCATGTTGCGCTCTCATAATATATTGTGATGTCATAATGCGGATACATTATGACGTCATAATGCATTGTGACGTCATAGTGCATACTAATTATGATGTCATCATATACTCTGATGTCATAATATATGCTGATGATGCTACAGTAGATGTGACACAAATTGTGGTACGCGAAATTGGTCATGAAACCTGCAAATTGCGCTCTCATAATATATTGTGATGTCATAATGCGGATATATTATGACGTCATAATACATTGTGACGTCATAGTGCATACTAATTATGATGTCATCATATACTGTGACGTCATAACTCGTGCTCATGATGCTCCAGTAGATGTGACACAAATTGCGGTGAGCGAAATTGCTCATAATACCTGCAAATTGCGCTCTCATAATATATTGTGATGTCATAATGCGGATACATTATGATGACATAATACATTGTGACGTCATAATGCATAGTAATTATGATGTCATCATATACTGTGACGTCATAATACATGCTCATGATGCTCCAGTAGATGTGGCACAAATTGGGGTAAGAGAAATTTCTCATAATACCTGCATGTTTTGCTCTCATAATATATTATGATGTCATAATGCAGATATATTATGACGTCATAATACATTGTGACGTCATAGTGCATACTAATTATGATGTCATCATATAATGTGACGTCATAATACATGCTCATGATGCTCCAGTAGATGTGACACAAATTGGGGCAAGAGAAATTGCTCCTAATACCTGCATGTTGCGCTCTCATAATATATTTTGATGTCATAATGCGGATACATTATGACGTCATAATACATTGTGACGTCATAGTGCATACTAATTATGATGTCATCATATACTGTGACGGCATAATACATGCTCATGATGCTCCAGTAGATGTGACACAAATTGGGGTCAGAGAAATTGCTCATAATATCTGCAAGTTGCGCTCTCATAATGTATTGTGATGTCATAATGCGGATACATTATGACGTCATAATACATTGTGATGTCATACTGCATACTAATTATGATGTCATCATATACTGTGACATCATAATACATGCTCATGATGCTCCAGTAGATGTGACACAAATTGGGGTAAGAGAAATTGCTCATAATACCTGCTGGTTGTGCTCTCATAATATATTGTGATGTCATAATGCGGATATATTATGACGTCATAATACATTGTGACGTCATAGTGCATACTAATTTTGATGTCATCATATAATGTGACGTCATAATACATGCTCATGATGCTCCAGTAGATGTGACACAAATTGGGGCAAGAGAAATTGCTCCTAATACCTGCATGTTGCGCTCTCATAATATATTTTGATGTCATAATGCAGATACATTATGACGTCATAATACATTGTGACGTCATAGTGCATACTAATTATGATGTCATCATATACTGTGACGTCATAATACATGCTCATGATGCTCCAGTAGATGTGACACAAATTGGGGTCAGAGAAATTGCTCATAATATCTGCATGTTGCGCTCTCATAATGTATTGTGATGTCATAATGCGGATACATTATGACGTCATAATACATTGTGACGTCATACTGCATACTAATTATGATGTCATCATATACTGTGACGTCATAATACATGCTCATGATGCTCCAGTAGATGTGACACAAATTGGAGTAATCGAAATTGGTCATAAAAACTGCAAATTGCGCTCTCATAATATATTGTGATGTCATAATGCGGATACATTATGACGTCATAATATATTGTGACGTCATAGTTCTTACTAATTATTCTGTCATCATATACTGTGACGTCATAATGCATGATCATGATGCTCCAGTAGATGTGACACAAATTGGGGTAAGAGAAATTGCTCATAATACCTGCATGTTGCGCTCTCATAATATATTGTGATGTCATAATGCGGATACATTATGACGTCATAATACATTGTGACATCAAACTGCAAACTAATTATGATGTCATCATATACTGTGACGTCATATTACATGCTCATGATGCTCCAGTGGATGTGACACAAATTGGGGTATTCGAAAATGGTCATAAAACCTGCAAATTGCGCTCTCATAATATATTGTGATGTCATAATGTGGATACATTATGATGTCATAATACATTGTGACGTCATAGTGCATACTAGTTATGATGTCATTATATACTGTGACGTCATAATACATGCTCATGATGCTCCAGTAGATGTGACACAAATTGGGGTAAGCGAAATTGGTCATAAAACCTGCAAATTGCGCTCTCATAATATATTGTGATGTCATAATGCGGATACATTATGACGTCATAATATATTGTGACGTCAGAATGTATACTAATTATGATGTCATCATATACTGTGACATCATAATAAATGCTCATGATGCTTCAGTAGATGTGACACAAATTGGGGTAAGAGAAATTGCTCATAATACCTGCATGTTGCGCTCTCATAATATTTTGTGATGTCATAATGCGGATACATTATGACGTCATAATACATTGTGACGTCATACTGCATACTAATTATGATGTCATCATATACTGTGACGTCATAATACATGCTCATGATGCTCCAGTAGATGTGACACAAATTGGTGTAAGCGAAATTGGTAATAATACCTGCATGTTGCGCTCCCATAATATATTGTGATGTCATAATGCGGATACATTATGACCTCATAATACATTGTGACGTCATAGTGCATACTAATTATGATGTCATCATATACTGTGATGTCATAATACATGCTCATGATGCTCCAGTAGATGTGACACAAATTGGGGTAAGCGAAATTGGTCATAAAACCTGCAAATTGCGCTCTCATAATATATCGTGATGTCATCATGCGGATACATTATGACGTCATAATACATTGTGACGTCATAGTGCATATTAATTATGATGTCATCATATACTGTGACGTCATAATACATGCTCATGATGCTCCAGTAGATGTGACACAAATTGTGGTAAGAGAAATTGCTCATAATACCTGCATGTTGCACTCTCATAATATATTGTGATGTCATAATGCGGATACATTATGACGTCATAATACATTGTGACGTCATACTGCATACTAATTATGATGTCATCATATACTGTGACGTCATAATACATGCTCATGATGCTCCAGTAGATGTGACACAAATTGGGGTAAGAGAAATTGCTCATAATACCTGCATGTTGCGCTCTCATAATGTATTGTGATGTCATAATGCGGATACATTATGACGTCATAATACATTGTGACGTCATACTGCATACTAATTATGATGTCATCATATACTGTGACGTCGTAATACATGCTCATGATGCTCCAGTAGATGTGACACAAATTGGGATAAGCGAAATTGGTCATAAAACCTGCAAATTGCGCTCTCATAATATATTGTGATGTAATAATGCGGATACATTATGACGTCATAATACGTTGTGACGTCATACTGCATACTAATTATGATGTCATCATATACTGTGACGTCATAATACATGCTCATGATGCTCCAGTAGATGTGACACAAATTGGGGTAAGAGAAATTGCTCATAATACCTGCATGTTGCGCTCTCATTATATATTGTGATGTCATAATGCGGATACATTATGATGTCATAATACATTGTGACGTCATAGTGCATACTAATTATGATGTCATCATATTATCTGACGTCATACTACATGCTGATGATGCTGCAGCAGATGTGAGACAAACTGGGGTATGCGAAATTGGTCATGAAACCTGCAAATTGCGCTCTCATAATATATTGTGATGTCATAATGCGGATACATTATGACGTCATAATACATTGTGACATCATAGTGCATACTAATTATGATGTCATCATATACTGTGACGTCATAATACATGCTCATGATGCTCCAGTAGATGTGACACTAATTGGGGCAAGAAAAATTGCTCCTATTACCTGCATGTTGCGCTCTCATAATATATTTTGATGTCATAATGCGGATACATCATGACGTCATAATACATTGTGACGTCATACTGCATACTAATTATGATGTCATCACATACTGTGACATCATAATACGTGCTCATGATGCTCCAGTAGATGTGACACAAATTGGGGTAAACGAAATTGGTCATAAAACCTGCAAATTGCGCTCTCATAATATATTGTGATGTCATAATGCGGATACATTATGACGTCATAATACATTGTGACGTCATAGTGCATACTAATTATGATGTCATCATATAATGTGACATCATAATTCATGCTCATGATGCTCCAGTAGATGTGACACAAATTGGGGTAAGAGAAATTGCTCATAATACCTGCATGTTGCGCTCTCATAATATATTGTGATGTCATAATGCGGATACATTATGACGTCATAATACATTGTGACATCATACTGCATACTAATTATGATGTCATCATATACTGTGACGTCATAATACATGCTCATGATGCTCCAGTAGATGTGACACAAATTGGGGCAAGGGAAATTGCTCATAATACATGCATGTTGCGCTTTCATAATATATTTTGATGTCATAATGCGGATACATTATGACGTCATAATACATTGTGACGTCATAGTGCATGCTAATTATGATGTTATCATATACTGTGATGTCATAATACATGCTCATGATGCTCTAGTAGATTTGACACAAATTGGGGTAAGCGAAATTGGTCATAAATCCTGCAAATTGCCGTCTCATCATATATTGTGATGTTATAATGCGGATACATTATGACGTCATAATACATTGTTACGTCATAGTGCATACCAATTATGATGACATCATATACTGTGACGTCATAATACATGCTCATGATGCTCCAGTATATGTGACACAAATTGTGGTAAGAGAAATTGCTCATAATACCTGCATGTTGCGCTCTCATAATGTATTGTGATGTCATAATGAGGATACATTATGACGTCGTAATATATTGTGACGTCATACTGCATACTAATTATGATGTCATCATATACTGTGACGTCATAATACATGCTCATGATGCTCCAGTAGATGTGACACAAATTGGGGTAAGCGAAATTGGTCATAAAACCTGCAAATTGCGCTCTCATAATATATTGTGATGTCATAATGCGGATACATTATGACGTCATAATACAATGTGACGTCATAGTGCATACTAATTATGATGTCATCATATACTGTGACGTCATAATACATGCTCATGATGCTCCAGTAGATGTGACACAAATTGGGGTAAGCGAAATTGGTCATAATACCTGCATGTTGCGCTCTCATAATATATTGTGATGTCATAATGCGGATAAATTATGACGTCATAATATATTGTGACGTCAGAATGCATACTAATTATGATGTCATCATATACTGTGACGTCGTAATACATGCTCATGATGCTCCAGTAGATGTGACACAAATTGGGGTAAGAGAAATTGCTCATAATACCTGCATGTTGCGCTCTCAAAATATTTTGTGATGTCATAATGCGGATACATTATGACGTCATAATACATTGTGACGTCATAGTGAATACTAATTATGATGTCATCATATACTGTGACGTCATAATACATGCTCATGATGCTCCAGTAGATGTGACACAAATTGGGGTAAGTGAAATTAGTCATAATACCTGCATGTTGCGCTCTCATAATATATTGTGATGTCATAATGCGGATTCATTATGACGTCATAATACATTGTGACGTCATAGTGCTTACTAATTATGATGTCATCATATACTGTGACGTCATAATACATGCTCATGATGCTCCAGTAGATGTGACACAAATTGGGGTAAGAGAAATTGCTCATAATACCTGCATGTTGCGCTCTCATAATATATTGTGATGTCATAATGTAGATACATTATGACGTCATAATACATTGTGATGTCATACTGCATACTAATTATGATGTCATCATATACTCTGACGTCATAATATATGCTGATGATGCTGCAGTAGATATGACACAAAATGTGGTAAGCGAAATTGCTCATAATACCTGCATGTTGCGCTCTCATAATATATTGTGATGTCATAATGCGGATACATTATGACGTCATAATACATTGTGACGTCATATTGCATACTAATTATGATGTCATCATATACTGTGATGTCATAATACATGCTCATGATGCTCCAGTAGATGTGACACAAATTGGGGTAAGCGAAATTGGTCATAAAACCTGCAAATTGCGCTCTCATAATATATCGTGATGTCATAATGCGGATACATTATGACGTCATAATATATTGTGACGTCATAGTGCATACTAATTATGATGTCATCATATACTGTGACGTCATAATACATGCTCATGATGCTCCAGTAGATGTGACAGAAATTGGGGTAAGAGAAATTGCTCATAATACCTGCATGTTGCACTCTCATAATATATTGTGATGTCATAATGCGGATACATTATGACGTCATAATACATTGTGACGTCATACTGCATACTAATTATGATGTCATCATATACTGTGACATCATAATACATGCTCATGATGCTCCAGTAGATGTGACACAAATTGGGGTAAGAGAAATTGCTCATAATATCTGCATGTTGCGCTCTCATAATGTATTGTGATGTCATAATGCGGATACATTATGACGTCATAATACATTGTGACGTCATACTGCATACTAATTATGATGTCATCATATACTGTGACGTCATAATACATGCTCATGATTCTCCAGTAGATGTGACACAAATTGGGGTAAGCGAAATTTGTCATAAAACCTGCAAATTGCGCTCTCATAATATATTGTGATGTCATAATGCGGATACATTATGACGTCATAATACATTGTGACGTCATACTGCATACTAATTATGATGTCATCATATACTGTGACGTCATAATACATGCTCATGATGCTCCAGTAGATGTGACACAAATTGGGGTAAGAGAAATTGCTCATAATACCTGCATGTTGCGCTCTCATAATATATTGTGATGTCATAATGCGGATATATTATGACGTTATAATACATTGTGACGTCATAGTGCATACTAATTATGATGTCATCATATAATGTGACGTCAAAATACATGCTCATGATGCTCCAACAGATGTGACACAAATTGGGGCAAGAGAAATTGCTCCTAATACCTGCATGTTGCGCTCTCATAATATATTTTGATGTCATAATGCGGATACATTATGACGTCATAATATATTGTGACGTCATACTGCATACTAATTATGATGTCATCATATACTGTGACGTCATAATACATGCTCATGATGCTCCAGTAGATGTGACACAAATTGGGGTAAACGAAATTGGTCATAAAACCTGCAAATTGCGCTCTCATAATATATTGTGATGTCATAATGCGAATACATTATGAGGTCATAATACATTGTGACGTCATAGTGCATACTAATTATGATGTCATCATATACTGTGACGTCATAATACATCGTCATGATGCTCCAGTAGATGTGACACAAATTGGGGTAAGCGAAATTGGTCATAATACCTGCATGTTGCGCTCTCATAATATATTGTGATGTCATAATGCGGATACATTATGACGTCATAATACATTGTGACGTCAGAAAGCATATTAATTATGAAGTCATCATATACTGTGACGTCATAATACATGCTCATGATGCTCCAGTAGATGTGAAACAAATTGGGGTAAGAGAAATTGCTCATAATACCTGCATGTTGCGCTCTCATAATATTTTGTGATGTCATAATGCGGATACATTATGACATCATAATACATTGTGACGTCATACTGCATACTAATTATGATGTCATCATATACTGTGACGTCATAACACATGCTCATGATGCTCCAGTAGATGTGACACAAATTGGGGTAAGCGAAATTGGTCATAATACCTGCATGTTGCGCTCTCATAATATATTGTGTTGTCATAATGCGGATACATTATGACGTCATAATACATTGTGACGTCATACTGCATCCTAATTATGATGTCATCAAATACTGTGACGTCATAATACATGCTCATGATGCTCCAGTAGATGTGACACAAATTGGTGTGAGAGAAATTGCTCATAATACCTGCATGTTGCGCTCTCATAATATATTGTGATGTCATAATGCGGATACATTATGACGTCATAATGCATTGTGACGTCATAGTGCATACTAATTATGATGTCATCATATACTCTGATGTCATAATATATGCTGATGATGCTACAGTAGATGTGACACAAATTGTGGTACGCGAAATTGGTCATGAAACCTGCAAATTGCGCTCTCATAATATATTGTGATGTCATAATGCGGATATATTATGACGTCATAATACATTGTGACGTCATAGTGCATACTAATTATGATGTCATCATATACTGTGACGTCATAACTCGTGCTCATGATGCTCCAGTAGATGTGACACAAATTGCGGTGAGCGAAATTGCTCATAATACCTGCAAATTGCGCTCTCATAATATATTGTGATGTCATAATGCGGATACATTATGATGACATAATACATTGTGACGTCATAATGCATAGTAATTATGATGTCATCATATACTGTGACGTCATAATACATGCTCATGATGCTCCAGTAGATGTGGCACAAATTGGGGTAAGAGAAATTGCTCATAATACCTGCATGTTTTGCTCTCATAATATATTATGATGTCATAATGCAGATATATAATGACGTCATAATACATTGTGACGTCATAGTGCATACTAATTATGATGTCATCATATAATGTGACGTCATAATACATGCTCATGATGCTCCAGTAGATGTGACACAAATTGGGGCAAGAGAAATTGCTCCTAATACCTGCATGTTGCGCTCTCATAATATATTTTGATGTCATAATGCGGATACATTATGACGTCATAATACATTGTGACGTCATAGTGCATACTAATTATGATGTCATCATATACTGTGACGGCATAATACATGCTCATGATGCTCCAGTAGATGTGACACAAATTGGGGTCAGAGAAATTGCTCATAATATCTGCAAGTTGCGCTCTCATAATGTATTGTGATGTCATAATGCGGATACATTATGACGTCATAATACATTGTGATGTCATACTGCATACTAATTATGATGTCATCATATACTGTGACATCATAATACATGCTCATGATGCTCCAGTAGATGTGACACAAATTGGGGTAAGAGAAATTGCTCATAATACCTGCTGGTTGTGCTCTCATAATATATTGTGATGTCATAATGCGGATATATTATGACGTCATAATACATTGTGACGTCATAGTGCATACTAATTTTGATGTCATCATATAATGTGACGTCATAATACATGCTCATGATGCTCCAGTAGATGTGACACAAATTGGGGCAAGAGAAATTGCTCCTAATACCTGCATGTTGCGCTCTCATAATATATTTTGATGTCATAATGCAGATACATTATGACGTCATAATACATTGTGACGTCATAGTGCATACTAATTATGATGTCATCATATACTGTGACGTCATAATACATGCTCATGATGCTCCAGTAGATGTGACACAAATTGGGGTCAGAGAAATTGCTCATAATATCTGCATGTTGCGCTCTCATAATGTATTGTGATGTCATAATGCGGATACATTATGACGTCATAATACATTGTGACGTCATACTGCATACTAATTATGATGTCATCATATACTGTGACGTCATAATACATGCTCATGATGCTCCAGTAGATGTGACACAAATTGGAGTAATCGAAATTGGTCATAAAAACTGCAAATTGCGCTCTCATAATATATTGTGATGTCATAATGCGGATACATTATGACGTCATAATATATTGTGACGTCATAGTTCTTACTAATTATTCTGTCATCATATACTGTGACGTCATAATGCATGCTCATGATGCTCCAGTAGATGTGACACAAATTGGGGTAAGAGAAATTGCTCATAATACCTGCATGTTGCGCTCTCATAATATATTGTGATGTCATAATGCGGATACATTATGACGTCATAATACATTGTGACATCAAACTGCAAACTAATTATGATGTCATCATATACTGTGACGTCATATTACATGCTCATGATGCTCCAGTGGATGTGACACAAATTGGGGTATTCGAAAATGGTCATAAAACCTGCAAATTGCGCTCTCATAATATATTGTGATGTCAAAATGTGGATACATTATGATGTCATAATACATTGTGACGTCATAGTGCATACTAGTTATGATGTCATTATATACTGTGACGTCATAATACATGCTCATGATGCTCCAGTAGATGTGACACAAATTCGGGTAAGCGAAATTGGTCATAAAACCTGCAAATTGCGCTCTCATAATATATTGTGATGTCATAATGCGGATACATTATGACGTCATAATATATTGTGACGTCAGAATGTATACTAATTATGATGTCATCATATACTGTGACATCATAATAAATGCTCATGATGCTTCAGTAGATGTGACACAAATTGGGGTAAGAGAAATTGCTCATAATACCTGCATGTTGCGCTCTCATAATATTTTGTGATGTCATAATGCGGATACATTATGACGTCATAATACATTGTGACGTCATACTGCATACTAATTATGATGTCATCATATACTGTGACGTCAT
Source organism: Aotus nancymaae (assembly GCF_030222135.1). Lineage (NCBI taxonomy): Eukaryota > Metazoa > Chordata > Mammalia > Primates > Aotidae > Aotus > Aotus nancymaae. Next base: position 11,812,551 of record NW_026988499.1, on the reverse strand, counting down.
AATACATGCTCATGATGCTCCAGTAGATGTGACACAAATTGGTGTAAGCGAAATTGGTAATAATACCTGCATGTTGCGCTCCCATAATATATTGTGATGTCATAATGCGGATACATTATGACCTCATAATACATTGTGACGTCATAGTGCATACTAATTATGATGTCATCATATACTGTGATGTCATAATACATGCTCATGATGCTCCAGTAGATGTGACACAAATTGGGGTAAGCGAAATTGGTCATAAAACCTGCAAATTGCGCTCTCATAATATATCGTGATGTCATCATGCGGATACATTATGACGTCATAATACATTGTGACGTCATAGTGCATATTAATTATGATGTCATCATATACTGTGACGTCATAATACATGCTCATGATGCTCCAGTAGATGTGACACAAATTGTGGTAAGAGAAATTGCTCATAATACCTGCATGTTGCACTCTCATAATATATTGTGATGTCATAATGCGGATACATTATGACGTCATAATACATTGTGACGTCATACTGCATACTAATTATGATGTCATCATATACTGTGACGTCATAATACATGCTCATGATGCTCCAGTAGATGTGACACAAATTGGGGTCAGAGAAATTGCTCATAATATCTGCATGTTGCGCTCTCATAATGTATTGTGATGTCATAATGCGGATACATTATGACGTCATAATACATTGTGACGTCATACTGCATACTAATTATGATGTCATCATATACTGTGACGTCATAATACATGCTCATGATGCTCCAGTAGATGTGACACAAATTGGAGTAATCGAAATTGGTCATAAAAACTGCAAATTGCGCTCTCATAATATATTGTGATGTCATAATGCGGATACATTATGACGTCATAATATATTGTGACGTCATAGTTCTTACTAATTATTCTGTCATCATATACTGTGACGTCATAATGCATGCTCATGATGCTCCAGTAGATGTGACACAAATTGGGGTAAGAGAAATTGCTCATAATACCTGCATGTTGCGCTCTCATAATATATTGTGATGTCATAATGCGGATACATTATGACGTCATAATACATTGTGACATCAAACTGCAAACTAATTATGATGTCATCATATACTGTGACGTCATATTACATGCTCATGATGCTCCAGTGGATGTGACACAAATTGGGGTATTCGAAAATGGTCATAAAACCTGCAAATTGCGCTCTCATAATATATTGTGATGTCAAAATGTGGATACATTATGATGTCATAATACATTGTGACGTCATAGTGCATACTAGTTATGATGTCATTATATACTGTGACGTCATAATACATGCTCATGATGCTCCAGTAGATGTGACACAAATTCGGGTAAGCGAAATTGGTCATAAAACCTGCAAATTGCGCTCTCATAATATATTGTGATGTCATAATGCGGATACATTATGACGTCATAATATATTGTGACGTCAGAATGTATACTAATTATGATGTCATCATATACTGTGACATCATAATAAATGCTCATGATGCTTCAGTAGATGTGACACAAATTGGGGTAAGAGAAATTGCTCATAATACCTGCATGTTGCGCTCTCATAATATTTTGTGATGTCATAATGCGGATACATTATGACGTCATAATACATTGTGACGTCATACTGCATACTAATTATGATGTCATCATATACTGTGACGTCATAATACATGCTCATGATGCTCCAGTAGATGTGACACAAATTGGTGTAAGCGAAATTGGTAATAATACCTGCATGTTGCGCTCCCATAATATATTGTGATGTCATAATGCGGATACATTATGACCTCATAATACATTGTGACGTCATAGTGCATACTAATTATGATGTCATCATATACTGTGATGTCATAATACATGCTCATGATGCTCCAGTAGATGTGACACAAATTGGGGTAAGCGAAATTGGTCATAAAACCTGCAAATTGCGCTCTCATAATATATCGTGATGTCATCATGCGGATACATTATGACGTCATAATACATTGTGACGTCATAGTGCATATTAATTATGATGTCATCATATACTGTGACGTCATAATACATGCTCATGATGCTCCAGTAGATGTGACACAAATTGTGGTAAGAGAAATTGCTCATAATACCTGCATGTTGCACTCTCATAATATATTGTGATGTCATAATGCGGATACATTATGACGTCATAATACATTGTGACGTCATACTGCATACTAATTATGATGTCATCATATACTGTGACGTCATAATACATGCTCATGATGCTCCAGTAGATGTGACACAAATTGGGGTAAGAGAAATTGCTCATAATACCTGCATGTTGCGCTCTCATAATGTATTGTGATGTCATAATGCGGATACATTATGACGTCATAATACATTGTGACGTCATACTGCATACTAATTATGATGTCATCATATACTGTGACGTCGTAATACATGCTCATGATGCTCCAGTAGATGTGACACAAATTGGGGTAAGCGAAATTGGTCATAAAACCTGCAAATTGCGCTCTCATAATATATTGTGATGTAATAATGCGGATACATTATGACGTCATAATACGTTGTGACGTCATACTGCATACTAATTATGATGTCATCATATACTGTGACGTCATAATACATGCTCATGATGCTCCAGTAGATGTGACACAAATTGGGGTAAGAGAAATTGCTCATAATACCTGCATGTTGCGCTCTCATTATATATTGTGATGTCATAATGTGGATACATTATGATGTCATAATACATTGTGACGTCATAGTGCATACTAATTATGATGTCATCATATTATCTGACGTCATACTACATGCTGATGATGCTGCAGCAGATGTGAGACAAACTGGGGTATGCGAAATTGGTCATGAAACCTGCAAATTGCGCTCTCATAATATATTGTGATGTCATAATGCGGATACATTATGACGTCATAATACATTGTGACATCATAGTGCATACTAATTATGATGTCATCATATACTGTGACGTCATAATACATGCTCATGATGCTCCAGTAGATGTGACACTAATTGGGGCAAGAAAAATTGCTCCTATTACCTGCATGCTGCGCTCTCATAATATATTTTGATATCATAATGCGGATACATCATGACGTCATAATACATTGTGACGTCATACTGCATACTAATTATGATGTCATCATATACTGTGACATCATAATACGTACTCATGATGCTCCAGTAGATGTGACACAAATTGGGGTAAACGAAATTGGTCATAAAACCTGCAAATTGCGCTCTCATAATATATTGTGATGTCATAATGCGGATACATTATGACGTCATAATACATTGTGACGTCATAGTGCATACTAATTATGATGTCATCATATAATGTGACATCATAATTCATGCTCATGATGCTCCAGTAGATGTGACACAAATTGGGGTAAGAGAAATTGCTCATAATACCTGCATGTTGCGCTCTCATAATATATTGTGATGTCATAATGCGGATACATTATGACGTCATAATACATTGTGACATCATACTGCATACTAATTATGATGTCATCATATACTGTGACGTCATAATACATGCTCATGATGCTCCAGTAGATGTGACACAAATTGGGGCAAGGGAAATTGCTCATAATACATGCATGTTGCGCTTTCATAATATATTTTGATGTCATAATGCGGATACATTATGACGTCATAATACATTGTGACGTCATAGTGCATGCTAATTATGATGTTATCATATACTGTGATGTCATAATACATGCTCATGATGCTCTAGTAGATTTGACACAAATTGGGGTAAGCGAAATTGGTCATAAATCCTGCAAATTGCCGTCTCATCATATATTGTGATGTTATAATGCGGATACATTATGACGTCATAATACATTGTTACGTCATAGTGCATACCAATTATGATGACATCATATACTGTGACGTCATAATACATGCTCATGATGCTCCAGTATATGTGACACAAATTGTGGTAAGAGAAATTGCTCATAATACCTGCATGTTGCGCTCTCATAATGTATTGTGATGTCATAATGAGGATACATTATGACGTCGTAATATATTGTGACGTCATACTGCATACTAATTATGATGTCATCATATACTGTGACGTCATAATACATGCTCATGATGCTCCAGTAGATGTGACACAAATTGGGGTAAGCGAAATTGGTCATAAAACCTGCAAATTGCGCTCTCATAATATATTGTGATGTCATAATGCGGATACATTATGACGTCATAATACAATGTGACGTCATAGTGCATACTAATTATGATGTCATCATATACTGTGACGTCATAATACATGCTCATGATGCTCCAGTAGATGTGACACAAATTGGGGTAAGCGAAATTGGTCATAATACCTGCATGTTGCGCTCTCATAATATATTGTGATGTCATAATGCGGATACATTATGACGTCATAATACATTGTGACGTCAGAATGCATACTAATTATGATTTCGTCATATACTGTGACGTCATAATATATGCTCATGATGCTCCAGTAGATGTGACACAAATTGGGGTAAGAGAAATTGCTCATAATACCTGCAAGTTGCGCTCTCATAATATTTTGTGATGTCATAATGCAGATACATTTTGACGTCATAATACATTGTGACGTCATACTGCATACTAATTATGATGTCATCATATACTGTGACGTCATAATACATGCTCATGATGCTCCAGTAGATGTGACACAAATTGGGGTAAGCGAAATTGGTCATAATACCTGCATGTTGCGCTCTCATAATATATTGTGATTTCATCATGCGGATACATTATGATGTCATAATACATTGTGACGTCAGAAAGCATACTAATTATGATGTCATCATATACTGTGACGTCATAATACATGCTCATGATGCTCCAGTAGATGTGACACAAATTGGGGTAAGAGAAATTGTTCATAATACCTGCATGTTGCGCTCTCATAATATTTTGTGATGTCATAATGCGGATACATTATGACGTCATAATACATTGTGACGTCATACTGCATACTAATTATGATGTCATCATATACTGTGACGTCATAATACATGCTCATGATGCTCCAGTAGATGTGACACAAATTGGGGTAAGCGAAATTGGTCATAATACCTGCATGTTGCGCTCTCATAATATATTGTGATGTCATAATGCGGATACATTATGACGTCATAATACATTGTGACGTCATACTGCATACTAATTATGATGTCATCATATACTCTGACGTCATAATATATGATGATGATGCTGCAGTAGATGTGACACAAATTGTGGTAAGCGAAATTTGTCATGAATCCTGCAAATTGCGCTCTCATAATATATTGTGATGTCATAATGCGGATACATTATGACGTCATAATACATTGTGATGTCATAGTGCATACTAAATATGATGTCATCATATACTGTGACGTCATAATACGTGCTCATGATGCTCCAGTAGATGTGACACAAATTGGGGTAAGCGAAATTGCTCATAATACCTGCAAATTGCGCTCTCATAATATATTGTGATGTCGTAACGCGGATACATTATGACGTCATAATACATTGTGACGTCATAGTGCATACTAATTATGATGTCATCATATACTGTGACGTCATAATACATGCTCATGATGCTCCAGTAGATGTGACACAAATTGTGGTAAGAGAAATTGCTCATAATACCTGCATGTTACACTCTCATAATATGTTGTGATGTCATAATGCGGATACATTATGACGTCATAATACATTGTGACGTCATATTGCATACTAATTATGATGTCATCATATACTGTGACGTCATAATACATGCTCATGATGCTCCAGCAAATGTGACACAAATTGGGTTAAGCGAAATTGGTCATAAAGCCTGCAAATACGGCTCTCATAATATATTGTGATGTGATAATGCGGATACATTATGACGTCATAATACATTGTGACATCATAGTGCATACTAATTATGATGTCATCATATACTGTTACGTCATAATACATGCTCATGATGCTCCAGTAGATGTGACACAAATTGGGACAAGAGAAATTGCTCATAATACCTGCATGTTGCGCTCTCATAATATATTGTGGTGTCATAATGCGGATACATTATGACGTCATAATACATTGTGACGTCATACTGCATACCAATTATGATGTCATCATATACTGTGACGTCATAATACATGCTCAAGTTGCTCCAGTAGATGCGACACAAATTGGGGTAAGCGAAATTTGTCATAAAACCTGCAAATTGCGCTCTCATAATATATCGTGGTGTCATAATGCGGATACATTATGACGTCATAATACATTGTGACGTCATAGTGCATACTAATTATGATGACATCATATACTGTGACGTCATAATACATGCTCATGATGCTCCAGTAGATTTGACACAAATTGTGGTAAGAGAAATTGCTCATAATACCTGCATGTTGAGCTCTAATAATATATTGGGATGTAATAATGCGGATACATTATGACGTCATAATACCTTGTGACGTCATACTGCATGCTAATTATGATGTCATCATATACTCTGACATCATAATACATGCTGATGATGCTGCAGTAGATGTGACACAAATTGGAGTAAGCGAAATTGGTCATGAAACCTGCAAATTGCGCTCTCATAATATATTGTGATGTCATAATGCGGATATATTATGACGTCATAATACGTTGTGATGTCACAATGCATACTATTTATGATGTCATCATATACTGTGACGTCATAATACATGGTCATGATGCTCCAGTACACGTGACACAAATTGGGGCAAGAGGAATTGCTCATAATACCTGCATGTTGCGCTCTCATAATATATTTTGATGTCATAATGCGGATACATTATGACGTCATAATACATTGTGACGTCATACTGCATACTAATTATGATGTCATCATATACTGTGACGTCATAATACATGCTCATGATGCTCCAATAGATGTGACACAAATTGGGGTAAGCGAAATTGGTCATAAAACCTGCAAATTACGCTCTCATTATATATTGTGATGTCATAATGCGGATACATGATAACGTCATAATACATTGTGACGTCATAGTGCATACTAATTATGATGTCATCATATAGTGTGACGTCATAATACATGCTCATGATGCTCCAGTAGATGTGACACAAATTGTGGTAAGACAAATTGCTCATAATACCTGCATGTTGCGCTCTCATAATATATTGTGATGTCATAATGCGGATACATTATGACGTCATAATACATTGTGACGTCACACTGCATATTAATTATGATGTCATCATATTCTCTGACGTCATAATACATGCTGATGATGCTGCAGTAGATGTGACACATATTGGGGTAAGCGAAATTGGTCATAAAACCTGCAAATTGCGCTCTCATAATATAATGTGATGTCATAATGCGGATACATTATGACGTCATAATACATTGTGACGTCATAGTGCATACTAATTATGATGTCATCATATACTGTGACGTCATAATACATGCTCATGATGCTCCAGTAGATGTGACACAAATTGGGGTAAGAGAAATTGCTCATAATACCTGCATGTTGCGCTCTCATAATATATTGTGATGTCATAATGCGGATACATTATGACGTCATAATACATTGTGACATCAAACTGCAAACTAATTATGATGTCATCATATACTGTGACGTCATATTACATGCTCATGATGCTCCAGTGGATGTGACACAAATTGGGGTATTCGAAAATGGTCATAAAACCTGCAAATTGCGCTCTCATAATATATTGTGATGTCAAAATGTGGATACATTATGATGTCATAATACATTGTGACGTCATAGTGCATACTAGTTATGATGTCATTATATACTGTGACGTCATAATACATGCTCATGATGCTCCAGTAGATGTGACACAAATTCGGGTAAGCGAAATTGGTCATAAAACCTGCAAATTGCGCTCTCATAATATATTGTGATGTCATAATGCGGATACATTATGACGTCATAATATATTGTGACGTCAGAATGTATACTAATTATGATGTCATCATATACTGTGACATCATAATAAATGCTCATGATGCTTCAGTAGATGTGACACAAATTGGGGTAAGAGAAATTGCTCATAATACCTGCATGTTGCGCTCTCATAATATTTTGTGATGTCATAATGCGGATACATTATGACGTCATAATACATTGTGACGTCATACTGCATACTAATTATGATGTCATCATATACTGTGACGTCATAATACATGCTCATGATGCTCCAGTAGATGTGACACAAATTGGTGTAAGCGAAATTGGTAATAATACCTGCATGTTGCGCTCCCATAATATATTGTGATGTCATAATGCGGATACATTATGACCTCATAATACATTGTGACGTCATAGTGCATACTAATTATGATGTCATCATATACTGTGATGTCATAATACATGCTCATGATGCTCCAGTAGATGTGACACAAATTGGGGTAAGCGAAATTGGTCATAAAACCTGCAAATTGCGCTCTCATAATATATCGTGATGTCATCATGCGGATACATTATGACGTCATAATACATTGTGACGTCATAGTGCATATTAATTATGATGTCATCATATACTGTGACGTCATAATACATGCTCATGATGCTCCAGTAGATGTGACACAAATTGTGGTAAGAGAAATTGCTCATAATACCTGCATGTTGCACTCTCATAATATATTGTGATGTCATAATGCGGATACATTATGACGTCATAATACATTGTGACGTCATACTGCATACTAATTATGATGTCATCATATACTGTGACGTCATAATACATGCTCATGATGCTCCAGTAGATGTGACACAAATTGGGGTAAGAGAAATTGCTCATAATACCTGCATGTTGCGCTCTCATAATGTATTGTGATGTCATAATGCGGATACATTATGACGTCATAATACATTGTGACGTCATACTGCATACTAATTATGATGTCATCATATACTGTGACGTCGTAATACATGCTCATGATGCTCCAGTAGATGTGACACAAATTGGGGTAAGCGAAATTGGTCATAAAACCTGCAAATTGCGCTCTCATAATATATTGTGATGTAATAATGCGGATACATTATGACGTCATAATACGTTGTGACGTCATACTGCATACTAATTATGATGTCATCATATACTGTGACGTCATAATACATGCTCATGATGCTCCAGTAGATGTGACACAAATTGGGGTAAGAGAAATTGCTCATAATACCTGCATGTTGCGCTCTCATTATATATTGTGATGTCATAATGTGGATACATTATGATGTCATAATACATTGTGACGTCATAGTGCATACTAATTATGATGTCATCATATTATCTGACGTCATACTACATGCTGATGATGCTGCAGCAGATGTGAGACAAACTGGGGTATGCGAAATTGGTCATGAAACCTGCAAATTGCGCTCTCATAATATATTGTGATGTCATAATGCGGATACATTATGACGTCATAATACATTGTGACATCATAGTGCATACTAATTATGATGTCATCATATACTGTGACGTCATAATACATGCTCATGATGCTCCAGTAGATGTGACACTAATTGGGGCAAGAAAAATTGCTCCTATTACCTGCATGCTGCGCTCTCATAATATATTTTGATATCATAATGCGGATACATCATGACGTCATAATACATTGTGACGTCATACTGCATACTAATTATGATGTCATCATATACTGTGACATCATAATACGTACTCATGATGCTCCAGTAGATGTGACACAAATTGGGGTAAACGAAATTGGTCATAAAACCTGCAAATTGCGCTCTCATAATATATTGTGATGTCATAATGCGGATACATTATGACGTCATAATACATTGTGACGTCATAGTGCATACTAATTATGATGTCATCATATAATGTGACATCATAATTCATGCTCATGATGCTCCAGTAGATGTGACACAAATTGGGGTAAGAGAAATTGCTCATAATACCTGCATGTTGCGCTCTCATAATATATTGTGATGTCATAATGCGGATACATTATGACGTCATAATACATTGTGACATCATACTGCATACTAATTATGATGTCATCATATACTGTGACGTCATAATACATGCTCATGATGCTCCAGTAGATGTGACACAAATTGGGGCAAGGGAAATTGCTCATAATACATGCATGTTGCGCTTTCATAATATATTTTGATGTCATAATGCGGATACATTATGACGTCATAATACATTGTGACGTCATAGTGCATGCTAATTATGATGTTATCATATACTGTGATGTCATAATACATGCTCATGATGCTCTAGTAGATTTGACACAAATTGGGGTAAGCGAAATTGGTCATAAATCCTGCAAATTGCCGTCTCATCATATATTGTGATGTTATAATGCGGATACATTATGACGTCATAATACATTGTTACGTCATAGTGCATACCAATTATGATGACATCATATACTGTGACGTCATAATACATGCTCATGATGCTCCAGTATATGTGACACAAATTGTGGTAAGAGAAATTGCTCATAATACCTGCATGTTGCGCTCTCATAATGTATTGTGATGTCATAATGAGGATACATTATGACGTCGTAATATATTGTGACGTCATACTGCATACTAATTATGATGTCATCATATACTGTGACGTCATAATACATGCTCATGATGCTCCAGTAGATGTGACACAAATTGGGGTAAGCGAAATTGGTCATAAAACCTGCAAATTGCGCTCTCATAATATATTGTGATGTCATAATGCGGATACATTATGACGTCATAATACAATGTGACGTCATAGTGCATACTAATTATGATGTCATCATATACTGTGACGTCATAATACATGCTCATGATGCTCCAGTAGATGTGACACAAATTGGGGTAAGCGAAATTGGTCATAATACCTGCATGTTGCGCTCTCATAATATATTGTGATGTCATAATGCGGATACATTATGACGTCATAATACATTGTGACGTCAGAATGCATACTAATTATGATTTCGTCATATACTGTGACGTCATAATATATGCTCATGATGCTCCAGTAGATGTGACACAAATTGGGGTAAGAGAAATTGCTCATAATACCTGCAAGTTGCGCTCTCATAATATTTTGTGATGTCATAATGCAGATACATTTTGACGTCATAATACATTGTGACGTCATACTGCATACTAATTATGATGTCATCATATACTGTGACGTCATAATACATGCTCATGATGCTCCAGTAGATGTGACACAAATTGGGGTAAGCGAAATTGGTCATAATACCTGCATGTTGCGCTCTCATAATATATTGTGATTTCATCATGCGGATACATTATGATGTCATAATACATTGTGACGTCAGAAAGCATACTAATTATGATGTCATCATATACTGTGACGTCATAATACATGCTCATGATGCTCCAGTAGATGTGACACAAATTGGGGTAAGAGAAATTGTTCATAATACCTGCATGTTGCGCTCTCATAATATTTTGTGATGTCATAATGCGGATACATTATGACGTCATAATACATTGTGACGTCATACTGCATACTAATTATGATGTCATCATATACTGTGACGTCATAATACATGCTCATGATGCTCCAGTAGATGTGACACAAATTGGGGTAAGCGAAATTGGTCATAATACCTGCATGTTGCGCTCTCATAATATATTGTGATGTCATAATGCGGATACATTATGACGTCATAATACATTGTGACGTCATACTGCATACTAATTATGATGTCATCATATACTCTGACGTCATAATATATGATGATGATGCTGCAGTAGATGTGACACAAATTGTGGTAAGCGAAATTTGTCATGAATCCTGCAAATTGCGCTCTCATAATATATTGTGATGTCATAATGCGGATACATTATGACGTCATAATACATTGTGATGTCATAGTGCATACTAAATATGATGTCATCATATACTGTGACGTCATAATACGTGCTCATGATGCTCCAGTAGATGTGACACAAATTGGGGTAAGCGAAATTGCTCATAATACCTGCAAATTGCGCTCTCATAATATATTGTGATGTCGTAACGCGGATACATTATGACGTCATAATACATTGTGACGTCATAGTGCATACTAATTATGATGTCATCATATACTGTGACGTCATAATACATGCTCATGATGCTCCAGTAGATGTGACACAAATTGTGGTAAGAGAAATTGCTCATAATACCTGCATGTTACACTCTCATAATATGTTGTGATGTCATAATGCGGATACATTATGACGTCATAATACATTGTGACGTCATATTGCATACTAATTATGATGTCATCATATACTGTGACGTCATAATACATGCTCATGATGCTCCAGCAAATGTGACACAAATTGGGTTAAGCGAAATTGGTCATAAAGCCTGCAAATACGGCTCTCATAATATATTGTGATGTGATAATGCGGATACATTATGACGTCATAATACATTGTGACATCATAGTGCATACTAATTATGATGTCATCATATACTGTTACGTCATAATACATGCTCATGATGCTCCA